>NW_016107657.1:2305842-2509962 GCF_001604975.1 Cebus imitator | reverse complement strand
CCCCCCCCCCCCCCCCCCCCCGCTTAGCAGTGGGAGTGTGAAAATTGGTGTGGAGAAAGAGACTGAAATCTTTGTTCATCCCAAGAGGTAGCCACTGGGGACCTGATGTAGCCCATTAGGGGGACAGCTGTGTGAAGGCAAGTTTCATATCTGCCTGAACAACTCCTACAGTCTGGGTAAATAAATACTTTAAATCCCTAGACCCAAGAAACTTCTGCAGAATTTTCTTATAATTTTTTGGAGGCTGATTTTGTCTGGACTGAGGCATTTTCTTAATTGTGAGTAATTTACCTTCCAAGCTCAGAAGCCTGCATCCTAGTGAGTGTGACCATTCAAAGATCTTGAAGAGAACTACTCATTCCCACCTTCATTCCTTTACATAGACTCTCCTTAGAAATTTGTACTTCTCCTTCAAAAGAAGCTAAACAATACCCATCCTTTAAGGATGAAGGCACAAAGTCCTTCTCAACTACTTGCATTCACTGATGACTTCCTCCTCCCCAGATCCTTCAGCCTGACCACCCACTGACTGCTTCTCATATATCTTAGGCAGCTCCTGCTGCATTTGCAATGCCGTCTTTCTCATCTCTCCACCTGTGTTATAATCATCCATGTTCAGAATTTATGTTTCTATCCAGTGTCTAATGCAATATAAAATGCACACAGGGTGCTAGTTCATAGAGTGATTAGATCAAGTCAGTCTGCTTACAGCAAGAATGGAATGTAGGAACTCTGCTCACAATGACTTCTTTAGCTACCTGTTTGCACATTTTTATTTAATGGCTCTTCCCTTGTGCAGTCATTGCTGGCCTTTCTTACTAGAGTGAGCTCCCTGAAGGCAGAGGCTTTGGTAACTGCCTGATGACAGAAGACTCAAAGGAAAAGACTTAGTTCGGGAAGCATTCCATGCTAAAGAAGCATTTGAACAAAGGTATAGAAATATGAAAATGACTAGATCAAATGTTAATATATATTTCTGTCTAAATTTCCAAATCATAATGGTCCACCTGAGAAAGTATAATGTGAGATGTACATGCAAAATCTAGATGACATTCACTTGCAGAGGAAAAAAAAAAAAAAAAAAAAAAGGATATCTGTCCTGAGTGGGGATTTACAGCAAATTACTAAGTCTCCAATTTGCTTGAAACCTTGACTTCCAGGTCAGTATGATGGTTAAGTTTTTGTGCCAACTTGACTAGACCATAAGGTACTCAGATGTTTAACCAAAAATTATTCTGTGTATGTCTACAAGGGTGTTTCTGAGTTTCTGAATGAGATTACATTTGAATTTACAGATAGATTAGAATCTATCTAATCTAAAGCAGATTGCTCTCCCTAAAGTAGGTGGGCCTCATCCAATCAATTGAAGACCTGAATGGAATAAAAAGATTGAGTCAGAGGTGACTTCTCCTATCTGACTACATTATCCAAGACAATGCTCTTTTCCAGCTTTCAAACTAGGACTAAAACATCAGCTCTTCTTAAGCCTGCCAGCTTTTAGGCTGGACCTTACTATATCATTCGCTCCCTTGGTTCTCAGACCTATGAGCTCAAACCAGAGCTACAAATAGGCTCTCAGGGGTCTCTAGTTTGCCAGCTACAGATCTTGAGACTTTGAAGTCTTGATAATTGTGTCAGTCATTTCCTTTTGATAGATCTCTGTTTCTGTCTCTGTTTCTCTCTCTAGATATACACACACACACATAAACACGCACACACACAAGCATATATACACACACCTTATTTATTCTTTTCCTCTGGAGAATCCTAACTAATACAGTCAGTATTGTCTGGTATTAGTAGGTGTTGTTGTCTGATTAGACAGGATCAAGCCATGGGGAAGTTGGCATCTGCCTTATCCCAGTCCATAAAGCATTGCCACTTGCCTTCCAACTGGACTCCTTGCTTTGTTTGTTTTAAGAGGGAAAGTAAGTTTTGTCTTTTTTCCCACTCTGTTCTTACCAATCTGTCCTTTGCTACTTGGCAAGAAGTGGTAGCTTTTCCTGTGGTCTGATTGGATCTGGAAATAACATGGCTATTTTTGTTTAAACATAATAGCAAAGAGGAACTTGAGCTTATATGTGATTTAGCCTTATTAAGCCCAGACATATTTGATGTACAATCAGCATGCCTGAATGATGTCAGAAGACTCTGGAAACAACACATTCTGAAGCCACGATTGTTACTGGGTGGAACCCCCAAATAAGCATTGTATACATGATTGGAACTGGAGTGAATTATGTAGTCCAATACAACCTGCTTTCGTCTATACAGCATATTACACAATGCAGGTCACATAACAGGAAATAAGATATTAATGAAAAATAATGGGCTAAAACTGTATTTTGGGGCACTATAGGCATTTGATAAAGAGTAGTTGAATGGATTATAACTTTGGAAACAAGCAAAAAGCATTTCTATGTGTATCTATGTGTGTATACACATACAGACACCTAAAAAGTGACATATTAACAATATTATAAATGCATTCATGAGTGTTGGTGTTACTGATGAATTATCTTACACTGAGATATTCAGGATGCCCTTGGACCTTTGTTGTAGTCTTCTTCTCTCCTGCGTTGTCTTGTCTTTGCTTTACAGTTAACTACCCTGGACATTCTGCATTCTATATGTAACCCATTCCACGCACACCCGAGCTATTTCCCATCAAATTGGCATTTCCATGCATCCATGATCGTAGTAGAACCTTCTCTCTGAATTTGTTCACAAAATGAGGATTCCCCATGTCTCAGGAGCTGCATTTCTAGTAACAGTGCTAGTTTTAGTCCAACTTGGTTTTGCACATATATATACAAAGAGAAAGTAGAAAACTTTTTATTAATAATGGATATGTGCTCTTAAAATAACATGTCCCTTGCATTGGAAAAATATAATATTCTGTCACCTGTGGCTTTCTGCTCTACGCTGTACCCTTTGCCCTCTAACTTATGACGTTTAATCATACCTTAGGGATTGATGGCTACAATTAAATGTATTGATAAGTTTTACGAGGCATTGTACATCTGTTTTATATACATTTCATGAAAATAATCCTTGCAAGTGATGGAGGAGATGGAATATTGAGAAAATCGAAATTCAGAATGTTTGTTCTAAGTGATAGAGTTGCAAAGGAAAATATTCATTCACTTTTTGGACTCATACAGTAGTAAATTATAACCGCCCAGACATTTTGTCTCAATCGCTGAGGTTTTCCATATCAGTAAATTTTGATATAGAATATTGATTCTTAGGCTCTGTTCCAACAGATCTAATTCACCAGGTTTCTGTGGAGAATTGGGGAGCTCAATTTTAAATTAAAAAATCTAGAATGTTCTGACGAAGGTAATCTGTAGAAACTTTTAAAATAATTATAGCCTTGTTTCTTATTTTCCTTCTTTCATTTAGAATTAATCCAATAAGGACAGAGGAATATATCTTAAAATGTGTAATCAAAACACTTTTGGACTTAGTTTTAGAGACTCTAATATCTATTTCTAGGTTTTCATTTGCTGACTATAACTATGGGATATTTCCTTAATCAGAGTCCCAGTATCTCTTTTTAATTATAGGAAAATAAGAGTTTTTACTGTCCATGGTTCCCATACTATTCAAGAAAATAATGTTTGTAGAACTGCTCTGGAATTTGTAAATTGCTGTACAAAAGCAGGAAATTGTTCATGTTATGTTATCTGCACTCTGGCAATTCAAGCAAAGAAGCATTCAGAATATACCTGGCTCTTTCCACCTGATCAGGCTGCACAAAGAGAAATGGAAGATTGAGATGGAAAGAAAATCTTGCCTTTGGTTCTTGAGGCACTCAGAGCTCCTGCAGCAAACCACATTAGACAGCCATGAGGTCATAGTAGCAATGAATGACAAGGCGTACCATTCTTGAGAATTTCTAAAAAGGGAGATGACAATGGATTAGGGAAACTAAAGTGGATTATGTGGAAGGACATCATAAAGGAACTGGGCTAGAAGGTGGAGTTTTTGCTAGGTAGAGAGTGTTGGTGGAGACATTCCAGGGAAAGATAAAGTAAATAACAAGGCCCAGATATGAAAACCAACACCTCAGAAAACATGGGGAGGAACAGAAAATAGCAAGGAAGATGGTTTGAATTTCAAGAAATCATAAAGTTCAACCCAACTAATTCTTATTTTGAATAGAAAAGTCTAAAAATCCCTTATTTGTTTGACAGATCAACATGTTAAAAGTACCAATCGTGGGTAAAATCTCTTCAGTTGCAGCATTTATAGCAATAATACACCATCCAAAGAAAACCCTCCCATAAAGGCTTAAGTACTACCCTATTAACAGCATGGATTTATTGACCTACTGATATGTTTAAAAAGTCTCTATCATAAAATCAGGCAATTTGTAAATAGTATTAACGTGAAGGAGAGGACAAACAGAGAAAAAACCCTGTCCTTGTTATTGGATTCACTTGCTTCTCTTCCAATTTGTCACATTTTTTTTGGGTGGGAGAAAGGGATATTCTTTTTTAATAACTCTAAACTTTTTGATATTATTTTCTACTAAAAAAGGAAGAAAAAACTCCAGCCAAACTTCCTAAACATCCTTTATACTTGTCTGTACTTTACACAGGAGCACAGAGGGATATTTTTCTCTACTTTGGGCATTATGATTTAATGGACTTTTAAAATAGAATGTCAAAAACAAAAGAATAATTTTAGTACAATGGCATGAGAACTAAATGTATGGATTGATCCTCTGATAGGCCATTTACTCTCCATCTCCCTCTCATGTACTTGTTAAGTGATTCATGTAAGTGGCCTGAGTGTTAAAGACTCAAGTTCCCCACTTATCAAATTGAATGGGCAGGAAGTTCTCAGCCCTTCTGCCTCAACACTCCAAATGGTAATAGGTATAAAAGTACATTGATGACTATTTCAGAATTCTTTCTTATATCTCAAAATAGAAAGCAAGCTTTTACTGACTGCAATATGTAAGACAGTCTATTTACAAGTGTAGAGGACCCACAAAAGAGGCAGATGTCTGGAGATTTGGCATCTTGCTTGCAAAATGTAAAGTGAACTGTTTCTTCCTCAGTCTTATCACATGAATTCTCACCAAACAAAGGGGTTCTGTACAGAAGCTTGGATAAGAAGAAAGAGCCATAGGCTTGATGACAGTAGAATGAGCCTGTGGTTTTGGATACTTGAGCCAGTCAGGTTACATATTTCTGCTTTGTTTTCCACATGGGTAAAATGCAATGCCTGTATCGAAGAATATTTGAGGTTCTGTTAAGTGAAGTTCCACAGTAAATTTAACAAGGTTCCTGTGCTGGCTCTTACACTATTGTCTCTCATCTCTATACCCAGCTTCCTACTATCCTAGGTGGCACCAAGAGAAAGACATAAAGGCTGGAGGAGAAGAAGCTTTTGCTGTTTTTTGTTGTTGCTGTTGTTTCTAGGATCATACTCTGACACCAGTTTTTGGTTGCAATAGCGGTTTATTTTAAATTCATATTTTTTGCCTTCACTTCTGGGACTAGCCCCCCTGTGATTCTTTAGAGATTCCAGCATGCTCCTGGGAGGTTTGTATCCCAGCATTGCCAGGGGCATTCTCCCAGCTTCTGAGGCAGCGGTGAGGCAGTATCTCCTCCTCAGAAGCCTGGTTCCAGTTCTGTAAGTTCCTCTCATTGTCTAGAGTCTAACGACCTCAAACTTTTTTTTCCGTAAGACCTAAGAGCAGAAGCTGCTCCATATAGTGTCTACTTCTGTGTTATGTCAGTGTTCCCTTTCTGTCTTTTCATTCCTTCAGCACTTTATTTATTTATTTATTTATTTATTTAGATGGGGTCTTGCTCTGTCACCCAGGCTGGAGTCCAGTGGTAATCTTGGCTCACTGCAACCTCTACCTCCCAGACTCCCAGGTTCAAGCAATTCTCCTACCTCAGCCTCCCAAGTAGCTAAGGATTACAGGCATGTACCACCACACTTGGCTATTTGTTTTTTTTTAGTCACCATGTTGATCAGACTGGTCTTGAACTCCTGACCTCAAGTGATCTACCTGCCTCAGCCTCCTAAAGTGCTGGGATTGCAGGCATGAGCCACCATGCCCAGCCACTTTGGCATTTTTTAAATTAACTTGCTCTATTACACGCTATTAGTTAAAATAACTGATGTGCTTTCTGTTTTCCTAACTGGAGCTTGATAGAGTCAATAGCAAAAAAACAAATTGAAGCACATATAATCTTAAAAATATTTTCAAATGACCTATGTTCTTCTTCAGGATTCTGAGATTCTGTCTTCTTTTCAACAGGAATTCTTTCTACGGGATGATATTTGAGTAAAGGCCTTTTATCTTCCATCATCAAGCTCACTTATGAGTCTTCTCCATTGCACACTGTTCGTTGCTAGAGTTCTCACAATGCAAGATGCTACTGTACCATGAAAGGAAGTCAGATAGTCTCGTTATGAAAACTTCTACTAGATTGAATCATAATTCCTCTCAAATAAGGTCCAATATAAGCCTTAATATCTTTTCTGCTTAATAGTGTTAGAGATTGTGGATTAGAGTTGTTTTCCTGTAGGCTGACATTTGCAGGCAAAACTAACCAGGTGGCCATTATATCCACAACCAGGAATTAATGTGCAGCAGTCAGTGAACTTGCCTTACTGCAAAACAAAAGCCTTCTGAAATAATTGGCTTCTTGCTGCAGCTCTGCCACAACAGGTAGACAGGGAGGCATATGGGAATTGGTAAGCTTGGGAACACAGACACTCCTCTCCTAGTGTGGCATTATTCATGTGCCCTGAACCTTCTGCTCAGAATGTTGGGTGATAGTTCAGGAAGATAATGGCCTCTGCCCAGGATCTGAATTCCTGGTGGACAAGAGGCAGCAGCACCGGGACTTCATTATAAGTTGGTCCTTCCGTAAGTTGCTGCAGCATGGAATTGGGAAAACCTTCCGCAAAATTGATGGTGAGTTTAGTTCATAGCTTGAATCCATGTTGAAAACATACCCAACTATATTCATTTATACAGTCTGTCTGTAATGGATATGAAGTGTGGGCCATATATCCTGATTTATCTTAATGTCATTATTTTTTATGAATTCTATAAGCCATGATATGTTCTGTAAATTTAATTGGGATGACTCACTTTAAAGAGTGGTCTTCAGTAATGGGAAGGGGCACAAAGTAATTTATCAGATCACATGTCCAAATATCAAATGTGGAGAGCACAGCTGACTGAATTATTGGGAAAATTTAATCCTTCTTAAATATAAAAGGGAGACAATACTAAAACATTGAAAGCTAAAAGACAATTAAATATTATTAACTTATCTAATGAGCTAGGTAAAACCAGAGGATTCCAAGGAGGTAAACGTTAGCATGTACTTCATGGAACGTGAGCTCAAAAGCAGGAAGAGAAGATGGAAGCGGCCACTCAGATGCCTACTAAATGCTCAGTAGTCATCTAGATGCTTGATGAGCATTATCATCATTGTACTTTTCCCAAGATTATCCCAAATTTAAGCGATTTACTCTCTTCTGGAAATAAAAATACAATCTTAAATCATGCTTGTAGATTTCAACTAGAGAAGTCTTTGTTCCACCAAAGTGCTTTAAAGATCTAACTGAAGGAAAAAGAAAAACGCAGGGGGGAAAAAAAAAAGGATGTATGATGGACCAGGCTTTATCAAAAGAGCTCAAATTTAACACATGAGGTTTTTCTAAGAATCCCTTGCAAAGAAGACTTTTGCTATATTTGAAGGAAAATTCTTGAAAACACTGTATCTCTTGCTGCTTTGCATTTCATTTCATTTATCCTAAACAAGGATTCTACTTGTTTGTAAACTCCTTGATAGAAATAGCACTAGGATTAAAGTAAAGAAACTGTGAGGTCATTTTTTCCAGCCTCCTTTTATATGCATTTTTGGCCCTAAACCTTCACTTAAATATCTGTTAGGCTCTGCCTGAACACTGCCCTGTTGTGGAATTCACTAGCCAATAAAGCAAATCATCCAGGTGCCTTAACTTTGCTTTTAGAATGAGAACATCTCATCTTCCTGCTTATTACAAAATGTCGTTTTAATGCTGCCACAAAATATCCCTAGAACTTTCTTTTTTCAAAGCAGATTGTCTAGTGTCTTTTAGTTTTTTTGCCATGCTATGATTGAGATCCTTTGATACCCTGATTTTTTTTTCTGGATAATTTCCAGTTTGCCAATGTCTGTATTTGACACACCTCTAAATTAATATAACCAAATGTTTCTGCAAACACCACCAACCATTTTTCAGTGAGAAATGCCTGTGTTGGTCATTGTTTGCCCAAGTTTACCACATTAACATTGTTCAAAATGCCCTAAATTAAATTATTTGAGTCCTTATTTTTAGAGATGAGGGACATGGAGCTAAGCAAATGGCCAAGCTCAGTTACTGGCCAAAGTAAATGAGGATCTAAAGCCAGGATCATGTTATTCTGGAACCCATAAGCAGTGCTGGAAGCTGGCACATCCTAGTATAGCCTAACCTCTAAGGGTGTATTTCTTATCTTCCTACACTCACAGCACCTTACTCAAGGCCTTGAATAATATGTGGTCTTGATTGTATGAATGAATGAATGAATGTTTAAATAAATAACATTGCCAGCAAAAACTCTCTCTTTATAGCCACCAGTATGCAGAAGAAAATCCAGGGAGATTTAAACAAATAAAGACTATCTTCATTATTGACCTTCTACAGAATTTTACATACAACTGCCTCCCTTACATCTCTGTCTAAACATATGTAAATTAAACCTCCTCCTTTCCCCCAAAAAACTCCTTGCCCATCTCCTCCCATTTAGTTTTTCACCAGAGATGAAACATTGTTCTCAAGCACTCCTTCCGTTTCTTTACCCTCCCTAACACAGCAGCCAATCCTGTCACTTCTAAACCTATCACAAATCTGCCATCATTTTGAATGTCCTCACTTACACTATGTTAGTCCACACACCTCAACTCCCTTGGATGACAAGAAAAGCTCTAACCGCACCCCTCTGCTTTTCTGCCTACCCTGACTTCTCATAAGTATTTATTTATAAATGTAAATTTGACTGGGCAATGCCCCTCAAACACCCAGAGTGACTTTGAATGTTCTGTGACTCCAACACTCTGAACTAGTGATAGGGTCCTATATCTCATTCCAACTTTGTCTTTCAGCACTCTTCCTTTTTCTTGCTACCCTCCGATAATTTGCTCCTTCCATTTCTCCATTATATCAATGTGTTGCCTGTCTTAGAGTTTCAGAGTCCTTCTCCTGATATTTACAAATCTTTGGTTCTTAACTTAAATGGTACATTGTCAATAAAATTTTTCTTGACTATGTCATCTAAAATCAATTTTCTATTATTCTCTATCACTCCATTTTTTTTTTCCAGTTGTATTTCTTTTTAACTATATGGGATTTAATTTGCAGGCATTTGGTTTTTTGGTCTGTATCATTCATTAGAATACAAGTTTGAAGCAGAAAGGAATTATGTCTGAATTTGCATGAAATACTGATACATACTAGATCTCTTTTAAAGTTACTTTCTATATGGAGAGATCCACCTTGACACAATTGCTAAAATCTTAGCTCAGCCCATTCAAGATTTTGTTTTTTTTCTCTAACAGAGTGATGAGGGTAGAAGAACGCTTAATATTTTTTTGACTGCATTTCCCAATAGTCTTTAATCTCTGCATACATGTTATTGAGGGGTTTATCTCCTGACCTTTGTGTGATGATGCTGTTGCCTCTGGTCTATTGGCATGTCCTCTGCTGCAGTTGGTGCCTTCATAGTGCCCATCCTTGAAAACAAAAAGTTCCCAGAAAGCATCATTATTAACTCATCAAATTTATGGAGACCTACACTGGATCCTAGGTCAGAACCCCTGCGTAACTGAATCACCTTTATTCTCCTAGAGAGAGCAAGATTGTTCCCCTCCACTGTGAGATGTCATCCCTTCTTCTATATTTCACCATTTCTGTCTACCTCAAGATTGGCAATTTCTGGGGCTCCCAATATGTCCACTGTGAGATAGGCAGACCAACTCTCCTCATTTTATTGGTCATTCAAGATAAATATTCATATTTGTAATATAGTTATGTTAATTTACCGAAGTGTGCTTAAAGCAGTAATAAGTTTATTGCTGAGTAACAAGATTACGTCTTAATAAGATCTGTCTTCTCTAGTTAATGACACAACTCAAAAATTTAATGGTATGTACTTTGTACTTCAGCTGGTAGAGATGTTTTTGGCATTAGAACTTTGATAGCCCAGAAATCCCACCTGGAGGTCTCCACATAATTTATGCACAGGGTCACAAATGGAGCTTTACTTTTTACCTCTTTATATATAACAAATAAAACTAGGTTCTGAATTTGCTTAATGTCAGTACTCTAAAGCCATATACATAATAGAAAAACTTTATCTAGAGAATGACTAAATTATTAAGAGCTTGTGGTATATTTGTGTTTCCTGGAACTAGTGCTTAGAAAAAGATGTTTTGGAAAGCACCCCAGCAGAGGATTACTTAAGTTGAGGTATTTTGGTTTCACAGAAGGTAATTGCAATAATAGGAAGAGGGTGAGAATGGGCTGGAGTACAGCGCTGCATGTCTGGCCCTCTTTTGAAGCCACATCATGCCATCTAATTGAGGTATCACCACCTTAATTTGTGGGTAGGTCAAGAGGCAGAAAAAAAGTCATTCTTGATTCCAGGCCAAGACAGGACCACTTTCAGCACTATCAAGTAAACTCTGTAAGACTTGGAAAGCTCTAAAAAACATTGCCTTACTGAACCCAAATGAGGTATTATATAAATTCCTTCCATTCATGTGCAGGAAATGCATATCACTAATGGCCTTCACTAAGCAATGGAATAGCTGCATAAAGGTTTATGTAAACCTCAGCAAAGACCCAGAGCATGTGAATGTATATGTTGTCTCTCTCTCAACTGATGACCTGAGCTAAGCAGCAAATTTTCCTGACATTTCATTTATCTTTCCACCCATTTTCTTTGCCAGAAAGGGTTTTGCCACACTTAGGAAACAAAAGAGAAAATCATCTCATCCTTCTGTTTCTTGCGGCATCCCTGGGGGAGATGTGTGAAAATGGGCAAATGTTTGACTTTTGGGCTGATGAGAGAAAGAAAGAAAGATGTTTCTTACAGATGCCAGGGACTGTGTGAAACCCTTTAACCATTATTATGTTGCAAAAGGTGGTAGAGGAAGTGAGATGCATTCAAAGACACATAAAGAGGGGAGAGCTGACATGTACCAGTACATTAAGGAATCAAAAACCAGCAGCATTTATGCATTGTTTTAAAAGCCTGGAAGTGTTTTTTTTTTTTTTTTTTTCCAACCTTAGGATATCTTAGCTTATATATCATTAGAGACTCTTAAACAATATTATATGTGACATGAATGTTGCCAATCTTCTTTAGTGGAGAAAAATAGATAGCAAATGCATCACACTTATGCAAAATTCTACTTCAAAAAGTTTTTAACAAGTATCGAAGAAAGAGATTATAGCAGTATTAGAGCCATTAGAAAATTCAAGTAATTTTTAATTCATACAAGTATTCCATCTCACAGAGGAACAAGACTCAAGCAGAATATTGATACACTAACATATACTTAAATGATATTATAATAGGACTTTTTTGTTAAATTGAAATGCACATAAGCCACGGATCAACTTGAAACATAAAACTTACTCTAGTGAAAGACTAATATAACCTCATTGGCTCACAGCAACCATTAAATATGGTATTTTATGTATGTTTTATTATCTAGTGTGTAAGTTCCTATTCTGTTTAAATTCCTTATAGTGATAGTGTAGTTTACTAGCTGGCATCACATAGGTGCTCCACAAATGTGTACTAGTGGTTTATTGATGTGCCCTGTGTCTTAGCACCAGGCTTAGAAATGTTAATGTAAAGAGAATTATAATTCACCATTCGAGATGTTACTGATTGTTTGAGATTTCTGGAAATAGGATATTAATCAATTTTAATTATTTATCCATGATATATCTATGTGTTGATGATATGAAACATTAAAATTCAACCATTGATTTAAAGACATGAAATCCAATAGACATATTTTTTTGCTGTTTGAATAATCCATTTTAACTTCTCAGTAAAGGAGTTTGAGTTTTAGATTTTCTCACATCTCTCTCATTTTGGGCTTTGACCAAGATTGAGTAGAAGCAGGAGCACAGAGAATTGGACAAAAAAAAAATGTTTGTGATTTCTTATAGGAAGTATCCAGTGTCCAAAATTGAAAATCACATTTTAAAAAATGTTTTGCAAAATGTCCAAGGTAGATGCTAGACCAAACAGAGAAAATAGATGATCAAGTTTTAAGTTTTTTCTTTTTTTAGGAAAACATATGATAAAATACAGTAACTTTTTCAATGGTGATTTTGTGGTTTAATGAATATTTTCATTCTTTTAGGATTCTTTCTATAAAGAGATGGAAAAGCAGTGGCATTGCAATCAACATGGTAACAGATATTTCAGAGAAGCCATTAGTCTCTGAGTTGTGGAGACACCTCTAATTCTTCCGGTCATCTAAATGACCACACCATCTTAAAAAGTTCCCAAAGAATTAAGCTTAAGCTTCATATAAACTTGAAACTTGGAAGATTGTGAGTTACTTTCTACATTTCCTACGTAAAGCTTTCAATTCTGTGTTAAAGATAAAACGAACATGTAACAATAAAATAAAATAACTTATTTATTTTATTAGATGATTGCAAAGAGGTTAATCCATATCTTATGGGTTTCATTTTCTAGACAGGTGATTTTGGTGAATAAATAAATTTTAAAGTTCACTTAACATGAATCAAATAATTGTCAATCAATAAATATTTACCAAGCAGTGCTATGCAAGTCTCTGTGCTAAGCACCATGAAGGATACAAATAAGTGATAAAGACCTTAGGCCCAGGCAAAGATAGGGAGGCTGTAAGATTAGAATGACATGCCAACATGAAATCTAATCTCCCTTCTAGGCCCTGCTCTGAATTTTAGAGACCATGGAATTCCCTTTCTAAATAGTCCTCAGTCTACTTTTAGGAAGTGGAAGAACCTTTTCCCAGGTCTTTCACTCCCAAAGTTGGATAGTATCTTGGATGCGCAAACTGCTAGACCTGAAAGGTAGCCATAGGGCACTTAAGGGAGATATTTCCAAAAGGTTGGGCATGTAAATTGGAGAGTTTTCTTGCAGTGTGATACTAACTGGGCATGGGAAGAAAAGGCAGGTGGGATAGGAGGACAGCCAAGAGCCACTTTCCTCATGCCTCCATGTTTAGGCACATAACTTCAAGGAATCTGAGAATTTTATATTTAATCTTGCCTTCCAGGTTGTTATGAACATACACTTGTCTAGATAAGGAATTATAGCATATTTTATTTAATATTTTGTTAGCCTGATTTATAACTTTTAAATTTATAGTAGATGTAGGATACATGGCCCCCTTGCTTTGAGCCCATTAAATGTTTAGGGTGCACTAGTGGAATTATCATTTGTACAAGAATTTTACATTTAAAGAGATGAAATAAAGCAAAGATGAACAAAAAATGTTTGTTGTGATTCTTACAGAACATTAAATCAGAGTTCTTCAAACCTAGCCTATTAACCCATTTATCTTAATTCTTTATACATAGGTAAAGCATTCCTAGCTGGGCTTATGTCCCTTAGGAATACTTTGTTCTGGTGACTGGTTCTTCTTGATTTGCTTTTGAGGCTATTCCAGGATTATTTCAACATGATGTCTTTAGCATATGCAGTGTTACGTTTGTGTGTGGGTGTGTGTATGTATTAACATAAAAATCTAAATTCTTTCAAGAGTTTGAAAAGTGATGGCTGGAGGAATAGATATCTAGAGTGAGTATATTGGCTAAATACATTTAAATATGTAAGAGTTTAGATTTGTTATTAGATTGTCCTAGTTTTTTCAGTATGTACAGAAATTAATTAAACATACTGAACTCAGAAAGTAATTTCTGCATGTTAGAATGACTTCTTAATATGATCTAACTACTCTTGATATTAAAAAAGAGAAGAAAATAATGAACTTGGATATGGTCACTGACCCACGAGTAAATACGATTTTCTACAGGTACTTCTTATAACAGACTTTAATATGCAGAGAGCATGTGCCTTCAATCGGTTTACACAATGGAGAGCAAAATTAAAGGTAAAAGATTTTTCCTTTTAATTTGTTTTCATTTTTTAAAATGTATTTAAATTAAATGGTTCTAACATTCAACTGTCTCCCATTGCCTTTACCTATTAGAAAAGCTGTTCAAGCCTCTTAGGCAAATAATTAAATGTTTTTTAAAAATACACAAATACATATTTAACCAATAGACTGGAACAAATAGAGCCTCAATGGGCCATTTGGAGCTTGGGACAACTGGAAGATTATTGAGCTGGTAGCCCACTGTGGCTCATGTTAACATTTTTAGAGCAGGTTAAAAAAGGCTAACCTGAGCTCACATTAATGAAAGTCTTTAAATCTTGCACATTAGTGCGAGATGAAAAAGTCATAACAGAACATTATCGTAGAGAGGGCAACCAGGATTAGAAGTGGTCTCAGTTATGCTATTTGTTAAACATGCCCTGTCACGTAGACGGGAAAGAGAAAGATTAAACTGATTTGAAAACAAAATAGAGTATTTTTTAAATTGTGAGAATACAGTTCCAATATATACAGATTTATTGTATTTATGTTTATATTTGTTTATTTCTATATTCATTATTTGCAAGTTCTTTGAACAAATGGGTAAGAGGCTTTATTTAAATTTCTGCTGAAAAAGTATGGAGGTTTGATTTTATATTATAGATAATTTGCTTTTATGTTTATGATCGGTTAGTCTCTGAAGAGACAATATATGCTTAGAGTAAGCATATATTACTAGCATAAAGCCATATTTTAAAGAGTTGTTGATCCCTTTAAAGTTTAGGCCAATTTCTTATTATATTTGATTAGCCTCTTCCTGTTTTGTTTTTTTTTTTTTTTTTTAACCCATCTGAGAAAAGCCAGGCACCAGTCAAGACAAGTTCTCTTTGCACACACATCAGTGATACTATCTTCAAACTGCAGCAGTTTTTCTGAAATTACTTTAAGCCTCATGTCCAGTTTAAGATTTAGTCTAATTAATATCAAAAGTAAATTCTCTAAATACACATAACCAGACAGATACAAATTATAATTCATTGGAGTATGAGAAAAGTAGTGAAGCACTGAGGTCTTCATCACCCCGTCTGAATTGAAAAAGTTCAATTTTTCTCTTAGAACACATTACCTACTCTATGTGAGAAGTGTATGGATAGACTGAGGGAACAAGTGGCAATTTGCGTAGTAAATATTTATGAAGTTTACTGTCTTTGTTTTTATCAACTGAAATGCTTACAGAGAGAGGTTCTATTTTCTGCATCCCTCTGGATAGAGATGGGTACCTGCTGCCATGCATGTGTCTTATTTTGGAGACCACTGTTTTAGAATCCTGCATATGTTTGGAGCATCTTGAAAAGGAACAGAAAATCCTATATATTAATGAAGCTTCAAGGAATTCCCGGGATGCCTTAGATTAAGAAACCAGGAGGTTGAAGCTCTTACTTTTTAAGAACTGCCTCAGTATCATTTAATTCCTGGAGTAGAGAGCTAGCACATTATAATTCATTTACATTCTTGGAGTGTCTTTCACAGCATTAAGCAGGTAGTAGATGTAAATAGTACTGATAAATCAAATACAGGCATGAATAGAAAGAGAGAAAAGTATATTTCTAACAAATCTCTTCACTCTCTGTCTCCTTGCAACAGTACTCACACACTCGTGATAAAGAGAACAGCTTCCAGCAGAGCCACCTCTTTCAGTGATGCTGTGTGTAGTAAGTACTAGCTCCAGGCAGCACCACTCACCTAATAGTTTAAGAGAATAGCCAGGTGTAGTGGCTCACACCTGTAATCCTAACACTTTGAGATGCCGAGGGGGGTGGATTATGAGGTCAGGAGATCAAGACCATCCTGACTAACACAGTGAAATCCTGTCTCTACTAAAAATACAAAAAAATTAGCCAGGTGTCATGGTGTGTGCTTGTAATCCCAGCTACTTGGGAGGCTGAGGCAGGAGAATAGCTTGAACCCTGCAGTGAGCCGAGATCACGCCACTGCACTCCAGCCTGGGTAACAGAGTGAGGCTCTGTCTAAAAAGAAAAAAAAGAGAATAGCACCACCTGGAATTGTGCAGTGAATGACCTTCATGATTTGTTTATATAGTGGCACTGGCAAACGATACAGGAGTTGAAGAGTCTTCCAAGCCATGAAAGGCCCACTAAATAGGATAAGCTTTATTAAGTCATTGTTCCTGAACACATACTGCATGCAGAACACAGCTCAGAAAGCACAAATCCATCGCTTCCATATAATTGAAGCTCATGTATAGCCTTTTTCCATTAAGAAATTAATTTTTGCCAAAAGTCTCGTGGACATTCACAGTTTAGAAATAAATATACAAACCATAATGCGGCTGTAAACATGTATAAAATATGAACCATTCATGAGGCATGAGGAGGAGGTGAGAGTGACCCAGAACAGAGCTAAGTAGATATCGCATGGCACCCAGTTGTCACCACATCCTACATCTGCAGCCTCCGTGCTACATGATGCTTTTGCAGCAGAGCTGGGTGTTTCAACCCTAAAATAGTATGAAGGCTAAGGCACATTGAGGGGAAATGGATGTTTTGTATAAAGTCTGGTGGAGCAACAACAAATATTTCATAAAACCTCTTTTCAATATATTTGTTCTCAAAATTACTCAATAACTCTAACAACCTCACTTTTATTTAAAAAAAATTCTTCATTACGTTTAAAAATTGTTTTTATCTTAGGGAATATATTCCTCTTACCAGTTCCTGCCTTCAGCTTGTATATATCACTTAAGAGATATACAAGATATCTGTTCTTCAAGACTGACCTCAGTAGTCTCCATATTAGAACATAGAGCCTCCCTGTCTAAGATGGAAGGATTGATGTAGATTTGGGGAATTGAGACAAGCTTCTAGAAATAAGTAGCATTTGGCCTAAAATTCTCTGAAAAAAGTTTCCTTAAATTGATAGACACATTTCATCTTACACTACCCCTTGATAAGAACAGAAACTAGAGAAAGGGTCTTCAATGAGATAATTATTCCCCAGAGGAGTGCATGGGCTGTGCATGCAGGACAGAAGGAGCTGGGGAGTTGAGTAACTATTCAGAGATTGATAAGGAAGATATCTAAACTAAAGCATGGAAATGCTAAGTATATCCACGCTCAGGCTTTGCATGCATTGACAAATTAAGTGGAAAACAGAGAGAATTAATTATCCAGATAATTCAGGCTAACTAATATTTCACATCAATTATTTATTCTAAGGAAAAAACAAAATGTTCTTTGGCCAGAATTTCTTGTTTTTTTTTTTGTTGTTGTTGTTGTTTTTTTTTAAATTTCATTCTCCTATTCATTCAGAAGGCAATATAGACCTGGTGTCCTTTAGTCACTTGCCTGACTTTTCTCTCATTTTGCTGTGTAGATGAAATCCAAGTTCTCATTTAGAAACCTGCAAAGCACAAGCCTAGGAAACAAGATTTTGTGTTTTTAAAACTTATGTTTAAGATGTGACTCATATACCCTCCTCTGAGAGACCAAGGACAGCCTTGATAGTCTGACCAGATCCCAGCATAATTGCAAGGGAGACAGAAGCTTCAGAATGCCTCCATCCAGCCAGTATTCAACATACTGTTTGCCCTCCCTGGTATCCCTATCAGTGATATTTATTCTGCCTTATTCTCCTAAGGGGCCTTGCTCTTCTCTGGAAGTTCCCACAATAGAAAGTGCAGGCTGAAATAATTTTGGCTCGGTTGTTAATGCTTGATAATGGCTTGAGGTGTTAACCCTCCTCAAAGCAGCCACCTCTCAACAGGGGTATCTCACTGCCTGGGAAGCCTTTAAAACTGAAGGGACTTTTTCTAACTTTTAGTAATGTCAGTCACTGTGCCTGACAATAGCGAGATATTTGAGCAGGAAGTCCTTTCAATTCATTTAAATTCTATCACTAGTCGTCTGTTTATTCTGAATATGAGTGATATTGGTATTACATGTAAAAAAAACAATTAAAATACAAAGTATTTTGATTCAACTCATCACTGTGACCAGATCATGCCATTGTTTTAATCAATTTCTAATTATACTGACAAAAATTTGGTAGAAGAGAACAAAGAGTGTATTAAGAACCATAAATAAAAAGGAAAAGATGTCTTCAATCTCCATGCCCAGATGCATATTGTGTTCTAAGATAAGGGTCTTAGTGGCTCTGTGTGGCAATGCCATCAATAATGAAGTAGAACAGGATTAATAATTTTAAATAATATTTCTAACATATTCACTCATTAGGATCAAATGTTCTATGGATGATGATAACCTAGGGCTCTCTGAAATCTGTCAAACCTTTCAGAAATATTCCCCATAGCAGTATTTGAACCACTTGAACATTTCCAATTAAGATGCACTGATTAAGAACTAGAGATATAGTAATACTAAATTAAACTGGATGTTTTAAAACAAAGGGTTGCCTAGTTATTTTTGTCTCAACCTCATATGCTACCCATTTGAAGTTCTCGTAAGTCAGTCTAAGAATTGACTAAGTTGATAGAATGCATTGACTTGCCTCCTGATTTTTTTTTTTTTTTTTGGCTTAAGAATATTTATTGTCAGTGTTTTCCTAAAGATAAGAGAAATGGGACTACAGATGTCATGCCTTAATTAATCTTCTCACTCATTCCATCATGCCATCTACATTAATTAAAGGCTTACCATGTGCTAAGCTTGTGAGGTAAAAAGACATAACGTAAAATTATATTAAGGTATGGAAGACAAGGAAAATACACCACTTTATATTTATTGATTTATATACAAAAACATTTACTGAGCTCCTACTATGTATTTGAAACTGAAAGTCATTCATTCATTCCATCATCCAACTCAAGAACTCTATCACTAATTTTAGCATGCAAAGAATAGAAAGGATGAACCTGCCTCTAAGTGACTACCATGGATACCAAGGGCACAGACACTGGCAATATGAAAAGATGGCCAATAAAATGGTTGTCTGTTCTAAATGCAGTGAGAGTCTACAAGTGTCTGAGTTGGCCTAGTAGAGTAAGAGAAACAAAGAAAACTCCTAAGAGCTACCATGGAACAAAGCTTTATGATGTGCCATAGAGTAATAAAAGCACTTGTCACAGAGTATCCCTTCTTTAAGCTCTATTGTTGCCTGTGAGGTAGGGCATAATATTATGCTAATTTTACAGCTATAGAAAATCAAGGCAAAGACATGTAAAATAACTTGATCAAGAGACCATGATGGGGAAGATCAAAACTTATATCTGTCTAACTCTAATGTCAGGCTACCTGGAGGAATGAGGCAAGGGTGCACTGGTCACAAAATTACCAACTAGTATTTTGGGCAAATCAGCTAACCTCTCAGGACCTATATTTTCTCATATGATAAAAGTATGACACCAACCAAAGAATATCTAGATATCATTTCCAGGTAAAACACAAAGAGGGTATGGAATGTGTTGAGGCATCTCTCTCCCTCATGTGAGACATCTGCATCTTTGTATTTTATATAACCAATATTAGTGTATTACATTATAATTTTCCTATTACTAATAAAAGCTTATGCTAATTTTGGTCCTGTTAAATAGAAAGTTGAATTAAAGGTACATGAGTTTTAACAAATTTGGTTAATATACCTCTTTCCTTTTGATAATGTGCTTACATATTTAAAATGTATGCTTAAGTTATTCCTATCTCTTCCACTTACCATGCTAAATAAGTTGGTCTTGACTAGCAGTCTCTCTCTTTTAACTAATGGGATGCTCTATTTGTCTTCCAAGCACAGAGTAAAGAGACCACAAATTCTTCAAATTATGTTAGTTGGAGGTCTCTTGGCTCCTTGCAACTAAGCAATGATCTCCAGGTCATTTCAGGAATAAAATAAAGAACTGGACAAATGTCTTCAAAGCTATAAACTATTGCTTTAATATCTTTTCAGGGAAGCATCCATGTCTTAAGGACAACAGCAATAACCAGGATTATGGGAAGATGAATGGTGGGGCACCTGGCCTCAGTGTATCAGTTGCATCACGCTTAACAATTTTTATATGCTGGCAAAGAGCAAGCACACTGATAAAATATATATACACTAACTAATGTTATGGAACTCTTGGATTGAAATCTTCCTTCATTCACTTTTGATTGAAGAACTCAGAAACGTGAATCTACTAAGGGCATATTCAAAATAAAGGATCTGTTGGGTGAGTAAAAGTACAGGCTGTATGTTCTCACCAACCATGAGGCTTGAGATTAGCTCTGCCTATATAACTAACACTGGGTTAGAATTTGGAGAAAACCTTGAATCTCCATGAGTCACAGCTCTCCTGATATAAAAACAAAAAAATTTGAGCTGCTGTGGGAACAGTATTTATAATAACACTTTACAAAGGCAATCAGATAAATATTATTTATTCTCAAAGCAATACTTTTTAGAAGAATGAGAAGCTATCATTGACATAGATTGAAGATGGCGAGATTATTTATCCAATATCAAATAGAAAAAAAGGTGATGTTGTCTTCACAATTTCTTTTTTATTTCTGACACTAAGCCCAGTTTTCTTTTTCCCATATTCTGACTGCCTTTTCCATAATTTGCACCAGCATTTTCCAAAGATAAGAGTACTATAGGCAGAAAGAGATTTTTATTATTAATGTGTATTTCTTTAGCTCTCCTCCCTCTTTTTGGGGTTTAGACTTTCTTGCTTCCTAGGTTCAATTAAAATTTGAAATTTCAGATCTTCCAGGAAAAAAAAATGATAGCTGCAGACATATGAAAATATTTCTCACCAGACTCTTGAAAATTTCAAGTTAAGATAAAAATTGCTGGAATAAACATAGGACTTTTTTGTTTTCTTTCTATGTTCAGTATTAGAGATAGGGACCTCACTATGTTGCCCAAGCTGGACTTAAAGCCTTGGGCTTAAGCTATTCTCCTCCTGAATAGCTTAGACTACAGGCATGTACCACTATGCCCAGCTCAGCATAGGACTTTTTTTTACATGGTGAAACTTTTAAGTTACTTCTTCTAGTCTAAGCAGCTTTAATGGCTGAACTTACAAAGCAGCTTAAGATGGTTTGCCTTATGTTAGAAGGCTATTTAACTGTTCAGTTGTTCATATAGAGTATTTTAAAATGTGAATGGAAAGGAATGTCCATTCTATGGATCTGTTAGCAAACAATTCTTTTATTTTATTGATGGTGAATCAGCCAGATGCCATACCTGTGCCACATATTATACTTCAAAGTGGTAGGTGCATTGAGGATAATGGCTAGAAATTACTATTGTCCTCAGTGAATATTAATGGTAAATGCCCAAAGGAGGCTGCTACTATAATATTCTAATGTCCAGTGTCTTCCGGGGTTACTATTCTTATCCTCAAAATTTTACCAGAAACACTTATGTCTTAAATCACATTAAACTGAGGCAAAGCTTGTTGAATTGTTTTTAAAAAGGTGGTGGATATGATTGAAAAGCATGGACATGAGATTCAAACAGATGTATGGTTGAACCATGGCCCAAGATTTTGCTTTCTCATTGACTCTCGACACTCATTAAGCTTCAATTTGCTTATCTACAAATAGTAGATGACAATTTATTAATAGCACAAGTTAATCTATGGGGAAGTATCTACTATATGGTGACATAGAGTAAATATTTAGTAAACCCTACTTTCCTTGATATTGTATAATGGTGTTAAAACTCTGCTTAGCATTGTTATAATTTTTATTTTCTTAGGTGACAATATTAAGGCCTAGAGAGGTAGATAACATTTTCCAGGTGAAATAGACAGTTTTTGGCTAATTCAGGACTAAGTCTCAATTAAGTCCTGCAAATGGTGTTCTATTAACCCCACTATGCTTCATCAACCATACCGGAATTATAGGGACACAGTGGTAATTGCTGGCAAATGGTAAGAGAAATGGACAAGAAGAAGAGAACTATGTGCTTTCAACTATTAGGTAGGTTTCTGCACAGAAGACGTGGCTTGAAAGAAGTCTTCTAAATAAGTTGAAATTTTATTTTATTATTCATGTTTTTATAATCCAGGAGGATGTAAGGAGATACAAGAACAATAGAATTGGTATCCCATTCTGCTAAACAGCTCCCATATATATGGGAGAAAGAAAGAAAGAAAAAGGGTGAAGAAAGGAAGAAAAAAGAGAGAAAAAAAGGGAAGGAGGGGGAGAAAGGGAGGGAAGAAGAAAAAAATTAGGAAGAAAGAAAAGAAGGAAATTGAGTACAGAAAAAAAAATGAAAGAAAGCATTTTTCTCTCCAATAATAGCTGCAAATGAGCATCCTCTGAATTCCTCGAAATAAAGAGCCAATGTACTATCTATACATATATATGAATATAGTTATTTATATTGTTTTATCTGCTATTTTTCTGAAAACTTATTTTAAAATTGTCTTAAGGGCTGAATCTTGATTCAGATATCCCCAAAAATAATGAACACAAAACTAAACTAATATTTTTCCTAATTGATGGCATGGAGGAAAGCAGAATATATACAATCCATTAATCATGATTGCTGCTGAAAAGCTAAATAACAAGCCCTTTTACAATGACAGTATTTGTTCTTCTTGCTCATGGGTAGCTGATTCCAACTATGCTTGGCTGGGCTCAGCTATGTTCACAAAGGCTTTGCTGCAGGCTGCAGAGGTGATGTGGAACTCCTATAGGTGTCTCTTCCTTTTCCTTCACCAAAAGCAAGCTGAGATGTGCTCTCACAATGGACTGCAGAAGCACAAAAAAACCAGAGGAAACCGTAAAGGGTAATTTAGCATCTCTGTTCCTGTCATATCTGCTAACATTACATAGGCCAAAGTAAGTCACATTGTCAAAGCCAACTCATCACCAGTAGGTGGAAAAACATGCCAATTATTCATACAAGTCACTGCCTACCTGGTAGGAGTTAAGTCCAGGTCACATGACAAAGAAAGCAGATGCTTAAATCTTTAACAGGAAGAGATTGAAAACTTGGGAATAATAAACTAATCTACCATAAATAGTAAATGTGGAATGATTTTAAACATATGTCTGGACTACCTGGTATTTATTGCTTTATTTTGTGGAGTTTATTATGATTTAACATAAACATTTTTGGAGGTCAAGGTCATTACCACTAATGCCTTGCTATCCTGGCTAAAATATAAATAAATATATGAGTAAAATAACTTCATATATAAAGTATAACTTTATATTATGCATTTTTATAATCCTCAGTAATTTACCTCTATAAGAAATCCCAGAATGAAAGGAAAATGAAAAATAATAGCATATTTGCAACTTTCTTAAAAATCTTATTTCATGACTAGCCTAACTAATTAACAACTTGCCTCTATGACATAAATTTGAAGTAGGGTGATGTAATGCTTGTTTTTACTTTCCTTAACCCATTGCCTATTCATGGCTGCTTACAATTGTGTTTTGCACAGGACAAATTTCATAAGTGTACCAATGTCAGGGTAACTGGGAACAAATTATTCCCTGATAATTGAAGTTCTGTAGGCAATTAAGGGTAACAATGGGTGTTTGAAACAGTGTGTCAGTGAGTTTCAAACAGAGAACCAGAACCAGTAGGAGCTAGGTATTAAGAGATTTGCTGCAAGGAATTGGATTATATAATTGTGGGGGCTGGCTAAGCAAGGCTCAGATCTGTAGAGCAAGCTGTCAGGAAGGGTAGGCTGGAACTCAAAAATCACCTGCAGCTGCAGACCACAGACAAATTTTCTTCTTCTCCTACTTCTCCTTGTTCCTCTTCCTCCTTCTACCTCCTCCTTCTCCTTTCTCCTCCTTGTCTTTCTTTTCCTCCTCATCTTCCTCTTCTTTCTCCTTTTCCCCTTCCCCTCTCCCTTTCTCTTCCACTTCCTAAGACCCCCATCTCCTTCTCTTCTTCTGGGAAGCTGCCATTCTGCTCTTAAGGTTTTACCCCTGGTGGAATCTGGTCACCCAGGCTCTCTCCTCTAAAGTCAACTAATTAGGAATTTTAATTATATCTTCAATATACCTTCTCAGCAACACCTAGTGTTCAGTTGTATAAGGCAGTCTGTAGCCCAGCTAAGTTAATACATAAAACTTGCCATAACAAATTATAACTCTGTGGATGGAGAAAACAAACCCCAAAAAGGGAAAATGGGGCTACTGTGAAACAACAAACTTTACAGTTTTGCCCAAGGCTGGCCAGATCTGATTTCTAGATCTGGATTGAAATATAGAAGTCATTTTCCTGTGGCTTTTGTCACCACTCCTAAAAGCACTTTGTCACAATCAAACTGACAACCTGCCTCCTTAGGAGCTTGTGGGTAGAGTTTCTCGGAGATGTGCTTAATTGAAATCACACTTGGAGATTCTATCTCCACTTTATAGTCTTAGGATTTGCTTTGTTTTTAAACTGGAGCAGAATAAAGGATGAACGTCTGGTATATTTGATGATACATAATCACATTAATACTTTATTGCCACATTTGTCAATATATTAGTGCAATATGTTATCATATACATTATTAACTGTTGCTGTTAAATGTTTTATACTGATCTTTTACATTTTTTATTTCAATTGTGATAAATTTGGATCCAAGGGATTTTTTTCTTTCAGAACAAGGAGAAGCAAAAATATTGCATTAAAGGAACTTAGCAGGCCTGAGCACAGCCTTGAAAAGAAGAACGGTATTTTCTTCACCTAGCCTTTTTACTTGCCCTTTCTTTTCTCAGTGGCTGCAGGTATCAGCACTTAAAAAGTGGCAGATCCACTGGCTGTGCACAGAACAACCTGATAATTCCCATCTTTGGCAATATCTCTGTAGTTCATCGACAGAGGCTCCCACGTTGTGTGATGGTTGTGGGGTGGCCTTCGATAAACCTAGATTTACAGCTGAGATGTCCTCATCCAGTGGAGTATTATTTCTAAATGTTATCTCTTGAAGTTGGGATTATGTTCTTAGCTGTAATTATAGAGTGGTGCCATTCTTTCCGAGCAGAGGCTAAAAATTAAGGCTGATTTGACACGTTCCACTATCTTGTTTAGTGTATTTTTTTTTTCAATTTGGAGAGGTTAGAGGAGAAAAGAAATGTTATAGAATATGGATTTCTTTATGGTGACTTTCATATTTAAAAGATTACCAGGAGACTAACAATTTCCTGTCGTGAGCTGCTTCTTCCTTCCCTCACAGAATGTAAATTGCTTCCCACATTCCCAGGACTACGTGCATTTTACAGAATCTCTATATTCCTAAAAGATTTTGTGTAACTAAATATTTTGCATACATGAGATGAGTTTATAATTTAAAGAAATCATGTCATGTATCCTTTTGTAAAGCAAACAAAAATTACCCTTTTTTAAAAAATAAATTATGATTTACTGATATTAGATTTGATTAACACAAGAGTCACCGAGTTGCTTGGCTATATATTAAAATTGGTCAATAGAAAGAATGGGAGATCAGTGGGCTGGGCACAGTGGCTCATGTCTGTAATCCCAGCACTTTAAGAAGCTGAGGCAGGCAGATTGCTTGAGGTCAGGAGTTTGAGACCAGCCTGGCCAACATGGTGAAAACCCGTCTCTACAAAAAAAAAAAATGCAAAAATTAGTCAGGCGTGGTGGTGGGCATCTGCAGTCCCAGCTACTCATGAAGCTAAGGCAAGAGAGTCACTCGAACCCATGAGGCAGAGGTTGCACTGAGCTGAGATCGCACCACTGCACTCCAACCTGGTTGACAGAGTGAGACTCTGAACAAAGAAAGAAAGCAAGCAAGAAAAACAAGCAAGAAAGAAAAGCAAGCAAAGGAAAAAAGAAAAGAACGAAAGAAGAAGGAAGGAAGGAAGGAAAGATCCAGAAATTTCTTTCTGTATGTTGTTTAGAAGCTAAGGTGCCATCACTTTGCCATTACAAATCATCTCTGACTTCATACGGTGTTATTGTTTTACCACTGAGGAAACTGAGGCTTACATCCTCTCAGTATTCTAAGCCTTACTTTACTCAGTTTTACAGTTGAGTAGCAAACTAATAACCTCTAAAATCCTTTCTAGTTTTGATTTCTTTGGATTATCTTATCAAGGATACTTTCCAATCACGTTAAGCAGCAGTGCTGTGTCTCAGGCTGCTATTCATTCTTCTTTATGATGACCAAGGTAATCAAATATAGATCATTTCTAACAATTTGCTTTATTTCTTTGACTCACTGTTATAGACTCTTATAAAAAACATCTTTAGAGGATGTGTGAGCAAGGAGCTATCCTGCTGTTCTTCAGCATAGAAATCCTCCATAACAGGCCAGTTTGCCAATCCCAGAGTGGCGCTCCAGTGATTTTTTCCTGCTGTCTCGTATATAAATTGAACAAAGGTTAAAATATGCATACTACACATTTCATATGTATGATATCTTATATAAACATATGCTACTATGTGATGTACCAAGAAAAGAAGCAGATTATACCCTCTATACCTGTGAAGTGAATTGGGTTTGAAGAAACAGCTTCCTGTTTAAGGGTAATAGTCTTCACTGGACACGCTGAGGTTAACAGACATCAGAGAAACCAATCTACTCTTACCTCAAAGACTTTTAAAATAACTTTTAAGAGGAAAAGCAGTCTGTATATATGTTTAATGAATTTCATAAATGTCAAAGTTTTACCCACACATTATTAAAAATCTTAATTCCATTTTATGAGCCCTATAGCCCATTATTCTCAGAATTGTGTCTTTTATCAGAAGCATCATTAAAGTGTTATGTTAAGATTTAAAAAATTGCTTTTTTAAAGGAACTCATCCATTTGTAGAATGCTAAAACTGATGCTGATATTCTTCCTGTCCTCTCTGGATATGGTTTGGGTGTGTGTCCCCACCCAAAGCTGCTGTCAAATTATAGTCCCCACATGCCAAGGGAGGTGCCTGGTGGGAGGTGATTGGATCATGGGGGTGGATTTCCTTCTTACTGTTCTCATGATAGTGACTGAGTTCTCATGAGATCTGATGGTTTAAAAGTGTGTGGCAATTCCCTGCTTGCTTTCTCTCTCTCCTGCACCACCATGGTAAGACATGCTTGTTTCCCCTTTGCATTCTGCCATGATTGTAAGTTTCCTGAGCCTCCCAGTCATGCTCCCTATACAGCCTGCAGAACTATCAGTCAGTTAAACCTATTTTCTTCGTAAATTACCAAGTCTCAGGTAGTTTTTTATAGCAATGTGAAAATGGGCTAATACATCCCCCATTTTGAAGACCACATTTCATCAGTTCATCACTACATATCTTAATGATTCTACTTTATATAAAACTTAGATCTCAAGCTTTAAGGATTATTGCCATTCTTATTAATAGAAGTTGATCTTATTTTAAGGATCAATATCTTTAATACGAATGAGCTTACCCATATGACAAGTTTACTTTTATTCCCATTTTACAGATGAAAAAAAAAATATCTCTTCTCATGGCAATTAAATGGCTTGCTTGAGTTTAGTAACCAAAATGGAATAGAGCTAAATTTCAAATGCAGGTCCAAATGTCCTCACACTCTGCAATCTGACACATCATAGAATCATCTTCTGTAGGAGATATGGGGCTTTTGAGGCCGGGGCCATGGTAGAGTCAGCGTTTCTTCTAGTGGTTTGATGTTGGGCATACAGTGTTGTCAGTTAAGTATGGCCTACAAACACACTACGCTTTTTCACATGTTTCTCTCTGTCCTGTCTAAGCATGCCTTGCATATCTCAGTCATTATCGAGCCATGACAGCCCCAAACTTCTCCTGATCATTCAATGCCCTTTCCCTGAAACCTCTCTAGTTACACCATGTTTACTTTGAGTACTATGACCAGAACTGCAGGTGTAATGCAAGGAGATTCAGCATATCTTCATCTTAGCTTTGTGGTTTCTCTTGTCAGCATCTCACCAAGGGCAGAGGAAATGTTGACTTTACGTTGACATGGACTTCAGAGAAACCTGACTTTGTAGTCAAGAGTTTTGCCATAATGTGCACAGACCATTATTGGTAGCAAAATAAGAAAAAAGGAAATGTTAAATAATTGATTATTATTTTATATTTTGACCCTTAATCTATGACATCTTCCTGGAAAACTAAAATTTCTTATTTTGTTTTATTAGCTCTTCTTTTAGTGATAGAAAAGGTATCTATCTCGGCTTCTGCAAAAAAAATAATAATAATGGTTCACTTGACTCTGAAGTTTGAAGGTAAATCTAGCATCAGGCCTGATTTCTTTCCTAAAGGTCAAAAAGATAATGTTTGAGTTCCTTATCTTTATTTCTTTAGCCTCAGTTTCTTTTGGTGTGTTTGACTCATTCTTTGTACCTGCAGGTGATATCCTACAAGGCTGACTGTGGCCACAGAGGCGTTGGTGCTATTTCTGGGCCAAGGTATGTATTGGATGTGGTCCCACCACACTCCTGCTCCCTTGCACCTTCCTCTGCTCTGCCTGGGTGAAGGTAATAGGGAAGCCCTGAGGGATGGGGATACCACAACCTGTCAAAAAACTCAGTTACTCAGTCATCAATGGAGGAAAACTTCAGGCTGACTAGCAATGCCTGCTTGAACTATTAAGATAGCAAGAAATAATCTTTATTACATTTAAAGTATTATAATATTTTAGAGTTTGAGTTATTATGTATGTTGCAGCTAACCCCATCCCAACACATACTGGCAACAGATAGCTTCAGTTTACATTATTCATAAGGTCTACACACCTTATTATTATTATTCATAAGGTCCACACACAAAAAAGAGCATATTTGGGGACAACTTTGACTAGAAATGGAAAAAAGGTATTAAAGATATAAGGCATCTCTAATATACAAAAGAATAGATGTTTTCAGAACTTGAGTTCATCAAATTGCAGTGTTGGTATATAAACCAACACTGTGATTCCGGAAACTTCTGAAAATGCAGTCTTTCGAGTCAAACTCCACAGATTCTGATTCAGATGGTTTGAGACATGACTCTACATTTTTTAAATTGCCATGAGATATTTGAATACAAGGATCTCATTGATCATAGTATAAGAAAGAAAAAAAAAAACTATTTTGGCTAAAAAGGCCAGTTCAGGAACTAGGCTGGCATTTTGAGTTCTCTTATTTCATTTTTGTGAAAAGAAAATATACTTAATCAGCAAAAATAACATTTAAAACTCCTATAAACTTAAGTATTAATTTGTAATATGAGTCACTACATAGAGTATATCAATACATGTCTTGCCTATAATACATGATAATTGAATTGAATTCAGTAAAGCTGGTTTGAATAAAGACATCCTCAACCCTGGCTGCATATTAAAATAATTTGAGAAGCTTTAGAAACCACAGATACCTGAGTCCTATCCCAGAGTTGTTGACACAATTGGATGAAGACATAGTCTAGACATTGAATGTTTAAAATACTCCTAAGTGATCTGAATGTGCAACCAGTGTTCAGAAACATTTATTTAGGCCAGTGGTTCTCAAAATGTTATTCTGCCATCAGCATCTTGAGCATTACCTGGAAACTGATTAAAAATGCAAAGTCTCTGACACCAGAACTGCTGAATCAGAAATGCTCAGGGTGGGACTTAGCAATGGATTGAAACTGACATATACCCACATTGAAAAAAAGAACCACTAGTATAGGCAGTGACTTCTAAATATGGTGGTTCATCACAGTTATCTGGGGAGAATTTTGAAAATAAGGACTCCTTGCCTTCACCATCACTTCCAGTTTCTAATACAGAAAATGTGGGGAAGATCAAGAAATGCCATTCTCCTCCTCCTTCCCCTCCTTCTCCTTCTTTAAGAATTTTAAAAATTTGCCAGTTATGGGAACCGCTTTGAAAATACATGTTTTGAGTAGAGTTCCAACTTAGGAAATCTGAATTTCAGTGCCACCATTGTATATAATTGACCACGTGACCCTGGACCAGGCACTTCTCCTCCTGGCCCCCTTGAATCAAAGCTTCTGTATCAGCCACTGCTGACTCTCACACTTGCTGGGAGGTTCCAATGAACTTGAATGAAGTTTGAAGGTTCAAAACTCTATGTAAATGTGAAATATTACTATCAAAACATCTTAGAATGAAAGACAATATTTTCTTCTTTACTTCTGCCCCCTAGAAGACTGTAACCCATTAGTATGTCCCTTTTCTTTCTTATTTAATAAAAAAAACCTACCAAAAGACAGCTTGGGCTCTGCTATCTTCATTTCCATAATTACCCAGAGCTAAGCTTGGTACTAGGAAGCTCATATTGTAACAATTCCTCTCTTAGTCTTTTTTCTCTCTCTCCTTTCTCACCTCTCTTCTCTGTCTCTTTTTGTTCCAGATAGCCTCTCTCTTTTTCACTCTCTTTCTCTTTTATTATTAGTATTTAAGAATCATAAAGTGGAAGTCAGGTTTTTGAGCTTTCTGAGACAGATGAGGCCAAGCCGTCTGCTGAGAGCCCTCGGCACCAGCATCTTGCTGTAATCCAGCATATGGAGTCCAATCTCCAGGCATTGACATTAACACTCCTGCTTCAGGTAACTCATTTAGCTTTGGTGTCATTTTACAATAAATATACCATCCACCGACACAAATTAGACAGCTATTGAGATTAATTTTGAGGCACTATTGGCAACATCTTAAATCAAAAATCATTCTTTATTAGCATGCTTGGCGGGATAGTGTGCCTGCCCTCCCCCCTCCTGATCCCTGCCACAAGAATAAATGAGGCCCCATGGTTGACATAGCGCATCAAGTGTTTTATAATAGTCTAATTGTAGCTAATGGTTTGTGCAGCTAATTAAGGCCCTATGAATTACAGTAATCAGTCAAGCTCATCCTTTAAACCAGATAGTTCTATCCAACCGTTCCTTCAGTAAGAAACAAAATATATAACTATATATGACTATAAGTACACAGGCACACACACAGACATCCAAATGGGTTGTGCTGATCAGCTAGGTTTATTTGAGCACAAATAAATTAAAGGATAGATTTTGTTCCTTTTACTTACAACAAAATATTTATTTCAAGAGACACAGGTTTTCATCAACAACCTTAGTTACTGTGGGCAGGAAAAAGGTGGACTCTTCAGGGTGGCATTTACCTGAAAACTGAGAATGGAGTTGATGCTAAGTGTAGTATATCTCTCCTCTTACCTCAGACACTCCATCCAGGTTGTAGCCTGAGTGACTATTTGGTATTTATTAAATTGTGGGAACCCATGTGTCTTAGAGAAATCATGGCAAATAAGCCATCTGAATCCAGCAGTTGAAAATTCAAAGTCGACAAAATTCCATTTGCCACCTGGATAGTTGACAAAGCCTTCAACATGATTAGGTTCTTTTGGTGGCAGTAACAGTTTACTGACCAATTCAAGGGGAATTAGAGGAATGGGATGGTTTTTTTTGTTGTTGTTGTTGTTTTTTGTAATAAGCTTGTGTTGAGAAAAAAAATATCCTAAATAAAAGATGGAATAAATTACAAAAATCTTCTCCAGAGGCCTGAAGGATAGTCCATGTCTTATTTAAAACCTGACTGGACATTGCAGGAAAGAACTTTGGAAGCAATTCTGCAAAGTCTCTAGAGAACAAAAGAAGGGAGCAATAGGTCTTTCCTAGCACTTGTATCTTTGATTCTTTGAGAAAGAGAAAAAAAATCCATAGAAATGTCATCAGCATGACCTCTGCTGGAACAACATGTGCCCCAGCCTCCCAGGGTCCCATTGCCAATGAGAAGTAGGAAAAGAAACAGGGATTTTCATGAAGGTCACGTTTTCACTTTTTCCAGCTCACAGAGCTGGTTAGTAGCTTACAAGATCAACCAGTTCTTTACCTTGTTTTTAAACAAGATTAAACTACCCCAGATAGACTATTGCAGAACCATTTCTATTACATAAAATATATTTCTGTGTCATAGTCTAAGGGTATATTCTCACTTCTAGAAACTACTTTCTCCTATCTGGTCAAAATTTTCTTACTGTAATGGAGGGTCATTTATTTATAATTTTATAGAAAATGAATCAATATCCCTTTATGAGTCTGTGCCACTGTTTTTCATTTGCCAGGTCAAATTATTCTTGTTTCACTAAATTATTCCTGCATGTCTTATTAGTTGATCATTGTGGTGTAGTGGAAAGCTCATTGGTCAAGAAAAGTAAGTGCTACCTGCCTTTTCAACTAGTTAGTGTTAGTAATTCATTACAACTCTCAATATTTATTATCTGTAGGTGAAAACAATGTGTATTCTCTTTCTAAAAAATTCAACTATTAGATATAGAGGTTTCTTTATTTTTGAAGTAGGTAGATCTGCTTAACAAATGTCAGTGTCAGCTATTCACAAAATGTTGTTTGTTATTTATGTATCTTTTTATATTTTTGAAGACTACTAATGTGCTTTTCATGGTCATCCAAGATGGCATTATAAGTGTTCTTTTTATCTACTAAACACGCTTGTGAAACATTAGCTGCATGTTGACATTTGATTATACATACTTCAAGGCTTTCTGCGAAGTTTTCTCCCTTGAAGATGACCAGATGTTATAGGAAATCAGATTGATGGAGATAAAGAGTGTTATTTCCCTGCCTCTCCATGCTGTCTTTTCTCTCTCCTTCTTCTGTTCTTTCCCTATTTCCCCTGACCTGTCACAGAATGGTCCCTGTACTCTTTATGGGGTTAACCCAGGTCATTTTTAACTTGTTTTGACCCAGGTAATTTTGAAATAGATGTTTCTAGTTCAAGCTCCCCCCAGAAAAGGCCCATCCATACTTGGGCAGCTGGTTGAGCAGGGTCTTGAGCTTTATTTATAATGCACTAAAACAGACTGTTGATAAGAGGTCTTCCTCACCTGCTGTTTGCCTTCTTCTGCAGGAGAGTATCTGCAGTCCTTTCAGGATGTGAAATGACTTTACCAGTCCTTCTTGGCACAACAAATATTGCTATTTTATCCTGTTGGATTTTGGCCATAGAGGGGAGTACACATTCTGTTCCTACCACATTTACCTTCTAAATTTCAAGCAACTCAAAAGTAAAGACAATAATACATAAATAATTTCACTGACCCACCACAGTGCTCACTCATTTCCATAAAGATATGGAGTACAAAATATATTTTGGCAGCTAAAGAAATGTCAGCTGTAGCTAAAGAGTTTACCTTATCTACATGGCTGGAACTCCAGAGCATTCCTCTTAGATAGACATCCACCACCTAAAAATGCAGAGCTGGGCCAACTGAAACTCAAAGTTCCCACAGCTTCACAGACCTGGTCTACACATCCATGGAATAAGGGCAACAAAGCCCCAATTTCTCATAAATGGCTGAATGCACAGTCCAGACAGTTGCTTTTCATTGACTTAATGTTATTTTTCTTGTTTTGTTTGATCCCGCTCCAGAAAGTGGACACTATATTAATCGTATTTATAAATACTCTATGCACCAGTTGCAGAGCCACAGGGCTCATTTAAGAAGAAAGATTAAACACATAAATTATTATAATAAATTAAGCTGCCAAATTTCTTACTCACAGCACCCAGAGTATCTAAAAGAACCGTGGTCAGAATCAAGGGATAATATGAAAAACACTGGACCACCAGAAACACCCACATATCATAGAAATGTTTCAGAAAAATCATCTGATATGTTGATCCCTCTTCAAGGGCCTCTCGGTTCAAGGCCTCTTGGTAACAGAGAAAACACAGCATTTCCCCACATACATTCCACACTTCATCAGCTTCCACCTGCTGCAGTTATCCAATTGTCTCAGCATTTGAAGATGTGGGCTTTGATTGCCTATATGAGCAATCAAAGTAGGATGGATTCACCATTCCTACTGCCTCTGCCCAGAGCAAAATCAAAAGTTATCACTACCTTGCTTTGTTCAGTGTGCCAAGGAGCTCTAATTCCTGTGGCCCAGGACTTATGTATTTATTTATGTTAATTTTGACAACTAGGCCTAGGGGTAGGTTAACAGCATTGTTGGGGCTAAAATGCAAGCCAACTGTAGGTGAGAAGAACATGCATGATACAACTCTAGATTGTGTTGTGGAGAGAAGTGGCTGTTCAGAGAAGGAAGCAGAGAGTATAGATAACAGTCACCTACTGCTTTTCAGCAGCGAACCTCAGCTTCTGCAGCCCAAGTGGCACATGAATATCCAGGCAGAAGGATCTGCACAACCTTGGATTGGTCTTCTAAATCCAGCATATTCTCTCTTCTCAATTCTAGATACTACCTACCTCTCAGGATTTCGTGTAAGTCTGGATTTCACCAAGAAGCATCCTTAAGGAACACCAGGTTAGGTCATCTCTTCTGTTTCTGAACAGGAAAGTCTGTTATTGTGCTGATCTTTTTGAAATTTAATCACATGCACCCTTAAATTTGTTTATCATCTAGGTTATGGTTTGTGTAGGCTAATGTAGAAATCAATCCCCACCTCTGGAATATATACCGGGAGACATTGACGAAGGCAAGAAGCCTAAGAAAATTTTAGGAAAAAGAATTAAGGCAATATTTTACAAAATAAAATAGATTATTTGAGGATGGGAAAATGCAGTAAGGAGCAATAAACTGAATTTATCTCAATTGCTCTGGACAGGTTAGCTTATCAACCAAGGAGTTCAATTTACAGGTTATTTGAAAGCTGACTTAATTTAGCTCTTAGAAATTCTTTCCTAAAGAAAACTATACTGAAAATGAGTATGATAATGTAGCTAATTATGACATTCATTTTCATTTTGAGAAGTAGTGAAGCCATTGTAAAACAGAGACTCTAGAGCCAGGTGGTCTGGGTTTGTGCACTGGCAACTTAGATGCTGTGTGACCTTGGGGATGTTACTTAACTATTCTGTGTCTTTTTCCTCATACATGAAAATATCAATAATGTCAGTATGTATTTCATAACAGTGTTATGAGAATTACATGGTAAAATGAGCTAATATATGTAGAATTCTAAGAATATTATCTGGCACATAATCTCAGTATAAGTCTAAGCTGTTAATTTTTTTTACATAGCTGAATGATCTTGGGATATTAATATACATTAGAAAAGTCTCATGTATAAAGTGGGCTGGATGATAGTGAATTACAACCTAAATCTGAGTTATATTTCACATTTTTCTGAGGATATATTGACCTCAAGATGTGTTGTTTTATTTCTGTGTCATGGGAAGTAGAAATACAAAATATGAATCATTTTCCAGGATTGCAGAAATAGAATGGGAAGTTTAAAACTAGGGAATTTCATAATATATTTATAAAATGATAAAACATTATAACTTTCCATTATCATTCACTATCTACAAAACTGTAATTAGAGTTTGTTAAAATTACAAAAGTTACAAAACCACTTATGTGCCAAATTAAATCAAATTGTTGGAGACTGGAATTAAATGTATTTTGATGTGATTTGGATCAAGACCATAGTAGCAATCGGTTTTGTCCTATGGCCATGTTTTTAGTTCGCTGAAGTTTGGACATTTTTAAAGGAAGTGCAGTCACCTTTTAATGTTACGGGAAAAAATAGAATTTTAATAACTGATTTAGTAACTATATCCCTCAAGTGCTTCATTGTCTCCATTCATAAAATTGAAAGTAGTAGTGACTAAAGTTATAGTTACTCCAGTGCAGTAGTTGGTTCCTAACTAATCAGATATTATATGTAAAATCTCCCTTCCATCACTTGCCATGTTTGTTATAACTGCCCTCCTGTTTCTGAAAATATGATTTGAAGATACTTCTGTAGCAGGCAGTTGGTCAGTTTTTGTACAGAAAGGAAAATACCATCTGCAGCAAGAACCATTTCTACATTTTCTCAACCATACACTGGAACAGGTTAAAAAATATACATATTTAAGGAGATCAGAGAACAGATTACTTGAAAGAGACTCTGTGTCCCAAAGCCTGGCATTACGGTCATCAAAGTAGGTAGTCTGATGATGGATAAGTCATAAAGAGTAGCAAAAGACAGACAATTCAAAAAAGCGTATCAATAAGATCAATCTCCTCTTCTCTCTTCCCCATTCTCTTGACCTTATGTAAGGACAAGAAGGTCCCTGTCCCATTCCAGCCCTCTCACCCTCTATCATACTTGCAGATCCAGGCTAACCCAGATGCTGTTCCTCCTCTCTCTTGAGCCATTGTTTATATTGTCAATGAGTGTGCCATCCAAAATCATCTCCCAAGTAATTGCTGCAAAAATGCCATGAATTTTTAACTTCTGATTGAGAAGTCTCACTATTGCCAAAGCAGTAGAGGGAAATAGCATATTCTCACAGTTTCTTACTGGTTTAGGACAGATGAAATCTTCCAACAAGAGCAGTTTCTCCTTTATGTGTCTATACATCATTGTTTTGTTCAATACGTGGGAGGGAGTTTCCCACTGTGACAACTGTAGCACTGACTGTAGCACATACAGACTGCAATAGTCTGATGGAGATGCTTGCTCCTCGCTTGCATTTCTAATTGTATGTAAAATTAATCTGTGATTTGTTGGAAGGAGGAGAAGAATTCCTTCTATGGTCGAAGATGATTATTGGCTTGCACACAATCCTTAGATACTGGAAGAAGGAAACAAAGTTCTCTAGAATTACTATATTGAGTTATTCTGAGAGGAAAATTTACAACTATGTTGGAATTTTTATTGCCTAGAATAACATTTCTCTCTTCCTTCCTCTCTCCCTCCTTCTCTCCATCTCTCCCTTTTTCCCTCTCTCCCTCCTTCCTTCCTTCATTCCTTCCTTTCTTTCTCTTTAAAGACTATTATACTTTTAAAATTTTTTCTAAGATGAGATTTCTAGAGTTTTTGGTTCCCATTATAAATGAATTATTCATGAGCTGGCTTGGTAAATATATTGGGCAGGCTACCCAACCTTAGAGTGAAAACAACCCTTGTGTCTAGTAGCTGAACATTCACTTTAGGAACTTATGGGTGTTATCCAGAGTTAGGTCTTTTAGTTATCTTTCTATTGTTTATATTTTGGCTCAGTGTGATTTTTAACAGAAACTCTACTTTTCTAACTGTCTACTTGTAAGCTTTGGTGGAAATGATTCCAACTTCTTCGGCTTCTACCCAACTGCCATCCATTCTCTAAGAATTGCTGGCCACAGACAAGATTGGAAAGTCAGTATTCTCCACTTGTCCACATCATTTTGAATCCCTATTGGGTCCCACCCTTTGGGTGCTCAGTGCAGCATACTCTTCCCTCTTGCCATATCTTCTGCTATGAAGAAATGATACTATCGACAATTGCACTTCATTGTCAGTGTAAGTTAGTGTTTTTCTACACACTTGTGTATCCCCAGACTAATGGGGAATTTTCTTCCACAGGTAAACAGAAAAAACAAAAAAACAAAAAAAAGAAAGAAAGAAAGAAAAAGAAAGGAGGGAAAGAAGGAAGGGAGGGAGGGAGGGAAAAGGAAAACTAGAAAACAGGAGAAATTGTACTAATTTGATTAAACATCATCTATTCATCAGAAACTGTGCTATAAACTTCATAGAGTCAACTCCCCCTATTTGTGAACTCTGCATTCATGGATTCAACCAACTGTGGATAAAAAAAATACTCAAAAAAATTATGTCTATATTGAGCTTGTAGACTTTTTCTGGTCATTATTCCCTAAACAATACAGTGTAACAAATATTTACAAAGCGTTTACATTGTATTAGGTATTATAAATAATCTAGGGATTAATTAAAGCATATGGGAGGATGTGGACAGGTTATCTGCATATACTATGCCATTTTATATCAGGCATTTGAGTATTTGCAGATTTTGGTGTCTGTGAGAGGATCTGCAACCAAATCCCCATGGATACCAAGGGACAACTGCATTTGCTAAACCATTTATTTTCACAGCAGATCTAGAATATATTATTAGTGGAACCATTTTTCAGATGATAAAAATGGAACTTAGAAAGTTTTGTTCTTCATTTAAAGTTTCAGAGAAGAGCCTGAATTTGAACCAGTTATGTAGGGCCATATGCCTTTGAAATCTCACCATGGAGCACAAGACTCCATTTCACGGAAATCCTCTCTGTATTCTACTTTCAGATAATGCTCTGTTTTGTTTTCCGGAATTTTCCATCACATTGTCTCTTTCTTACTTGGAGTTTCCATAGCACTAAGAGTCTGTGCCACAAAAATTATAATTTCACTGTATGTTGCCATATGTTATAGTAATGGTTTTATTTGGATCTAGCAACTTTCTAACAAGACTATAGGTTATTTCTAAGAACCATATACCTTGTCTTTGAAAATATACTCAGAGCACCAAGGATGCTCTGAGTGAATCCTATTGACCTTCTGATAGCTGGTTAGATATAATGGGGTGAGGTTAGCTTCCCAAAGAGTGTGGGGGAAAATGAAAAAAATAAGAAACAATTCCTATGACAGGCTTCTTATTTGAGGTATCTGTGAAGTCCCTAACTGATATTCTTCTTCCTTACAGGCTGTATATTAAAGCAGCTAATCAGGAAAATCTCTCTAACTACCACATTTATAAATGATACCTCCTGAAACAACACAGTGCAGTTCTAGGGATTCACTGGGAGTCAGGGATCCATAAACTTCATCCCTCAACTGTACAGTGCAAAGATGGCCCTGTCAACATGCATTCCTCCATTTCTTAGTCAATTTTGTGTTGCTCTAACAGAATACCTGAGACTGAGTAACTTATAAAGAAAATAACTTCATTTCATACAATTCTGGAAGTTAGAAAATTCATAATCAAGGGGCCCATATCTGGTGAGAACCTTCATGCTGTCATTTCATTGTAGAAGGTGGAGCAAGAGAGTGTATGCAGGAGAGAAAGCAAGGAGGGGAAAGAGGGCTCATCTATATTTTTATCAGAAACCCACTCACATGATAATGGCATTAATTCCTTCAGGAGGGCATGGCCTAATCCCCTCTTACAGGTTGCACCTCTCAACAATGTTGCATTGGGTATTAAACACATGAACTTTGGGGAACACATTCAAACCATAGCACTCTCTGATCATGGTCAAATATACAGTTTATGGAGACAAGCCTATTGTTTGTAACAGGATGACAGGATAGTAGAGATCTAGACATTTCTTCTCATCCATGTGGCATAACCAAGTTCTGCTTTTGATTCTGCCAGCAGTGATGCTGTTTCACTCATGTCCTGACTCAAGATAGTTCTTAAACAGGAAGTTTGGATGACTTATAGATGCAACAGGTAGATGAAGAGAAAAACTGTGCTGAGATTATCATAAAACTTTTTCATTTTTATGGAAAAATAAATGGTGACATGTGGTTTGCCATTTCATACTTTAGAGACTCCAGGTGACATTGTTGACCAATCACAGCTCCTCTTTCTCCTGAGACTTTTCAATCACGCACTCAAGGCAGCCACTTTCAATTATTCATTGTTATGGCAGCTTCTCAAGTTGTAGAGATGTTCTCTAAATGATAAGGTGACCACAAAAGTTACAGTATATAAAGGCTCACATCTCCATCACCCATTAAGACACCATCATTAGGGAGCATATATGAATGGATAGGGGACAAAAGCTGTGGAAACATGCCTGGAAGGAAACATGCCTGTTTCAGTGTTCAGATGCCTGTCAGTGCCTAGAAGTGCCAAGTATTATGGTAAGTTCAGGGAACAGAGGGAAGAACAAGTTGAGTCTTGCACATGAGAAGTCACCATGAGGTGAAAGAAAGACTCGTACCAAGTCATTTACATGACTTAACAAGTGCTGTGACAGGGTGTAAAGAGATTACAGAAGAAAAGAGAAGTAGACTCTACCTGGTTTGGATGAGGTGAACTCAGAAATTTTCTTGGACTTAATCCTCCAACTACCCCCAAATGTGATTAAAGTAAGAAAGAAGCCAAACATCCTGAGAAGGACGTTCCAGGCAGAGTTCTAGGCAAAGGCCAGGAGCTATGTTTAGGCACAACAAGAAGCTTGTTATTATTAGGCCTTGGCTGGCATATCTTGGTTATAGGGCTGGACAGCTGAATCTTATTTCTGGACTGCAGGTCTAGAGAATAATTGAAGCTCAATTTAGGGTGCATGATAAAAGATGTTAACAGCAAAGCAAAAACGTAACCTTATGAGCTGCACCAAAATACAACAATGGCTTACAAGGGGTGTGAGACTTAGAATTTGAAGTCCACCTAGGACAAGACCCTGATCTGACTGGCAAGAAAGCAGATTTGAAAAGAGAACTAGGAGACCAGTAGTTATAACTAGAATGAGGGGTCTTAACTACGTCCCATTAGAGGATTTCCTGAGATGGTTTAGTTTGGATCAGCGACTCGAAATTTCTCTGAGTTCACAGGTGATAGGTGTCCGTTGTGAGAAGCTGTGGAAGGTATACATTTGGGGATGATACTTTCTATTTTTCTGAGAGTTTTACAGGAGACTTAGAAATATAAAGACCTTGTTTTTCTAACTTTATTTGCAGTATTAGATTTTATTTCTTCAGACATTATTGTGAGAGTGATTGCAGTAACTGGCAATGGTAGATATTAAGGTCTTTAATTTCAGTTCCATTAACCTCAGTTGGCAATTTAGATGGTTGTGAACCTCTTAAAAATGTATTCAAATTGCTTGCATCTTTTTAGGTAGAGGACTCCTACGATATTATCAGAAGATCCACAAGATCTAAGATCTTATCACCTTTTTTTTTTTTGTTTTTTGACAAGTCTTTCTCTGTTGGTCAGTATAATCTTGGCTCACTGAAACGTGCACTTCCCTGGTTCAAGTGATTCTCCTGTCTCAGGCTCCTGAGTAGCTGAGATTACAGGCATGCACCACCATGCCCAGCTAATTTTTTTGTATTTTTAGTAGAGACAGCATTTCACCATGTTGGCCAGGCTGGTCTCAAACTTATGACTGCAAATGATTTGCCTGCTGTCACCTCCCCAAGTGTTTTGATTACAGGAGTGAGCCACCATGCCCAGTTTATTAGCTCTTTAAGGAAGTCTATGATGCAAAAAGGTTTGAAATCTACTGGAGTAGACATAAAATGTCTCATGAGTTGCCAGAGGTCATATCCATTTTTCCTTATAAGACACAACAGAGTTAAAATGATAAGCAAAGATAAATGTATTAGTATTAAATAGTTTGTGACCACATCTTTTATTCCACTGGCCATTATGCTTTTTTTTTTTTTAAACACGTCAGGGCACTATGGAATGAGGGTAGACTCCAATACCACCTTTACTATTTCTAGAGCACATTGGCAAATTCTTATCAAGGAATATTTGTTATGCATACTGTGTTGACATTGCACCTGAATGTTTCTCTCCAGATGCATATTGACTTCAGAATTCATAGTTCAGCTAACTGGGAAGAGGATTAAGGCAGGTGGTTATAACATGGGCCTAATGTCCCAAACTCGATACAAATCTCAAATATATTGTGCTTTGGGAACCTGAATGCCCTATCTAGAGTTCTGTTCAAAGTGCTAGAAGGACAAAGAAGCTTCCATTTGAAATTCTGTTTGGAATATCTGGGCTCATATCGTCCTCATTGTCCTTTCATATATTTAAAAAAAAACAAAAACAAAAAAAAAAACAAAAAACTTTCCCCCAAATTCCTTCAGCCAGGTTCCAAAAATAACCTAGCTGGTTGTATAACTTCCAGAACAGGCAAAGAAAATATGCCTCTCCTTAGTGTCCTCCGTACAGGGCAGGACTCTAATTAAAGATGCTGTTCTTGGGGGTGTTATTTCTGGTACCTTTCCCATTTTCTATGACATTTTAGGGAATATTTGGAATTCTACTTTAGAAAAGGCTATCTTTCCCTTATGTAGTAGAAAGCTAGGCTCTTTTATAATCCATAATCAAGGCAAAAATTAGGAAAACCATATTCTTGTTCTCATGGGAGAAACTGTCTCTCCTTAACAACAAACTATTTTTGAGAGTTCCTGGAATACCCGATCCGGATCGGATTTCCCTTATTAGTTTATAAGGCTATGACCATCTCCAGGTAATAACTGTTAAAGAAAGTTTAGAAACAAGGACTCCTAACTCTCTGGCTGTTACCGCATATCTGGTCAGGTCTGAGAAAAAATGAAAAAGTGAAGCTTTTCTAATGATCCTGAATAAACTTCCTTGAGATTCATTCAAATGCAGTTAAAAGGCATTGCCTTTCTATTAGTAGAAAATATATTCACAAATGAATTTATTAGTATTATTGAAGGAGACATGGTAGGCCTCCACGGAATAGAAACTTAGGACTAATCTCTATTTGGTGTTCTCTTCTTCCAAAAGCACAACAGGACTCATGTCTGAGACTACCCCATATATTGTTTGGGTGGCACCATGTGGGTAGCTCTGATCAGTGGGTTGTAGGTAGAAGTGATGTGTGTCACTTCCAGGCCAGTGTGTAGCTGCCCCTGTCAGACCCTTTTTGCCAAAGCAAGTATGAAAGGACTTGACATCACAGTGCCAGCAGGAGAAGGCCAATGCCCTGCAGAGAGGCCCAGAACACAGCACACTTCTTATGGGTTGAAAAATAAACTTTTTGCTGTGTTTAGGTACTGAACTTTTTGTCTGGAGTATGAGCCTGCCTTGACTAAAACAGTGGAAGAAATTTTGTGATTTTGATAGTTGATAGAAGTAGGAATATTTTTAAAAGAAAAAAATAGTATTAAAAAGCCATAAAAGTGGAAAAGTGTGGTTTTTATTGGGGACAAAGTGAACAATTAATGTTGACTGGAATATAATGAGGAGTAGATAATAAGACAGAAGATAGATTAAAATGTTAATATTGGATTTGTACCAAATCCTGTTATCAACAGATAATCATCTGTTGTGAGATAAATTTTAGGAAAAAGAATTAAAGCTGGAAGATACTGGAAGAAAAATTGAGGAATTTTTGAAGAACATAGGTAAGCATAATAACATCCATAGCATCTTAAATATAGGGAAAAACTGGAAATATAGTTGAAGAAAAAAACTATTTGACAATGGATTGTAGGGATGAGAGAGAATTGGAGTCTCAAGAAATAATGATGAAGGTACCGGCTACTACGGCACAGGGACCTTGTTATTTAAAAAGGCTTTGTGTGCCAGTCTAAGCAACTACCATTGTATCAGTGGAAAATTGTCCTCTGAGTTTCAAGCAAATAACTTATTTTGGAATACAACCTATTTCTAAAATGGCACTGGCCTCTCTAGGAAAGGTGGATATTATATGTCCCTAAACCCTCAGCCAGTCTTTGTGATTTTGACCCATATTACCATTGGGACAATCTCAGCACAGCCCAGATCAATTCATGTGATTCAAGTCTGCTTTTCTGGAGAGCAGACGCCTGGCTTCCATGTATAGTTAGAATGTGCAAGGAGTAAACATATCTTCTCTAATTTGCAAATGCTAAGAAAACAAAAGAGAAGGAGATTGCTGTAAAATATAGAAGGAGTAAAAGCTCTTCTAGAGCCATAATATAGCTAAGGTTTAAAAGAATTTAGGAGGCAACAAGAACTTATTGTTAAGAGTATCAAATTTGGAAATAAGTTTATCTGGTTTTGAGTTCCCAAATTGCCACTACAAGCTTTGCGCATAACTCAGTTTTTCTCTTAGAAAACGTAATCCACCTTGTAACTTGTTATGGTCATTTAATGGGAAGTTGTGGGCAAAGTCCTTAGCACAATATATTCTCAAAGTAGCTGCTAGAGTGTTTCTTAAATGCATGTCATGTTGTTGCCTGCTCCAAATAGTTCACTTGCCTAGCAATGACTCCTGGGTCCTGACATGGCCTAGGCCCCCATTATCCCTTGGACCTCACTCTGATCACCCTTGCCCTCAGTCACTGAGTCCCAGCCATGCTGATTGGTTGCTGTCCCTTCACTACACCAAGCTGTTTTTCACCCAAGCCTCCCCACTGGGTCTCGCCTTAACCTGCATAATCCATTCTGTAAACTCCCTTCAAGACTTTGTTCCAATGCCCGTCTGCAGTGAGATCCTGCTTCCCTCCCCATCTTGGTTAAGCCAACCCTTCCGAATGTGCTCCACAATTCCTTCTTTACCTACTTCCATCACACTTTCACCTTGTAACACATGTTGAATTTACTTATTTATTTTGTTGTGTGTCCAGTTCCTTAAAATACGTACTATGAGGGCACAAATTGTGGCCTTCATTATTTTCAATGCAGAATAGTGTCTAGCACCTTCTAAACACATAAATATTTGCTGAATAAATGAATTTTTATAATTATTATAACAAAAAGGAAATGTACCCCCAAAATATGTGCACTCTTTTCTATCCAGTGCTTTGTTTTGACTTTAAATCACTTAAGTGTTTCTGGCTTCTCCCAGCCATAGTTTCTGATTCACCACACATCTCCTGAGCATGCATGTTAGGGCAGAGCAGCTCTTGGTCCTGAAGTACATAAACAGAAAAAAATAAAACAAACATGCATTCCAGGATTCCAATCTAGTTGAAAAAGAGTAACAGTTGAAGAGCTCAAGGCAGATAAATGAAAGAGTAGAGGTAAAAATTTTGTGAAGTTTTAAGAGTTCCAGTTCCTTCTGCCTTTTCCACTTGGCCTCCATAATGCAAAAGTCTTCATTGGATAGTAATCATAATAAATTCTTACGCAGCTCTCACCATCTTCCAAGCATTGTTTTAGCTCTTTTCATGGATTAACTCACTTAATTCTCATAATAACCATGAAGAAGTACTATTCTTACCCCCATTTTACAGAGGAAATAGGAAAGTTGAACACTTTGCTCTACATACTTAGTAAACAATGAAGATGGTCTGTAATCCCAGGCAGTGGTCCTGCAGACTCTGCTCTTAATTGCATTGCACTAGGCATGTAATAAAATACTCTTTCCATATGTGAGTCAGGCATAGGTGAATGTTTCTCAATTGAGTCTTAAGTGGACATTTGCCCTTCCCTCTGCCATCATTATGGGAGAATGTGACTGTTTGAGTTTAAAGTAATGTGAAATAAGATGCCTAGAAAGAAAGAGCAATCTATAAGAGAGGACAAGCCCTGGTCTAAGGATCAGAGGACTTGCCTTCTTGCGGGTATCACTAAGTAGCTGTGTCACCTTGGTCAGATACTTCAGCACCTCTAGGCCTTTGTTTTCTCATTATGACTCTCATAGTCTCCCGTAGAATACTATCTATGACTCTATAATACCACCAGACAAGGCCTGTGTTGTTTGGCAGCTAGCAGCATTAATTTGAGAGCAATAGGGAATATGGCTAAAGGATGGAGTCATCCATATTTCACTTTAAACTCAGATCAACCTCTCTGGGGGAATTTAAGAATTGGATATATATGGGAACAAACATGATCAAGCATAACAGCTTTGGAATTATATCCTATTGGAGAAGTATCAAGAGACTAGGAACAGCCAGAACAAAGACAGCGAGAAAATTAACCCTGCACTGACTCCTTGTCAACAGAGATAACCAATTGTTCTTAGAAGCATGTTTCAAATGCATCACAGTTTTAGTGAGCTCTGACTGCACCCCCTCCTCCTTGCCATTACTCAATTTTCATTGGTTTAGAAACCACTCACCTTTAAGAACAATGAGGCATCAAGCCACTCTCATTTTAAAAAACTGCAATTCTTGATGGATATTTTAAGAGTCAAGGTAAAGTCAAACAGAGTGAACAGAAGGGTCTTATCATTATAATGTTTGTCACCAGCTGGAGAGAAAGCAGGGCTGGAGCCTCTGATTACTGTGAAAGAAATGTTTGCAGGTGTGGCACCAGCTCAGTATGTGCTCACAGTGACTACTATGGAAAAACTTGGAAACAGATCCTGGAAGGGGGCAGGAAAGGGTTGGATCGGCTTCAGTGTCTGAGCTGCTTGTCAGTAAGCTTAAGAAGGAAGTCTTGCTGCTGTGAGTGGGAGAAGGGGAAGGACCCAGCAGGATGCTACCAGGGGCAAACACTGGAAGAGAGGGCAGTGGGCTTAGCTAAGTATAAAAAGTACAATAGCAAACTAAAGCATGTCAGTGTGAGCACATCAGATACTCTCAAAGCGTGGAGGTGGATGTCCTTTTAGAAAATGTTCTTTTGACTGAGACTGCAGGTCCAGTCACAAGAGAAAATACTGAGGGTAAAAGACTGTGCTTTTCCTATATCTTTAGAAAGGTGTATGGGACTGTGATAAAGACATAGGACGCTGTAACTTTTGTAATCAAGTAGAAATTTTATGACAATCATTAATATTCAAAAATTACAATAAATAAAAATGACTTTACAAGAAGTTAGTGACTTTGTTTCCCTACCCCTCAAATAGGAGAAGGACTAGGCAGACTAAACTGAAACATCATCATTCTCCACGTATGTGTGTCCCCAGAAATCCCCATGCCACGTCTTGGATTTAGGGAAATGCTGCTATGGCACCTGACTAGATACATGGACCCTCTCTTCCAGGATGAATCCTAGTGACAGCTTAGCTCTTGTCCCCCATCATTCTTTATGAGATGTGTAGGAGGACTCACAGATAAAGCGGCTGAATAAATGAATTAGACAATGTTACAGAATTACCTCCAGCACCCACCAGAATGGAGGTGTCCCTCTTAGCAGGTTAACAATAAACTCCACAAGACCATGCCAAATGCTGTTTACTTCTTTATGCCTAATGCCCCAAACAACTGATTATTCAATAACTAATTATGTGTTGAATGAATGAGTCAGAGAATAATTGCCTTGTGTATCAGTCTTTACTGAAAAAAAAAAATAATGCAAACATTGTCTTCCACCAGTGTTGCATATCTGTTCCACTAGACTTGAATGTTATTATTTTTGGCCTTCTTTTTAACTGCCCCACAATTTCTAATCACTTTTCCCTCCATCTCTCTCCCTTCTACCACTTCACTCCTATTGTCTGATGAGGGGTAGCCAGGGAAAAAGAAGGAAAAAAAGCTGCATCCCTGAAACATTTGTATTTGTTATTATTCAAGGCAAGCTGATGTTGAATAAATTCAGAAAAATAAGAAAGTCATTATTATACAATGAGAAGTTATGTGTGACTTTTTATCTTCCTATGTTTTTCACATGGCATTTCTATTTTACAGCGGTTTTAAGATCATTGTAATGGAAACCTGGTTACAAAGATACAGATTTGCTTTTCATCATCACAACATGGACCTCACCATGTAAAGATGAAATTTGTATTTTAAAAATACATAGTAAATTCCATTCCAGTCTCAAAATCTGTGCTTCCCAGCTTTCCCATCCTGCCACATACAGATCTTCACTACTTGAATCAAAACTGATGTATGTAAATCAAAATTCTCTTCAACTCCAGGGTGATTTTTTCTTTTACAAGACTATTCACCAAAATGTTCTTAAGAAATAGCTAGTTCCTCCTCTACATTTAAATGATAATATGACATACAAAAATTCATTCCAGAAAGAAAGTTGAAGGAGTTCAACTCTGCTTTTAAATGTCACAAAGATAATAACCCACATATGAATAGTGATTTTTATTTTTCAAAGTGTTGTAATCAATCACCACAATCCAATTAAAGAAATAATTGCCTTCTAAAGATAACATAGGGTGCGAGGGCAAAAGATTCAAAGATAATAAAAGATATTGGCTGTGCTTTCAAGAAGCTTATGTTCTAATAGCAGAGAGAGCTAGGTAAATATTTAGAACACAGTGCCAGGTGTCTCATCCTAAAGGTATAGAGCAATACACAAGGAGCACAATGGAGGTTATGTGTGGGCAGGGAGAGAAAGATGGATGGAGAGAAAGAATCCTTCTAGACAACGCAAGCCCATGTAGAAATCTACTCACCTCAATGCTGATACTGGGAGCAATGGAAAGCTCACCCAGAATGCTGGAAACTACAAAGGAGAAAATGTACTGTCTTCTCCATCACTACCAGGTTCATGGCTGAGATACCTGTAACAAAACACTGATTAACAAGACCAAAACATATACATGTGCTTAATATATAAGTTTTATACAGCATAGGAGTCTTCAGAAATGAAGACTCAAAAGAACAGGGAAATTTTCGTATTTTTATGGACAGTGATGCAGAAACAGGATTGGAGAATCACAAAGGGTAAGATCTAAAGGTAATAAACTGGGGTGAACTTACCAAGGCTCATTTGTTCAGATTCTTTTTGGCATCCTTGTGTTACATTTCTTCCCTCTGAGTATAGGGCAGGACATCTGTCACATGAGGGTCAACTAGGGAGAAAGGAGGGAATATTTTGGTGAATAGTCTTGTAAAAGAAAAAAATCACCTGGAGTTTAAGAGAATTCTGATTTACATACATCCATTTTGATTCAAGCATTGAGGATCTGCATGTGACTGTGCTATGTTATATGGCCTGCTTCAGGGAAGAAGGATGCGGGGAGGTGAAAGTACTCTTCCTGCTTCTGCTGTTTTCTCAATTTTCAAAGTGTCATATTTTGGGGTAGCATTTTCTATACCCCATTATTAGCTTGTATCTCTTACCACAATCAGAGTATGTCCTGTTCTGATGCTATTGTCAGATGTATTTTTGTTTGTTTGTTTTTTGGGAGATGGAGTCTTACTCTGTCGCCTGGGCTGGAGTGCAGTGGCATGCTCTCAGGTGCTGCTTTCTAAAGACTGAATATTGGGTGCCGCCTTGCCTTCTGTCTTCTAGTGAGGTTTGAGAGTGGGATAAACCAGTAAGAGAGGAAAGAAAAGAAGATTCCAGGCATGTCTTCCTCTGAGCTCTTTCTGCTTTGCTTTGTCATCACTGTCTGGCAGCGGTGATGCCTCTGTCTCTACGCAATTGCCTTCTAGGTGGCTCTTCAGCTGGGGGCATGGCAATGGCTTCTTGCTGTGATTTCCCTGGAAGCCTTGATACCCTTTGTTCATTTTCTTAACCTCGTTCAGTAGATAATTTTCTTTAGAATCGCATCTCCATTGGTTTCTGCTGGGAAGCTGATTGTCTTTCACTCTCATTCATTTTTTTTTGAGCCATCCATCCATTTATTTAACCATCTATTCAAACTAAAATGTACCTATGGGATAGTCACTGTGGGACGCTGAAGTGAAATGAGAAAGGTGAATTGAAAAGATGTGATGAGGGCTAGCCTGTACCCCACTCTGGGTTTGCACGGGGGCTTCTTGATCAGTTGTCTTGGTGGAGCTGTAAGGTAACACACAGAAAGATTTCAGAGAATGTGACTAAAGCTCACACTTCGAAGCAGGATCTGGATATTCTACCTCCTTCCCCTGAGACACATACATATACACACACATATATACACTAACTCTAATGGGAGAACTTTTCCTGGAAAAAGCACAAAAGTTTTCCAGAGCTGGGTGTACTGGCTCAATGATCCAAACATTTTATCATATTTTAGATACAGAAGTTGTCAGATACCCAATATCTGCAATAAAACCAAATCAGAACTTTTAAAAGAAGTGGTGGTAGCAGATAAAGATGGTCCGGAGTCAGCAGTAACGAGAGGCCACACATACGCTATGAAAAGCAAAAGCCATCAGAATCGCAGACACTGTACCAAACTAGAGAATCTGAGTCCCAGAGAGAAGCAGCTTATTCAAGGACACATGGCTAGTTCCTGGAATAATTAGCATAAACCGATTTTTCATGAATCCCTGTCCCTGCCTTTTTAGGACAGATAATTTTGAAGGAATTACATTTTTAAACAAGGATCAGAGCCATAAATAGTGCATGGTGGAATTTCAGGAAATAAATTACATCTAGAGGAACTACTCTGGGAACCTAGGGCTTTGATGGACCCTCTAAGTCACAGGAAGTAGTCACTTTCTCCAGCCCTGCACATGGCCAGGCCTGCTTCTGGTCCTGCTGACAGGGAAGGGCTCAGCTGCCATGTGTGTGTTTTCTTAGTATTTGAATGCCCTCAGGTAAGGGTGGATTAACTTTCCCTTGGCTTTCTTGGAGGGAGGCATCATCTGTCATGCCGTATGTCTTTTTAAATTTTTCTTGGCTTGAATCTTTCCATTTTGTTACCACACGTAAGATTGCTGGCAGTTCCAACTGTGAGCTATTTGAGTACTCAGGTGTGTTTTTGAGGAGATGAAGACCTGTGCCAGGAATGCAGGTTAATGTCAGTGCCAAACACAAATCCACCTCTATCAGATTCCTGAGAAATCCTGGAAGTGACTCTTAGAATAACACAGATAAGTCACATGGTGTTCTTCTGAGAAGAGATACATTGGATCCATACTATTGTTGGGGAAAGGTGACTAGTCTGAACTGAATTTTTTGTATATGCAGGAATTTGTGATTACAATCCCATCTTTAACCTGATCAGCCCCATTTGTACTGGGTGCTGTGGAATTTGACCAGAAGCCCAGCAGCACGACTGAAGCATTCATTTCCCCAGGTGTTCAGAGTATTATTGTAGACAGCTCTCAGCTCGTTCCTTTTCCAAAGCCTGCCTTTGGCTAAAGAGAGCTGCTTTGTCCAAGATTGTACCCCCTCCCTAGGGAATGCCTTTTTTTTTCTTTTTTTTTTTTCCTATCTGCAGTAACAGCAAAATGCTAAGGGATATAAAAGAAGCCTGGCACCTTTGCCCTAATTTGAGTTACTTCTTTAGGGAAAATCCCAGATCCCAGTAGAGTCTGCTTAGGCCTCTGCTGCTACTGCATTATAGTCCAATTGCTATTTCCATCTGATCCTACATTCTTCATCCCCCCTCCTACAGGTGTTATTCCCAAGAATATTCTCCACCGAACCATATGTGTGTCAAACTCTGTCTCAGAGTAGGTTTCCCAATGAACCTGAATAGTTACACCCACCTTTTCAGAACACTCCTGAAATGCTAAGACATACTCAGCATAATTCATGCAAAACACTTTGCTGTCCATTGTTTCACTGGAAACTGATCATCGTCTCCAGAGGCTGCAAGGGCTGATTTTTTGTAATTTCATCAGGGCTCCTTACCCAGCTCATTCACTATAGAACCACCACCAACACTCTTCACTTTTCTGAGTAAAAGCCCTCCCTTGCAACTCTACCATCCTGTCTTTCTGCACCATCAAATCCTTTGTTTTTATGTGGCACTTTGCTCCAAGGAGCACATAAAACATCGCTCTGGATTTTATCTTCTTTGTACCCCCACCAGTAGATATCATTAATAATGACAGTAAGAATGGCAAATACTTAACTGATTACTTAGATGTGGTAAAGTGTGGCCCTCAATCCTGAGTCATCATCATATGGTACCTAGGAAATGAAACCTGTTGTGGGACAAGGATAATGTCATGGCCATTGATGTGTCATTCATATGGAGATTGAGAAGAGAAATTCTAGTTCTCTGCCTGTGCCAGGACTTATGTGTATTGATTCCCCAGACCTCAGACGCCTAGAGAAGGAGAGAGATGGCTGGAATGGACAAATAGATTAGTAAGTGAATAAAAGGAGGGTGGAAGAAAGAGTGTTACAGAGAGTTCTGGTCTATAATCCTAATGGATCAACAAACTCCTTCCTTAAAGAACAAGAAAATTGAGGCCAGGCGTGGTGACTTACCTGTAATCCCAGCACTTTGGGAGGCCGAGGCAGGCAGGTGGAACAGAAGATCAAGAGATTGAGACCATCCTGGCAAACATGGTGAAACCCTATCCCTAGTAAAAATACAAAAATTAGCTAGGCATGGTGGTGTGTGTCTATAGTTCCAGCTGCTCAGGAGGCTGAGGGAGGAGAATTGCTTGAACCCAGGGAAGCAGAGGTTGCAGCAAGCTGAGATCATGCCACTGCCCTCCAGCCTGGTGACAGAGCGAGACTCCATCTAAAAAAACAAAACAAAAAAAAATACAGAACAAGAACATGAAGGTTGTCTCTCCCCAAATGATATAATATTTCTTTTCTATTAAATTTTCTCATATGAAAGGTTCTCATTAGGAATCCAAAGTAAAAACTAGGATGCCTTAATAGGTTGTTCAGGATCCCAGCAAACTGAGAAATATTGAGGGACCAGCTCCTAACCATGCCTGGCCTTCTTCCTCTCTGGCCTCTGTACTAGAAAATCTGTTCTTTTATATGTGCAGGGGACCTGTATTTCTCAGAAAATAGGCAAACAGAATCCTAGATTTAACTTGGACAACAATTTGATAAATATTTTTCCTACTAACTTTGAGGGAGTATCTTATAAGAATGATTTATGGTTCTCTTTTGCTCCCCAGACCACTCTCTGTGTCAAGTATTTTGTTCATTCATCAGAGTGGTCATCGGAAAAATATGATAGATGAAATTAGGGAGAAAATATTTTCCCCCTTAATTTTCATATATCAAAATGTATTGACATTATGGGATTTTCTGGCAAGTTCAGTTTTAACTAAAAAAAATTAAAAATAATAATGACAGGTATCTTCATTGCTTATTTTTAACTTTGATTAAAATTTAGATTTTGTATTTGCAAGAGATTAAAATAGCTCAAAAATCAAGTGACACAAATAGAAGTATGGTGAATAGTCACCACGTGAACTCATACAGCAACTAGTTCCTGTCTCCACAAAAACCTGTGGTCTCAGGTTCTTGGGCATCCCTCCAGAGATGCGCCAAGTAAATTCAAGCAAGTTCTATAAAAATATATAAAATTTTTCTTTCCTACCATGTTACACAGAAGTTACTGACTATATTTTACACATTTTTTGTAACTTCCTTTAATTAAAAAGGTGCTTTAGAGATCATTCCCATCAATATAGAACTATTATATCATTTTTTTTAACTGCTGCATTGTACTTCTTTGTATAAATCTACCACAATTTTTTAACTGTTTCCTATTGATACACATTAAGATTGTCACAAACTTCTGCTATTAGAAGCAACATGCCATTAATCTACATCTAATAGGATATTATCCTGGCAATGGAATTGCTACATCAATGAGGAAGTATATTTGTAATTTTGACAGCCATTGCTGAATCTCCCTCCATGTAACAATTAATACTCCAACAAAAATATATATCAGAAGAAGTTTGTAGTGTTCAATTAATTTATTATATTATTGCTCATCTAATAGATTGTACATGGGAGCTCAAACCTGTTTAGTTTGCATTTCTCTGTTTTGAATCATGCATATCATTATTTTATACATTAGAAACTCCTTATATTTATTTTTAGATAATATACCTGTTGTTCATTTTTCTGTGGGTCTGTTATTCATTGACTGAGGATTTGTTTTTTATATTAGTGGAATTTGCCTTTTCTGGTTTTAGCACTGTGAGTTACAAATATATTTTTAATCTATGATTTTACTTCAGGTGTCTTTTGTCATGGCATCACTTTTCCCCCTAATTTTCATATATTCAAATTTATTGGCATTATGAGATTTTGGATTTTATGTCAAGTTAAAAAAAATTCTCACTCTGTAATTTAGAAGAATTCATTCATGCTTTCTTCTCATGTCCTTTACTTAAAATAGTTGTTAGTGCCTTTCTGAAAGAACCATCACATTCATAAGTATTCTCATCCATTTGCTAATTGTTTCAAAGAATCTGCATGTACTGGATTTAGACCAAACACCTCCTCAAAGATATTTTTTAAGCTGAATGAAAACACATTTACAGAGATAAAAGGTTAAGTGATTTTTAAGATGAAAGGTTATATGGTTGGCAAGGCATAGAACAAAAGTTTATAAGATCCTTAAACAAAAGAGAAAACCCCTGGTTGGGTGGCCAATTCCCAAAACATCCCAAGTGGAGAAAGCATTGTTAAACCTGAAGCAGGAAGAAAAACACGAGCCTGTCTGATTTTACTATGGCTGGTAGGAATTTGGAAGTAGTCTCTGTGAAGAGGTGGCATAAACTGAAAATTAAGAGATTCAAAATGTTTCAAAAATGAAAAATTCATGTGCAGCTGATCTGTCTTTGAGTTTTCTCATTCAGCAAATCTCATGTCTGGGAAAACAAAATAAAACAAAACAGACCATTTCTAATGCCCTTCTTTGACATATGCACACACGGTGAAGTAACTATGTGATCAAACAAGGAAGATATTCATATCTCTTTACCTAAAGAGGTAAAAGAACCAGGACTTATCAGCCCCCTAATCCCTCAAAAGTGAAGTTTTTCTTTCTTTCTTTCTTTCTTTTTAATGGCAGTGGGAAAAGCATTAGAACTTAGTTGCTGTGGGTTTTATTAACTGTATAGTTAATAACTAATATCCAACGTTTATTGACGGTTTATGATATGTCAAGCTCCATGCAAAATATTCCCCATGCTTCATACCCCATCACAGAGTCTTTGCAGCAATCAATAAATTGATTGCATCTCATTTCAAAGATAAGAGACTGACACAGCAAAAGGTTAGGTAAACTTGACCTGAAATCATATAACTGAGCTATAAACTCAAGCCTTTAAGAAAAGAAATTGTGGGATTTTCATCCTTGTAGGGTCCAAATTTGCTACTAACAATCCATGTGACTTTAGACAAGTAATATAACACCACAGAGCATTGTTCCATTCTCTTCTTACCACATTGCACTGATTTTTTAGTGATTGTGAAAAATCTAACAAAATGTATATTAAATGTGAGACCATAATAAGAACAAAAAAGAAGAAAAATAAATAAGCACAAATAATAAGAGGTTATTAAAATAAGCTCAATGCAAGGAGAATGGTGGCTTATGTTTGCAAATTCAAGCCCATGGGATCTAACAGAAAAAAAAATGCACCAAATTGAATCCTCCAACTAACTAACATTTTCCTGGTTTTATCTGTAACTTCTTGGTAAAGCTGTAAGCTAGGCCAAGATTGCCTTAAAGCCACTCCTATTGCCTGATCTGAAAGTGAGTCTGGGATTAGACAATCTAGGGATGTTTCCTTTTCTCTCAATTTTTTCAACTTACCATACAATGAAGTATTTGGCCTTTGTTGCTTGGTTCCTGGGAGGGAGACTTTGTATCCTCAGAATTTCTTGAGAAGTAGTAACATCTGTTTATGAGTCCATTTGGTCACACCTGCATTCATGCTCATAGGTACAACGATTCAAGACAGGGCTAGTCATCACAGAGACCAAAGACATAATTAGAAAATTAGGACTTTGATCTGTTCCTAATTCTGGGAAGGGGAGGTGGGCTGAAGGTTGAGTTCCTTATGTGACCAATGAATCAATCATGCCTCTACAATGAAACCACAAAGATCATTCCTAGAGCTCTTCCGGTTGGTCAACAAATCAATGTCTCTTTATTTACCTGGTCTTCATTTGTATTCTTTAGAACAATACTCTACTCATAAGTGTGGCAATTTCCTGAGTTTGGGGTCATGCTAGTGAAATCTCAGGGTTGTGAGAACCGCTGAATTTATAGCCAGTTCATCAGAAGTATGGGAAGTCTGGTCTGGAAATCCTGCTTATAGCTGGAGTCTGAAGGGAGGACAGTGTTTCTTAGGGACCGTGTCCTGAAACCTGTGGAGTATGATGCTAACTCTGTGTGGTTAGCATCAGAGTTGTATTGTAGCACAACAGTTAATGTCAGAGCACAACTTGTCTCTCTTCCTTTCTGCTTCAGGTCAGCTGTCCTGAATCCTATGCAACAGTGCTTCCCAGGGACAAACACAGCCCCAGAATGACTGTGTTTCCCTGCTCTGACCAATTTCAATTTACACTAGCTACTTTTAAGTCTGCCGTTTGTTCTGTCCTATGTCTGCCTGATTGAACTAAGATGGGATTTGACACTGATGACAACAAAGCATTGTAGCTCTCAGACTTCAAAAATGTATTATGATATAGGAGGAAGAGCCCTGAGCCAGGAGCCTGAACACCTGGGTTCAAATCCCTGCACTAATGAACTTCCACACTGTATGATCAAGTCACTTTATCACTCTGGATCTGTTTTTAAAATTGTATTATCTGTTCTAACTACCACAAGGAAATATTTCTTAGGACGAATTGCATGTGGGTGTGAGAATGCTATGAGGATTCTAAACTTCAGTTACCAAGGTCAGATGCTTATTACATTATGTTAAGAAATATCTGTGAGTTTCAAAACCATCCAGATAGTGCTTTACATATGGCATCTATTTTAGTCCCTATGAAAGCATGAGGTAAGAATTTATTTCCAATTTGTAGATAATAAACTGAGATGATTTATTTTTTTTTAATCAAATAGTAGTAAATGCCAAGACATATTTAAATTCTGTTTCTAATCTAACCCCAGTGACCAATGGTCTTTCTATCATAGCTTACTACTTCTTGGTTCAAATAGTGGCGCAAATAACATATTTAGGGGTCTTTCAGAACTCAACATACTGAGCACCTTATTCAGCTAGCCCTGGGTATAAGTTTATATCTGGTAACAGTTAACGAAAAACCTAACAAAATACACCACAAATAGCTCTTCTTTCATGGAATCATGCAAGAAGTTAGGCCATTCCAAGGATGTATGGCGGGTCTTGGCATCATCATGGATCTAGAGCTTAAATTGTTTGTTTTGGTGCTATGTCATCATCAGTGCTTCAATCCATGGTCCGAAGCAGCAGCTAGAACTCTGATCACCAAGGTCACATTTCAAGCAGCAAGAATAAGAAAGAAAGGAAAAAATCGCCAGTTTCCCAACTCTCTCAGCTCATTTTAAGCAGTCTCCCCGGAAGTCCCACACAAAGCTTCCTCTTACATTCCATACATAGGCCTTTTCTGGAAGTGAGGGAGGAAGAGAACAGCATCAATGCATCTCAGTAGCTCTTTCTAATGGGAGAGAGAGACTAGGTGTCAAGCAACAGCCAGTTTTCCACTCAGGAATATGTTCTTTCGGAATAGAAAAGGTATTGCATCTGTCAGTACCATATACTCTCTAAAGATAGCATTTACTCCACCATGACCATGACTTGTCTGAAATGTAAATACTTTCTGACATGATAACCTTTCAGCCAAAGTGGAGTGAAACCGCTTTTTTATCTGGGTCATTGAAGCCAAAAATTCCTGCTACTTTACATGTATACTTAAGTATGTATTGGATGGTAACATTATTTTGGTATTTACCTCAGCTTTCCAGTTAATTTTATGTATTCATCCATTGACAATCCATATTAAGTTAATTTCCTACAGGACAGGATAAATTCAGACACAGAGGGGTGAAGTGCCATTCAGTGGTACACAGTGGGTCAGAAATGATTTCTACCACATCACCAGATTATGCTGGTTCACAAATAATGTTGAAAGAAAATGCCTTCAGCCAGGTGTGGTAGCTCACACCTGTAATCCCAGCACTTTGGGAGGCCAAGGCAGGTGAATCACTTGCGGTCAGGAGTTCCAGACCTGCCTGGCTAGCATGGTGTAACTCCATCTCTACTAAAGATACAAAAATTAGCCAGGCATGGTGGTGTGCATCTACAGTCCCAGCTACTTGAGAGGTTGAGTCAGGAGAATCACTTGAACCCAAGAGGCAGAGGTTGCAGGAAGCTGAGATCACCCACTCCAGCCTGGGTGACAGAGTGAGACTCTTTCTGAAAAAACAAAACAAAACAAAAAAAACCTTCCATTAACTTCTATTTAGAAAGAAAGAATAAAAAGTTGAAAGAAGGAAAGAGGAGGAAAAAAGAAAAGAGGAAAGAAAGAAAGAGAGAGAGGGTGGGATGGAGAAAGGCGGTGAGAGAGAGAAAGAGAAAGGGAGAAAGGCCTAACATTGAATGACTCCCCATTTAGGTAAATAAAATGTCTATTTTCTTGTATGTTTTTAAAAATGGATTCATCACATTTGACAGTGTGTTGCCAAGCATACTGTTAGGTGAAGTATTTGTGTAGCCCTAAAATTCATATATTGAAGCCTTAACCCCTGATATGGCTATATTTAGATGTGTAGCCTCTAAGGAAGTAATTAAGGTTACATGAAGTCATAAGAGTGGGGTCTTGATCCAATAGGGTTAGTGTTCTTATAAAAAAAAGACACTAGAGAACTCAAAATCTCCCTCTCTCTCTTCCTCCTCCATGCACAGAGAAAAGGTCATGTGATGACAAAGCAAGAAGGTGGCCATCACCAAGTCAGTGAGAAAGCCCTCACAAGAAATAGAATCAGCTAGGCTGCGTGCAGTGGCTCATGCCTGTAATCCCAGCACATTGGGAGGCTAAGGTGGGAGAACTGCTGGAGCCCAGGAGTTTGCGATCAGTCTGAGCAATATAGAGAGACCTTGCTTCTGTTTTTTAAAAAGATTAATTAGCTGGGCATAGTATCTTATGCCTGTACTCCCAGCTGTGGCAGAAGGATCTCTTGAGCTGGGAAGGTGGAGGTTTCAGGAAGCCAAGATTGCACCACTGCACTCCAGCCTGGGCAGCAGAGTGCAACCTTGTCTCACAAAATAAATAAAAATAAAAATAAATTTTAAAAAAGAATTAGCTAGAACCTTTATCTTGGACTTCCAAGCCTTCAGAGCTGTGAGAAAATAGAATTTTGTAATTTAAGCCACCCAGTTTTTGGTATTTAGTTTTGGTGAGCTGAACAGGCTAATATACATATATAAAATATTTTTCATAGATAATGGTTTCCTTGTTTTGAGGGCCCTATATATAGTCTCTTGAGCTCTGGTCATTGGCTTTTCCCAAGATATGAGTTTGGGCTTACTTATTGGCTCTATATGCCCTGAGCTGTGAGAAGATGATGCTTATGTCATTTTGAACTGACATCATGACACAAGTAGCAGTCACCAGCCAGGTCTTTCTGACCCCCATTCCATGGAAGAGAAATGTGATATTAAAGCCAGAGATCTTTGTTAACTAGGGTCTCTGCCTGTTATGTATGTGGGGATAATGAATTGGCATTATGCACCATGTTTTAGATATGCTTTGGAGGATGTGCACCAAGGTTAGCACAGCCAGTCACATGACCCAAGCCTGTGATCTAAAGCCACACCATAGCACCTCTGCTACCACTCAAGAGACTGATATAAACCACTAGAGACCACCCAGCTTTATTCTGCTATTTGTTGCTGAGATGTGCCTTCATTTCTAGATATACTAAAGTTTGTTATCATTTTTCTTGCCTTTTAGAGAGAGAAAATAGCAGCCACTTAATTTCCTTTTGATTCCAGTAACCCACTGTGGAAATATTGGGGGTTCTTTCTTACGTCAGAAAACATGTCAGCTTGCCAGGCCCGTCTAAGACAGCTATTATGTTAATCTGCCAGAGCCAAGGTGGCTGTGAAAGAAAAGGATGCCTGATGGCTTAAAACACACCATTAGACCTACACCTGAGCACGTGAAGCAGCATAAGTGATGTCTGTGGGAACTACTCTAAGGAGTCTTCAGGGAAAAGGCACATTGATATAACTAGAATGGATGGAGACTTCAGTCCTCCAAACTCATGATGGCTTGTGTGAGTGTTAATGAGAGGGTCTGTGGTCACATGAGCTGGTTTTCCTGGGCCTTTATTTGATACAGAATACAAGAGAGGAACATGGGGGACATAATCTACATATCAGGCTATTTCCCCTCATTCCTATTGATGGCTCAAGGCTGCACAGACCATTTTGCCGAAGAATGTTTTCTGACAATAAAAACTGTCTGGCTATCCTATAGAAAAATGAACCAAAGCACCTTAAATTTTCCATCTCCATTTGGGACCAAAGCCAGTTGGAATTAGGAAAACTTAGGGAACTGGATTCATTCCAGGAGCAAAAAGTCTTGGCGTAGGGATCAAACCCTTACTAAGTAGATATAGCAGTCTACCTGACTGAAGGCCTTTTCTGTGCAGAGAGATCCACTGAAAGGTGTCTTATGGCTCTGGGTGCAATGATTCCTGTTGAGCCACACAAATCCCCAGTAGAGGAGATGCTGTCATGACCTTCATCCTACTGAACATGGCTTCTCTTGACTTTTGACACTTCCTGACATCATCCCGGATTTTGTTCACACCAGTGTCAAGCTCATGCTTTGCATGCTTCCAACCTAACCTTATACACTTTATATTCCTCTACCCTCTTTTTATGCATCTTAATATTTTATAAAAGTCCTACTGGAGGAAGAGAAAGACTAGCTATATTAAGACTTGGTCCTGGCTAAATGTCTTCCTTGGAAGTAATCCTTTCACTCCTGCCAACTCTGGCAACCTCTCGGAATGCATTATATCTGATTGAAGAGGTGGAGAAATGCAGGGGTGAGAAGAGAAAGGGTACTAATCTGTCTCCTGCTTCATACAGTATAATTTATCTAGAACATCATGACAACTCACCTTAGAAAGGATAACTGCCCATAATTGGCTTCACTACTCTTTTCTGGGCCATCACTTTTGAACCACTCAATCTCTGGGCACTGCTCTATGGCTCTCAGTGCCTGCCATAGGCAGCATGTGATAAGAAGTTGGGAAAGACCACCTGCCATGACTCTGGCAGCCTCTCAAGTACCATATTGTTACACCATCATAGTAACACTTACAAGATGCATGAGTCCCGTGAGGCTCAGGTTGGACTAATCCTTCCATCCAGCCTCCATGGTGGAAAGGAAGATGGAGGAGGAACATGAGCCGTATCCTCATGTCACTTTCCAGGTCTTAACAAATTTTTTTTGATAAAATGTGAAGAAGTATGTCTCTTTCTATGCAAAAACTGCCATTTTTGTAAACCTCAACATTTTATTGAGATGGAAGAGTTCCTTCATACAGATAGACAAATGGCATTTAAGGTTTTACCTGCTTACTTACTCTTCCATACTAGGAAGATAGAAAGTGATGCTTAAAACTTTCAGCAGCTATTCATCAATTGAGTAGGTCAGTTACAGAGGAGTTTTCACATTGTTATTTCACCTCCTTCCCTATGAGCTCAAGTGGCTCAGGTAGTTCCATGATAGTACCCCATAGAAAGGCTGGCAGGCAAGTCTATCTATGCTGCTGTGATTTGGGAATCCATCTGTGGTTTCTACCTGTGGCAGGGTCTGAGGTTAGAAGGATGATTAGGAGCATTTTTTGGATACCCTATCAAGGAAATAAGGCTTTAAAATAAGGAGAAGGGAGTTTTTTAAACTAAAGTTATTTTTACTGGTAATTTTTCAGTATAAAAAACAAATTTGCCCATTTTCATTGATTCAAGAAGAGAACTATACTTTCTTTCAAGTTTCTAGAGCCTGCCAGTCGCATAGATGGCTCCCAACCTCAGCTGTCATTCTGACTTTTCTGTTTAGGAGTCACTTAAATACATAATTAGCTATTTTTAAAGACAAAAATTTGTAATGTTCCTATCAAGCATGACATTCACAAACTCCAAATTGGAAATTCTCATAAACAAGGTTTTACTCCTACATTATTTTCTATTCTGATACCCCTTCAAATATTCATTTGCAGTTATTATTTTTAGAAAGTATAATTAAAAGATCATATAACTCTGAAAAATGTTTCCTTCAGTATCCTTAATACCCTGGCCTTCTTTTGATTCTTCAAACAAATTAAACTGCTTTCTATTTCATGGATTTCTATTTGCTACTTTCTCTGCCTAGAACTCTCCTTTCCACATCTTTTAGGAATGGGCTTGGATTTCAGCTCAAATGTGACCTCCTTAGATGGACGTCCCAGATGAAGCAATCTAATTTTCTCTCTCATTGTGTTATTCTTAACGACATTATCCAGTTTTATTTTATTTATAGAATTACTTGATATTTAATTACTAAAATTCTGCTATATAAAATGGTAACAGAACTTTAAGCAAGATTTTCACTAGCCATATTGTCCTCTTGTTATATGAAACACAAATATCTTAGGATCTGGGGATCTTACACCCCTCCCCCAAATTAACTCAATCCACAGTGGCAGTCTCTTCTGAGATCCAATCACTCAGTTTTCATGTTATGCCTTTCATCTGCATGTGTTGCTGTCACTGCATTGCTGCACGTCTGAGAAATTCTCCTGTGGGGAAATTTTCCAGTACTGGCAAGCATCAAAAGAGAACCATGTTTGTGGAAGAGTATGCACTGTGTCAGAATTCCCTCTCCAGGCTGGCTCTAATAAACTCATTATAGTAAGATCAAAATGACTGACCAGCTGTTCCCCTTCCCTGAAGTATTTGCATTTAAAAAGGTGAGAAAAAGCCTAAAACTGAGAAACAAAGTTTCTATTTGTTGAAATCCAGAGATGGGGAAATAGGCAGTGCAATAAGACAAAAATGCAAGGACATAATGTGTTGTATTATTACTACTGGAATATGCGTTGTATTATTACTACTGGAGTCATTTCACATAAGGAACTGGCAAGATGGGCCACTAGATCTGCTTTCTAAAATTCTCAAATCATTTGCAAAGCTCTCTGAGGAATCAATTGGTCCCTAAGTTCTGCATTGGTTTTTATATTTGGCAGGGCCTTAGGTTCATTCAAATCTCAGGAGTCACTCCAGGGATTCAAGTGGAGTGGCCTCATTTGGGACCAATTCTGTCAACATGTTGGGCACAGGCTGACTCCCAGTAGGGGTCACAGCTGGCCTAGAAGAGTTAATTATCCTCAGGATGTAACCACAAAGCCATAAGCCTGTCAGTCAGGCCTTTGCTCCTGATTGCCGGTAACTTTGAATTATCAAGAGAGGCAAAGAGGAGCCCCTGTCATCAATAGGATGAAATATATTTCTTTTTCAGTGTAGCAAGGGACTAAACCACAAAAATGTAAGATGAAAACAATTGTATTAGTCAAATTCAACAAATCTGTATTGAATACTTACTCTGTGCCAGAGACTATGCTAAAAATATGAAAAAGCAGAAGTTATAGAGATGAACCAGGTTTTTGCTTCCATAAATGTTATATTTCAGTGACAGGAAATAAATACCAAAATAGAAAAATAAACCTAAAAAGAATATATCCATTTTATCACTATGAATAAAATTAAACACCGCAATGTAGTAGAGAATGACATTGTGAAAGAAAAATTAGATTGCTTGATCTGGCACAGTCATCCAAGAATGTACCATTTAAGCTGACATCCAAGGCTGTCCCCATCATGATGTGGAAAAGGAAATTTCAGACAGAAGGCATATCGTATAGAAATCCATGAGACGAAAACAAGTTTGGCTTATCTGAGGAATATTTTAAAACCGGAAGAATTTCCACTTCTGGGAGAGAAGAATAGACACACTTTTCAGTTTTATTCATATGAGGTAACTAAAAACTCTGGAATGTTTTTAATATAATAAACATGACTGTGAAATATGGAGAGAATAAGGCATCTCAGGACTTGAATAACAACATTAACAAAATAAACCAGTCGATTCCCTGAGTTTTCATTTTATTTTATTGATTTAATTATTTATTTAAACTTTTGCCTCGTGTATCCCGGATTTGGAGCTGAAGACACTCCAGAAACACCAACAGGTGCAGACAAAACCAAGAAGTCCCAAGAAAAGCCTGTCCCCTCTAGCTAAAAGACCAGCAAAAGGGGAACCATTTTGGGATAGTAACTCCGATAATTTAGCCAAATGCCACAGGAAAAAAAAATGTTGCTGAACCTCTTCCTTGATGAGCCAAGTCTGAATGAGAAGCCTATACCTCCAAACTCATGAGACTATAATGAGATGCTCTAACACTGCTACTGGATCATGTCAGAGAAGGCCAATGGTGGAGCCTGAACTTTCATCCCCACCGGATAGAAATGAGCACCCCTGCCAGCAAAATCAGTGGATACTACAAGAGGAGTCTGGATTTTACCTCCACTCAACATTAATAATATACTCCTCTCCCTCCATGATAAGATGTGTCAGAGGGAAGGCCAGCAGAATCAGGATGTCCACCATCACTGAGCTATGATAGGGCCACCCCCTTCCCCACATGCATTGTCAGTGGAGATCACATGGGGCTGGAATGCCCAGCCATCAGTAATGAGGATGGCTACCTCAAATGTCGGTGCAGTCTGAGTCAGAAATTTAGACTTTTACCTCTATCTGGGATTAACAAGGTAGCACTACTATTCCCCTACTGGAGTGGTATAAAAAATAAAAAGCCAGATGAAGTAGAATGGTTAAATTAAAAAGTTAAATAGTTTCATAATATATCACAAAAAAATTCTAGGTTTTAATAATAATAATAAACCTACTCATCCCAAAACCAGCAAAGTTTCACGTTAAAAAACAAACAAAAAAACAAGAAAAAGTACTGTAATGATCAGACAATTTAAAAGCAGCCATTATAAATGGTTTCAACAAGCAATTTACAAACATCTTTGAAACAAATGAAAAAGCAGAGTTCTCAACAGAAAACTAGAAATTGTCAGTACTGAAATAGGAGATATAAAGAAGAACGAAGTAGCAAATTTAGAGCTGAAAAATACAAAAATAAATAAATAAGCTCAGTGGGTGGACCAACAGGAGAATGCAGAGGATGGGCAGAATAATCAATTAAATGACAGATAAAGCAAAAGAAATGACTTAATTAGAAAAACAGCAAATAGATAGGGTAAAAAAATCGACAGGCACTCCAAGACCTGCAGGACTATGACAAAAGATTTAACTTTCACAACATTGCAGTCCTGAACATAAAGGAGAAATATAACACAGCTGGAAAACTATATGAAAATATTATATCCAAATTTTTCATAAATTTGGTAAGAAACATAGACTGACAAAGAAGCTGAGTGAACCCCAAGCAGCACAATTTCAAAGAAATCCCTGCCAGTACATAAGACACATCACAAGTAAAATTTTGAAAATTAAAGGAAAAGAAAAAAATTGTAAGCCAGGAAAACATGGTCCCTTCCCTTATCTATTGGGAAATAGTAGTTCACATGACAGTGAATTTCTCATGAGAAAAGAAGAAGACCAAGAAGAAGTAGTACATTTTTCAGGTTCCAAAGAAAAGAACTATTAATCCAGAATTCTACACCAATTGAAATCTCCTTCAGGAATTAAGAAAAAGTCAAGACATTCTTATACGAAAAAAAAAAATTAGGAGAATTTGTCACAAAGTGACTTACCCTAAAGGAATAGCTGAAGAATATTCTCAGAAAGAAAAGAAATAATAAAAATGAATGAAACTTGGAGCATCCGGAATGAGGAAAGAATTGTAAGTGCAACAATGGGTAAATACAACAGGTTTTCTTCTTCTCTTGTGTTGTCTAAATTTTTATTAAGTGGTAAAATTAGCAATATAACACTGTCCAATGTGGCTATAAATGTATATAGAGGCAATATTTAAAATAATTATAAATGAGAGAGTCTAAAGAGGCATAAAGGGGATTAAGTTGTATATACCTCACCCAAATTTGTAAAATAATGACACAAGAAGACTAAGTTATATGTATAGATGACATAACACTTGGAACCATCATTAAAAAGCTATACAGGCTTCTGGTTTCTGCACAAATATTCTAAAACCTTGCAATGGCTTTTTTAGATCTTATAGAGACTTGAGATCACAGGATAAACAGTCACCCTGAAAAGTAGAGAAGTAGGTGAATACAGATACAGATCAGCCCAACTGAAGCAGAAAATGCCAATAGACAGTAATAGTTAAATGGCAACTTTGACAAATTCCTAGAGGATGAAAGTGCAATAGCTTGAGAGCTAAAAATTTCAATGGACCTGATCCAAGGGAGAAGTCCCCATACACTTTCATGAATTTACCTCTATGAGTCCCACCAGCTTCTCAGAGTAAGGATTGGAGCAAAGTCCTCTCATGTTTGGTCACTGTAAGGGAAAAAGTAATCATTTTGAAATACATCCAAGAAAAATAAACATTTTGAAATAAATTCAGAATACTCTACATAGCCAACAACTTCAACAAACCAAACAAAGAAAAGTAGTTCCCTGAAAACTTATTTAGGATAAAGGATGGGAATTGCAAAATTCCAGCCACTCCTAGCCTTCCTTTCTGAAGGGGGAACAAAAAGTTGAGAAGCTCTTGTCAAGGTCACATACCAAAGGCACAGGCCCACTAAAACACTAAGACCTAACTATAGCATTATAGAATGCTTCCTCTCACCTCATATGTTATTACCGCATCAATAGGACATCTGTTTAACAGTGGATCAAACTTAAAAAACTGACAGTCTGAGAATTTATTTAAGAAGAAATTTCTACGGAAACACAACACTACAGAGAAGGCAAAAAGAAGGACACTAGAGGACATTGAAGCCTCTGACACATATAGCTATGTTAAACAAGATAAACTTTAATCATTATATAATGTTATTCTTTGTCTTTTTTCTTACTGTTGTTGCTTTAAAGTCTGTTTTGTCTGATATAAAGAAAGCTACACCTGCTCATTTTTGGTTTCCATTGCATGGAATATCTTTTTCCACATCTTTGCATTAAGTTTATATAAGTCCTTATGTGTTAGGTGAGTCTCCTGAAGACAGCAGATATTTAGCTTGTAATTTTTTTTTAATCAATTCTGTCATCCTGTATCTTTTAAGTGAAACATCTAGGTCATTTACATTCAGTGTTAATATTGACATATGAGGTACTGTTTTATTCATCATTTAGTTGTTACCTATATACTTTGTATTTATTTCATTGGGTTATTTTTTTTTATAGACCCTGTGAGATTTATGCTTTAAGGAGGTTCCATTTTGATGTAAATCATCCTTTTGTAATAGTCTTTTGTACAACTACACAGGTATTTTTTTCTTAGTGATTACTTAAGCTTACATAAAACCTTTTATAGTTACAACAGCCTATTATAAAATAACAACTTAATTTAGATTGCATACACAAATTCTGCACATTTTTTTCTTCTCTTATTCCACATTATATGTTGTTGATGTCATAATTTACTTTTTAAAATACTGTGTGTCCATTATTGATTTATAGTTGCTATAATTGATATTTTTGTTTCTTAACTTGTATACCAAAGTTAAAGGTGATTAGACATTATCATTACAGTACTAGAGCATTGTGATTGACCATACCATGAGTTTTATGCTATTTTTTTTTTTAATTGCTGATTAGGGTTTTTTTCCTTTCAACTCGAAGAATTCCTTGTAGGATTTCTACTGGTAATGAATTCTCTAAGCTTTTTTTTTTGGGGGGGGGGGTTTAACCTTTCTTTTATTTCTGAAAGATAAATATTTCTGGTACAATGTTCTTGAGTGGCAATTGTTGTTTTTCTGTTTTCTTTCAATACTTTGAATGTATCATTTCACTTTCCTGTCCGGCAAAGAATATTCACTTCTAATCTTTTGGGAGTTGCTTTGCATGTAGTAAGTCATTTTGGGTTTTTGCTGATCATTTCAAAATTGTCTTTGTCTTTTATTTTTAATAATTTTATTAAAATGTGTCTTAGTAAAGATCTCTTTGTGTTTAGTCTACTTAAAATTATCTGAGCATCATGAATCTGATTGTTTATTTTCCTCCTCATACCTAAAAAGTTTTTTGTCATATATTTAAACAAGCTTTCTGCTTTGTTCTCTTCCTGTGCTCCTTCAGGGACATCCATAATATATATATTGGTTCCTTTGATGGTGCCCTATGAGTTTCATAGGCTTTATTCAGCTTTTTTCACTCTTTTCTTTGAAATTACCCTTTGACTGGGTAATTTCAAATGACCTGTCTTTGAGCTCACTTATTCTTTCTTCTGTTTGATCAGGTCTGCTGTTGAAACTCTGTGTTGAATTTTTCAGTTTAGTCACCTGTTTTTTAGCTTTAAACTTACTACTTATTTTTTGTGGTTTCGATCTATTTGTAAAATTTATCATTTTTATGTAGTATTTTTCTGATTCCATTTAGTTGTCTGTGTTCTACTGTAGCTCACTGAGATTTTTTAAGGTGATTATTTTAATATCATACAGTTTATAGATATTCATTTATTTAGGTTCAGTTATACATGCTTTATTTTGGTCTAAACACACATTTGGTTTTCTTGTCTTTCTGATTCTTTAAGGCTTGTGCTAGTGTCCACACATTTGTAGGAATAGATAGGAATAGACATCTTTCTTGTTTTTATAGACTGGCTTTAGCAGAGAAAGACATTTATCAGTCATCCTAGCCAGAAATTCTGGGTGGGAAATGTGGCAACATCATTGAGTGCACTTTCTACCTAAGTTTCTGGGAAAACCATCTGGTGCCCGGGTACATGGGAGGAGGCCTAGAGCATGAATGTGCAAGAGCTTCTGTGTAATCTATGACCATGGGAGCCTTTTTGACATTGGGGTGGGTCTGGGGCCTGCATCCACTTGAATAGACTTGGAAACTGTATCTCTGGGTGTTGACGTGGCACCAGGATTTCTGGAGTGGTATTGCAGTCTGGGTCTATGAAGGCCTGTCTGGAATCAGGGTATACAAGTACCGGCCTGGTTCCAGGAATCACTGGGGTAGGCCTGCAACATGAGTACTCAGGGGCCGATCTGGAGCCTGGGTTTGTAGGTGACATCTTGCAGCTTGAATCCGTAAGGGCTGTGTGGGCACCAAAGTGTACAGGGGCAGGCCTGGAGCCTGAGTCTGATCATGCTGGTCAAGTCCTGGGGCTCAATGTGGGTAGGCCTGGCAGTGGGGTCTGTGACAAATTTGGATGCTCGCTTCACTTTGCTTCCTCTACACAGAGAATATTTCCCTTGGTGTTGTGCTAGGTGGTTTGAGGAGTGGTGATGTAAGGAATGTAAAATGTTTTTTCTAATCACTTTAATGCATCATTTTTAAAATTTTATTTCTGTGTTTCATACCTCAGTGTAATCTCTTACGTGGATCTAAAGTGCTCATTAAGGTATTTTAATGTATGGATGGTTGTTAACATCAGTGTTTCTGTGAGTAGATGAGCATTGGAGACTCCTCTTGCTGGCATCATTCCCTGTCTCCAAGACTCTTTTTAATAGGAAATATGATTGCCTTTTTAGAAAATTCCAAAGATTGACCCCCAAAAATTCTGGAACTAATAAACAATTATAGCAAGATCATAATATGCAAAAGTCAATTGCTGTATTACGTACTAGCAAAGAGGAATTAGAATTTGAAATTAAGAAACAAAAATATTTACATTAGCATCCCCTAAAATAAATAGGCAAAAATGGAAAATAAGAACAGGACCTATATGAAGGAAAACTACATAATTCTGATTTAAAAAATCAATGTAGTTCTAAATAAATGGAGTGATATTTTATGTTCACAGATGGGAGTACTTACTATTTTTTAAATGTCAGTTCCCTCCAACTAGATACAAATTAAATGCAATCCCAATCAAAACCCCACAAGGTATTCTGTAGATATTGACAAAAAAAATTCTAAAATTTATATGGAAAGGAAATAAGACCCAGTAAAGGCAATACAAAACTAAAGAAGCAAAATAGATTTGAAAGACTGGCATTACACTACTTTAAGACTTATTAGCTACAGTAATCTAGAAAGCATTAATATATTCAGCATGTATTTGGCAAAGTAGCATAGACAATTCAATGGGAAAAGAATGGAATGCTAATACACTTCTGGTGAGTATGCAGAATGGTACTACTGTTTTAGAAAGACAGTTTTGAAGGTGGTTGTGGTTTCTGACAAACCCAAACTTAATATACAAACCAACAATCACACTCCAAGTCATTTACCCAATTTAGTTGAAAATATATTTACACAAAAATCTGGACATGAATGCTCATAGAAGTTTTGTACATGATCATCAAAAACTGGAAACAATGAAGATATTCTTCAGTGGGTGAACAGACAAACTTTGATACACTTATACCATGAAACATCATTTAGAAATTAAAAAGAATGATATATCATGCCTCAAAGATATACAGAGAAACCTTAAGTACTTATTGTTAGATAAAAGCAGCCAGTCTAAAAAGGCCACATAATCTTCAATTACAACTTTGTGGCATTTTGGAGAAGACAATTAAAAAAACTAGTAGTTGCCATGGGTCACAAGGAAAGAAGGAAGGAACAAGTAGGTGAAACTCAAGGGATTTTTCAGGTGATAAATGCTATTCTTTATGAAATTGTAATGGCATATATATATCATTATGCTTTTGTGAAAATTCATACAACTATATAGGACAAAAAGTGAATCTTAATGTGACTCCAGAGCATAGTTACTAATAATGTATTAACATTGGATTCATTAATAATAATCAATATATCACGCTCAACTAAGATGGTGATAATAGAAGAAAGTATTTGTGGGGGGGTTGAGATGGTGGTGAGATGGGTATGTAAAACCCTATACACACTCTGTTAAACTATTCTTTTAAGGTAAAATTATATTCAAAATAAAATCTATTAATAATGTTTAAAAATCTATAAAAATATACATTAAAAATACCATAGGTAAACCAAATGAAATTATAAAATATGTTCAAATAACCTATAGAACAGAAAATAAAACACAGAAACAAAAAACAAACAGAAAACAAAAATAATAGACTTAAGCTCACATGTTAGTGACTATATTAAATGTTAACGTAAAATACATTAATTAAAAATAGATATTGCCAAAGTTAAATAGGATTAATAAAATGACCAACCTACATGCTGTCTAAACAAAACTGAATTCAAATATAAAGATATAGGCAGGTTGAAAAATAAAAGAATGAAAAAGATAGTTTGTGCAAATACTAATCAAATAATTTATGAATGACTATATTAATATCATATAAAATAGAGCTAAAAAAGACCAGGATTGCCATGGGTATTCACAGATGTTAGAAATAATCTAAGTAACGTCTTGGAGGTAGGTAAGGTACAGATCAGACCCACATTTTGTATAAAACAAATTTTGAATTTTATTATAAGTGTAATAGTAAATGTTTAGAAAGTTATAAAAAATATAAAGGACTTAGTAGAGTGAAAATACACCCATATATATGCAAAATTAGAGTTGTATACTTTCTCAACTGTTTCTTATGAATAATGAAATTTGCTGTAAAATAACTCAACAGAGGCCAGGTTCTCTGGCTGACACGTGTAATCCCAGCATTCTGGGTGGCTGAGGTGGGAAGAATGCTTGAAGTCAGAAGTTTGAGCCACACTGGACAGCATAGTAAGACCCCATCTCTACAAAAAATGTTTTTAATAGTAGCTGGGCATGGCAGTGCAGGTGTGTAGTCCTAGCCACTCGGAGGCTGAGGCAGCTAGATAACTTTAGCTCAGGAGTTTGGGGCTACATTGAGCTATGACTGCACCACTGCACTCCAGCCTGGGTGACAGAGTGAGACTATCTCCCACTGCACACCCCAACCAAAAAAAAAAAAAACACCTCAGTAGGATGGTGAGGATCTATTCATAGTCCTTCTAGTTTTGTAACAATCCATAAATTCAGTGGCTAAACATATTACCATATATTTTTTACTTGTAAATTATTAAATGGGGTATCTATGATGGCTCATTCTCTTGCAAAGGTTTCTATCATAACCTTCCATTTTGTATTTCTACCACCTCCCGAACAAACACTGTTCAACAGAAATATAATACGACCCATGTGTGTAATTTAAAATTTTCTGGTAGCCACATTAAAGAAGTAAAAAATAGGTAAAATAAATTTTAATAACTTCTTAGCCCAATATATGTGTACTATTATATTAACATGTCATCAATATGAAAATATTTAGTATTTTGTATTATTTGGTACTATGTCTTCAGTATCTATTGCATATTTTACTTGTGACATCATGTTTCAACTCAGATTATCACAGTTCAGTGTCTAATAGCTGGATGTAATTAGTGACTACCATATATAATCATATAGTTTTAAAGCATTGACATATTTCCAGCCATGTGTATATGAGGACAGGGAAAATAGCACCAAGGGAGCATGGGAGGTTTTAGAGGGCTTGCTTGACAAAGCCTTATATCACATTCACACATATTCCAGTAGTCAGAACTCAAATTACCTGGAGCCAGTTAATGGCAAGAGAGTTTTTAAAATGTAATGTTTAGGACTAAGAGAAAAAAGAAACATTGATTAATTAATGAGCTTGTTTCTGCCATACCTGGTTTCTGGATCATATCACTATCATCTTTTTCCTTCAACTCCCAGAATTGACTCTTCCTTCTTAAGGAATCAGGAATGGTGATAAAATGTTCAAACCTGGCTGTCTCTGCTGAAGCATCAGTGAAAAAGGAAGACAAGTTGGAAATGATAAGTGTACACAGAAAGAAAAACTTCCAAACTAAAATGGACATTTTCATTTTTTTTAAATTTTACTTTGCTTCATTTTCTCAAAAGGATAACATATATACAGACGTTTTCAATATCATATAGAAAAATATGAAGAACACAATTATACCCTTCAATATATTATCACAAGGGAAACATAGACATGTAACCACCAGATATATGAGAGAGAAGCTATTTGTGTATTTAAATTTAGAGTGTCGCTTGGTTATGTGCATGCATGTGTGTGTGTGAATACATATATGTATATATAATGAAAATCTGTTTCATTATTAGAATATATAATCCATTTACTTTTATTTTAATCATATATGTGACTGAATATACATCTGCCATTTAGCTATTTGTATTCTATATGTTTTATATTAATTTCTCTGATCCAATGTTATTGCCTTTTTGTGCTAAAAGACATTTTCTAGTGTATATTTTTTTTTTTCTTTTTTTGAGATAGGATTTCACTCTGTTTCCCAGGCTGAAATGAAGTGGCATAATCACAGCTTACTGCAGCCTTGATCTCCTGGGCTCAAGTGAGTCTCCCACCTCAGCCAGCTGAGTAGCTGAGACCACAGGTGTCTGAGACTACCCCAGCTGTTATTTTTTATTTTTTTTGTAGACACAGGTTCTCTGTCCCTTGACCCAGGCTGGTCTTGAACTCCTGTTCTCAAGAGACCTTCCTGCCTCAGCATCCCAAAATGCTGGTGTTAACAGGCCATGAGCCACATGTCCAGCCTTCTTTGGTTTTTTTTAAAACTACTCTTTGAGTAATTTTTATATTGCTTCCTCTAAGGATTAAATATGCATTTGATTTTACCATAATCTACCACAAATGAATACTTTAATATCAGAGAAATATAGAAACCTTTTCAATATAACTGTCTATGTGTATCATTATCATATATTTCATCTTTATAAGTCCTAAAATTCAAATTTATACTATTGCTTTTTGCATTTCTTTTAAAGTATAAAAAAGTGAAAAATATATTTGCACAGTTTTCTACATTTGTCTACATGGTTACCTGTACTAGGCTTTTATTTCATTGTGTGGATTTTCATTACCATCTAGTTTCATTTTTCTTTTTTCTCTTTTAAGTCTGGATTTCTAGGTGTAATGCATGAGTCAGCATAGATTAGGTTCCAGCCAATTATTGACGTGAGGTTGTACTCAAACACATCAAACTATTAAAATGTCTATTCTTTGTCTGTAAATCTGTGTGTTGTTTGAGAACTTGAATGTCATTCCTGTTTTTGCTCTTCTATAGGTTTGTTCTTGTTTGTTTTCTCCTCTACCTTCTTCGAGTATATTTTTTTCTGTACATTTAACTTTCTAATCTTGAAAATAATATTCCTAAGTGTAGTCTTTCTGAAAATCACCCTGCTCAATTGTTCTCCAAACTGCTTGGATTTGAGATTTGGTATCTAACATTAATTTGGGGGAAATTCTCTGGCATTATTGCTTCTGTTCCTTTCTTCTCCTATTAGTATTCTCAGGTATTCCCTTATGTGTGTACCTTTTTTCTTTTTTCCTTTTCAATCTTGAAAGTATCCTTTGTCATAGTTTCAAGTGCAGAGATTCTTTCCTTAATTGTGTCCAGGCTACTAATGAGCCCACCAGAGATAGTCTTCATTTTTGTTACAGTGTGCCTTGGTTCATTGCAGCTGCTGTAACAAAGACTGGAGAATTTATAAACCATAGCCTGGAAAATTTGTACACAACACTAGTTTATTACTCACAGTTCTGGGGGCTCAGAAACTCAAGGTCAAAGCGCTAACATATTCGTTGTATGGTGAGGGCTCACGCTCTGCTTCATGGATGGAGATTTCTCGTTGTGTTCTCACATGAGAGGGCAAACAAGCTCTCTTGGGCTCCTTTTATAATGGCACTAATTCCACTCATGCCCTAATCATCTTCTAAAGGTCCACCTCTTAATACTATTACACTGCAGGTGAGATTTGAACCTATGAATATTGGAAAGACACAAACATTCAGACCATTCCACAGTGTTTTTGTTTGTTCCTTTGTTTTTTTGAAACAGAGTCTCACTCTGTCACCCAGGCTGGAGTGCAGTGACACAGTCTCGGCTCACTGCAACCCCTGCCTCCTGGGTTCACGCGAGTCTCCTGCCTCAGTCTCCCGACACACCACCACACCCAGCTAATTTTTGTATTTTTAGGAGAGACGGGGTTTCGCCCTGTTAGCCAGGCTCGATCTCCTGAACTCTTGATCCACCTGCCTCGGCCTCCCAAAGTGCCGGGATTACAGGCGTGAGCCACCGCGCCGGCAAGTGCTTTTCATCTTTAGCATTTCTTTTTGGTTCTTTCTCTCCATTTCTGTGTTTACATCATTCTAATGTTCTTGCATGTCTTTTTTTCCATTAAAGACCTTAGCACATTAGTTTTTAAAAAGCGGTGTGATAATCCCAACGTTCCTGCCATATCCGACTGTTATTCTGCAGCTCTTTCAGTCCCTTCAAACTGCATTTTGCCTTTTAGTATATTTTATATGTATTTTTCTCAATAGCCAGACATTATGTACTGGGTAAAAGGAACACCTGTAAATAAGCCTGTAGTGATGTGGTTGGGGCGAGGGGAGAAGAATCATTTTATAGCCTAACGATCAGCTCTCCGTCTTTTTTTTTTTTCTTTTTTTTTCCCCCATTTATTTATTTTATTGCATTTTAGGTTTTGGGGTATATGTGAAGAACATGCAGAATTGTTGCATAGGAACACACTTGGCAGTGTGATTTGCTGCCTTCTTCCCCATCACCTACATCTGGCATTTCTCCCCCTGCTATCTCTCCCCAGCCTCCCACCCCCCACCCTCCCTCCCCTATTTCCCCCCAACTGACCCCAGTGTGTAGTGCTCCCCTCCCTGTGTCCATGTGTTCTCATTGTTCAACACCCGCCTATGAGTGAGAACATGCGGTGTTTGATCTTCTGCTGTCCTGTCAGTTTGCTGAGAATGAAAAAATGCTCATCATCACTGGTCATCAGAGAAATGCAAATCAAAACTACATTGAGCTCTCCGTCTTTTGATGAGCCCGTGGCCCCTGCACTGTGAACTTCACGAGGCCTCTCAGTCCCTCCCAACCCCCTCTCCTCAGTGAGGACAGGATGGTTAGTCTCGGGTATTTTTCTTCCCTCAGATGGAAGGCTAGAGGGAACTGGGGCTGAGTAAATTTTCTTTCCCTGCGTGAAAAGCTGGAGCTGATCAGAGCTGGGTCTTTTCTTTCACCCAGGAAGGCCTGGCTCTGATAAAGCCCCAGCAGATTCGGCTTTGGTAAAATAAATTCACCTGAGGACAGAACTTGTTAGGAAGAACAGAATGTTCTGGTGTATTTAAAAGTCGTTACTGTTTCCCCCCTCCTTGCCGGAAGCTTGAGAAGATTTTTCTCTGATATTCACTGAGAACCTGGCAGGGATCCTGGCGGGAACCTCACAAAAGCATGCAGGATCTAGGACTGGATCCTACCCCCCAGAACTCGATCCCTCTAGGCCTGGATCCTCGTGGAGTTTTACCTCTCAGGCTTCTCCACGCTAGCAATTTATTAATTATAATTCAAGTGTTCCTACTTCAGCACTGATTCTCACAGAGGATTCTCCTTGTGGGTTTCTGCTCAGGTAAGCTGTGGTTCTCTGTATCCACGTGGCTCTCTCGCGCCAATTTGGGGTCAGTGGTTTTACCTGTGACCTCACTTATCTGAAGGGTATAAAAACAGTCTTTGCTTATTCAGTGTGGGAAGATTTCTACTTGCTGTTAGGATGGAGTACTGATTTCTAAGCTCTTTAAAACTATCAGCTTTTTTAGTAATGCTTTTGAAAAATTACAATATATAACTGTCCTATTTTTAAGGATTTGCACGCTAGTTTTTCTACTTTTAATATTTTGTATTCTGTCTTTAAAATAGCAAAGTTTGCACTTTAAGTCTGAAAATCTATCTCATGCGGGGCATTTGTTCTACCTATAAAAAATTCTTTAGGGTCTTTTTGTGGGCTGAACAACTAACAATTATTTTTCTTTGAATACTTCTAAGATGATTCTATTTTTCTTGGTTTCCATCCTGTAGATAGGACGTCTTTTCTTGTTAATTTGGCCTTATTGCTGCTCTTCTGAAAGGAATCTGGCCTCTTTCCATCTCTACTGCTTTTAGTTTTCTTTTTTGTGTTTGGCTCTCCACCATTTTAGGAAGATATATCTAAGTAGAATTTTATTCTATCAATCCAGCTTGATGTTTGTTGCACTGCTAAAATATAGACTGATGTTTTTCCTCAATCTGGAAAATTTCCAATCTTTATTGCTTTGCCACTATTCTTCCTCCGAGTCTCAAACATAGATAAATCAATGTAAAATATTTCCATAAGAGAAAGACACTAGAGGCATATAAAATATAGTAAAAACTCTATTATGTATCCATGGAATACTTAATTTCCATTGTATTTTCATTAGAATATTTATTTTTATGGTTTCTTGCTGTCTGATTAAATTCATCTGTCCTTTTATCTCCTTGAACCTACTACGCCTAACCTTTTAAGGTATAGGCTTAGTAACTTCATCGTATGGATTGCTAATGGTTCTTTTTCTATATCTTTAATCGCATTTTTGCATTCTTTTATACCTAGTTATTTTCTATTGACTGCTAGATGCTGTGCATGTAAAACTTAGAGGTAATTTAAACCGTATATTTTCTTCCATAAAGTGTTACGTTTGCTTTGAGCAGGTAAAACTCCTGAAGCGCCTTAGTCTAATCGGACATTAAGATCATTTGAAGCTGGGCTCTAATGCCACAAACGCTAACTTATTTCTAGTCATAGGTTGTAGTTCTAGAGATCCTTCCTGAATATCTTCAGGAGTGTAAGTTACCAGGGCTTCCATTGGTTGACCCTGAATTTCATTGTTCCTTAGTTCAGTAAGTCTGTCAAACAATTTTCAACTTCTTGGCCTCTTGGAGTCCCAGCTCCTTTTCTAGAATTAAAAGGTGCCCTTAGGGGAAAACTTAGTCTCAAAGGTCAGTCTCACATCTGAATTTTTCTCCTGTTAGATTTTGACCCATAATTCTTCCTTGTAAGCTGTCATACGATTTCAAACAATTTACTACAATTTTGCCCAGCCTTGTTTTTGTTTGCATTACCTAAACATTCACTCTCAGAATAATTTTTCAGTCTTGAACATAGCTTTAATGTTGACAGATAATTTTCATTATAAATGTACAACTTTCTCTACTCTTCCTCTCCCTCACGTCAGCACAAAAAGTGGTTTCCTATGAAATACTCTGAATCCTCTTTCCTGTTGAGGTTTCTACCATTTCCCCCCGGGAGATAACGTTGAAATCTTAACCCTTAGTACCTGTGAATGTGAGTTTATTTGGAAATAGGGTCTTATCAGCTGCAGTCAAACTAACAATCATTCACGTGGGCTCCTATCCAGTACAATTAGTGCTCTTACTAAAAGAAAAAAAGACAGGGATCTACAGGGAGAATGGTATGTGACAATGCAATTTGGAGTGAGTCTATAAGCCAGTGAGTGAATGCTAAGGAATTCCAAGGACTGCCAGGAACACAAGAAGCTAAGAGAAAGGCATGCAACTGATTTTCCTTAGAGCTTTCAGTGAGGGCTGACACCTTGATTTCAGACTTCTGGCTTCTAAAACTATGATGGAATAAATTTGTTTTGAACCACCCAGTTTGTGAAACTTTGTTATGGCAGCCTTAGAAAATTAATATACTCCGGTTTTGCCCACCTATCTCCCAAAATCCTAGGTTGTTTATTGAAGGTGGTTTTTCTTTCTACCCCTTCTATCCTCACATCCCTTTCATAGACGTGAATAGATTGCTTGTTAGCAGCTGGTATAATTTGTGATTTTTGTTACCTACCTTTTCTTATCCTCCATGTTAATACTCTTCACTCATTTTTAAAAACGTACGTTTTTTCTCTTGTATATACCAAGGATTGTTCCTCTTGTTGCTGTGGTACCAAGTGTCCTCATGTTCCCCTAGAGGGACCTTGGGGCAAAAGAAGCATCTGATAAACTCACATTCATATCAGAAATAACTTCTTCTCAGATACATTTGCATGAACTGTAGCATTTGAGGCACAGTGGTTAAAGTATATTTGGATATTTACGTTTTTTAGTGTTCTTGAAAATTTGCTGACCCACGGTAGGAAGTACATTTTATGTCATAACTAAATTCACATATGGATACGTATATGCATAAACATAATTGAAAATATATTTTCCTGCAACAATACTTATAAGGTACAAACCTATTTTCTATGATCTTGCAGTTAACAAAATGCAATTTGAGAGCGTTTAATCTTATTCTCTTCCGGTAAATCTTTGATATTTGTAGTATCTATTTACTTCTGATTTGATACACAGGAAAAAGACACATTTGCAAGAGTTGTTGAGATTTTTGCCTGAAGGCAGGGTGGTACCTCAGTCACTCGAAAGCTGATATTTTAGCAAAGTAATCTATAACTTCATCTGCTTTGATACCAAATCGCTGTTTCCTGTCTTTGTTGAATCAGAATTGAACTCCATGAAGGGACACAAAGGCCTAACTAGGTAGGTCTTTGATGCTGTATTTTTCTGTTGCATTTGATAGCCATTCAAACTTATTTCTGATTTAAACCGTTGAATTTGATATATAGGCAAATCGTAATTCAAACGTAAGCTACGTTCTCATAGAACCATTAGAGATCAAGCATGAAACCCAAAAATAGCATGTTCCGCTAAAGAGAAAAGAATGTTTGCTGCACTACTGCTTGTTGCTTTTCTGAATGGCTAATATCACAGGTTCATTTTCACACTGGTGGTTCTCCCTACAATTTGGGGGATGACAGGGAGCAATTAGATAAATTCTTTTTGAAAAGAGTTAATGGCAGGTGCCGTGCTTGTTTATTGCTTTCTGCAGCCTACAGGAGTTGATACATTTTGCCCTTAAGTATTTTCACATGTAGTTTTCTATTTGCCTTGAATTACTGAAATATACTAAGCAAATTTCTCCAAGGACCTGGAGCCATGGCGTAATAGGCTCCTGCTAATAGCTCGAAACTGTACAGCAATCTAGTTTTAAAATACAACACAAATCTTTATCTAAAAGCAGTAACACCTCACTCTTGTGTTCGCAAAGCATGTTTTCACATTTCCTCTTGCGATGCATAGGAAGCGGGGAAAAGCTACAAGAGAAATGATGCATTCCGGGCAAGGAGCCAATTTAAAAAGTCTGTTCTTTCCAGTTTGCTGTCACTTGTCGTGGTTAAACAAAACACGGAGGAGAAAAAGAGAAATTGGCTTCAGTGTAAATGTCAACATTCTGATTAAAGCAAACACAAAGCATTCAGAACTCTTGACAAAAAAAATTGAATTATGAAGGGTATGCAAATGGAGGCCTTCCTCTGTATCATTACCAGGACTTATGCATTTTGTATTTTCTGTCTATGCTGGAGAAATCTGTGCTGCAGGACAAGGTGTTCAGTAACGGGGAAAGGAAGGTGAACAACACATTTCCCGGCTCATGACAGCTGGAACCTTCCAAAATACTGGTTCAGAAATCAGCCTAACTCTTTGCAAACATTGGGGAAGGTTAGAGCTGACAGTAAGGCCTGGTGGTTTTAGTCCATTGTCTTTCTAGCTAAACGGGGTCCTCCCCCAGGACACAAACCCCAAAAGTATTTAAAAATTTCAAAAGCTGTCATTTGTCAAGCAGGGAGGGCATTAAGAAAACTCATATTAAAATGCAGATATGTAAACGATAGTGTCAGTTCCTTCCTATCTCCTTTAACACAGACCTTAGAAATTGAATTGTTTGAAATTCAGTTTGAAAGGGCGCTCAGCATGCATCCATGATATGAAATTTTAAAGGTTGCATAATACATTCCATTTCTGTAATTAAAATTAATGGGAAATGAAAAATAAATGGTGTGCATTGGTCCTCTTTCCTGAGGGGAGAATATATTTGCTGTCTTGGATGAACATATATGCTCCTGTGTTAGGAAGCTGTAGTGTGTGTGCATATTTGTCTCTGTATATAAATAAGGTTTTATGCTAACTGAGAAATCTTTTATTGCCTTTCATTCTTCATTCTCCACGATCTCCAGCACCATTGTGTTCCTGAACTATAACTTTGCCTGCAATTTTACAATTGCATTCTGACTTATCACTGTTCCTGTCTCTCCCCTCTCTGGCTATTCTGAAATTGCTTCCAAAGTTGTGTGTTCTAAGCATGTCATTTCCAACTCAAATCTGAAATGGCTACTCAGTGCCTATCGGAAAAGCCCAAACCCTGGCCTGTCACTCAAGACTTTCTCAAGTGGCCTCAAACTTTGTATTCATTCCATAAATATTTCCTAAGTAGCTACTCAATGTCAGTCATCTTACTTTTTCTTCACCTTCTTGCCCATAAAATTCCTACTTTTGCCTTGTTTATTTCTCTCCTAATGTGCTCTGTGCTTTTCCATTTCTGTAACCTTATTCTAGCTCTGCCCTTTCCTTGAAAGGACCTCTCAACATCTCTGCCTATCAGACCACATCTCTCGAGGCTATATTTAAAAGGTGCCCCTTTCTTGAAATCTTCCCTTATTATCATGCTTAAAAATGACCGATTTCTCCCTATTACTTTCATAGCATTCTGTTTGTATTCCTTGGAACCCATTAACACTGCTTTGTGTTAGTTATGTGTATATGCTGCATCTGACCTAAAATCTTTAAAGGGTTTCTTTGGTTTTATACATCTTCATGCCCTGCACAAAACTAGCACATTAGGGGGACTGAGATCAATCCAGGTAACGTATATCACCTACCAATCTTCCACTTCCCTTAGCCATAAAATAAAGATGTATCTCTTGGGGCATTATGAAAAGTAAAGAATGTTTGTAAAACAGTGTATAAGGTATTAACTACATATTCCAATTTTTGTTAATATCAAGATAAATAAGTGAATATATATGTAAGTAGACATGAAAGCAGGAGGTCCAAGTATTTACCAGACACTTCATAGACTCAGAATTCTTGCTATAGCATTCCAGACAGGTATCGGAATCTTCACTGTATAGACCAGGCTCAACAGCCTACATACAAGTAACCAGTTTGAATGCAAAGCCAGTGCTTTTTCTCAAACACTCAGGAATTTATTCTTTGGGCTGCCCTAAATACTTAAGGATCTTTGTCAAACTGGACACAGGGACAACACACTCAGGCTCACCATGGGCCCTTCCCCCCACCCCTTTATTGTGTTAAAATAAGTTAACTGCACCTTAGGACCAGCTGTATTTAGACCCAAGCTAGAACCCCCCCTCATTCTGCCATTCATTTTTCAGACTTAGTGCTGTCTAGCCTGTCTCTAGATTGTGTTCTAATACATTAATCTTTTTCATAATCCTCTAGGTTGCCTGTTACAAATGCAGAGTTCTGGCACCATTGTAACAAATGTCCCAGGTGATATGAATGAAACCTATCCACAGACTACACTTTGCAAAGTAATGCTATTTTTCAGTCAGCTGCGAATGTCTTTAGAGTATACTCTACCCCAATCATACAGGAACCACAGAAGTTTCCACATCGTGTGGAATGAGGCTCCTAATATTCTGCAGTATAGAGACTAGAGATTGTCAAATATTACTCCCTGTTTTCAGGAAAATGTGACCTAGGAGATTTAATTGGATTTAACATAAATCAGGGCCAAAAATAATTCTTACAGTGGTTTTTAAGGAATTCTCATTTATTCCTTCATTGATTCAATACCATCTCTTTGATCCCCCATGTTAGTGTCCTTCACTGGAGATAGGACAGCCCCTTCTCTCTGAAAACGTATTTCTTATATCTGGATTGTAAGCTATCTTACAAACAAACTATTAATCCTAAACAGGAATTCCAAGGAGATTATCACAGATGTGTTTTGAATAAGTAACACACACACACACACACACACACACACACACACACACACACACTCTTTCAGCTCTTTATGTGCAACATGGGAGTTGGTGTGAAGCAAAGCAGGTGTTTTTGGAGAAGGTGAGGGCTTGTCTTCATCACAGCACACTATCTTCCCAAGGGAAACTGTACAACTAGTGGAGGCTTTTCCTGATCTGTGCATTTAGATTTGGGAATGATGACTTTGTTTTCATGTGGAGAAAAATACATGCTCCTTGCTTCAAAGTAAACATTCTGGAAGCCTTTGTGATTATTCAGATTTTTTAGAGGCCTTGATACCACTTACCATTCCTTTTTTAGGCTGCAGGGAACATAATTAAACTGAAGTCTCTAGTGGAGCTTTTATTCCTCTTCTTTCAGACTTAACAAAGCAGTAGGGGACACTTGGGCCACTGACGTCAGTGTCGTTTCAGGGTCTGCTTTGGTGTTCTTAAGAAAAATGGCATTGGATTAATTTTTTGTAAACGGATGTTTTGCTCAGAAGAGTCTGACGTTTTCCATTTATCTCCTCCTCCCCTTTCCTCCCCGACTCTCCTTGTCTGCCTTTTCTTCCTCTGGGCAGAACAAAGGCCTGAGATTGAATGGGGTCTTCTCCTGATAATGCTTTTGGCAATGGCTTTAGAACTTTTTTGATAATGGCCCACAGTACCAAATACTCACCTAGCATGTAAACACAGGGAAACACTCATTTTTCGTACTCCTACTGGACACTTGAATACTTAAAACTAAATATTTGGAACAGCTATTGAAATTGTACTAAAGTTGAAGCTTAATTCAAGTTTTTATGGTATTGTATCTTCCCTTCCAGAATCATAGAGCATTCTTTTTGTTCATACAAACAATACACATGTGGACCTGTAAATATATTTAAAGTTTTGTAAAGATCTGTAAAAGTACACGTTTGGAAATGCACGTATGTAAAGTTTTATAGACTTGATTGCTCTAGCAAACAATTTTTCTTTGTGTTCTACATGTTTTTTGCTAATCTATGGAAAGCTTTAGAGTTCTACAATTTTTTTTTTTTTTTTGCAAATCTATGGAAAGTTTGAGCTCTATGTAACTGAACTGTAAATATCACTCTTTTACTATAAATTTTCAGTTTTTGGAGTAGACAGTGTTATAATTTGTAACATTTATTACCCCCTTTCATCAATTAGAACTTTAGAAACTTCTTGAATAATAGCAGTGATGGCAGGTATCTGTTTTGTTCCAGAATTTGAGAATGCCTCTAGAGTAGTGTAGTGAAATAAGGTGTGCATAGCTCAGAAAAGATTTTTTTATTCCTAATTTATTTGGAAATTCTTTTCACTTTAATCTGTTGGTTTTAGTAACAAATGGATTTCAACTTGATGAAATGCAGTCACTTCTGTTAAGTCATATTGTTTCTCTCCTTTGACCTACAGATGGGATAAATTTATTACTTTTCTAAGGGTAAGCCCATCTTGTTCACCTGGAGGAAACTTTCCTTGACCATTATTATATTAGTCCGTTTTCACACTGCTGATGGACATACCTGAGACAGGGCCATTTACAAAAGGCTTAATTGGACTTAAGTTCCATGTGGCTAGGGAAGCCTCACAATCATGGCAGAAGGCAAGGAGGAGCAAGTCACATCTTGGATGGGAGCAGGAAAAGAGAATGAGGAAGATGCAAAAACACCTGAAAACCATCTGATCTCATGACTTATCACTACCACAAGAGCAGTATGGGGAAAACCGCTCCCCCATGATTCAAGTATCTTATTCCACTGGGTCTCTCCTACAACACGTGGGAATTATGGAGATACAATTCAAGATGAGATTTGGGTGAGGCCTCAGATCCAAACCATATCAATAATATATCAATCTTTTGATATGGTACAAGATTTTATTTGCTAATATTTAGTGTTTTTGCCACTATATAGATGTGATTGTAATGTATGTGTGCATACCTGTGTGCATAAACACATGTGCATTGTTGATCAAGTTTGGTGGCAGCTTTTTGTGCCAGCTATAAAACAGCCGAAAACTTTCTATTTTTCTGTGATCTGGAACAATGTAGATTGCAGGGAAACGTGGCTGTCCTTCAACGATTTGATAGAGCAACCCAAAATACTCATACTGCTTCGTATTTCCCGTCAGTTTCTCCAGCATTAATAAAAGCTTTCTATTACCCTTTAAGCTTTTATCAAGCCCCTACCATGCTGAAGCCAGCCGAGACACAGAAAATGGTTACAGTTTGTCCCCATGACATAAGAGGGTTCACAATACAAAACAATTCCAGCTCCAAGTTGGTGGAGCACACAAGGCATTTCACTGGAATTCAAAAGAATGAGCGTACAGTGTTAGCCTCCTTGGCTTGGAAAGTTTGTGGTTGCTGTCGTTTACTTTTGCCTTCCTCTGAAGGAGGAGGGATTTGAATTCAGGGTAGCCTCAGTTGAAGTGCTGGGAGCACTTGAGTTGTATGTACTACTATTTAAGATACCCACATGGGTATTGGGGCACTAGAGGGCATTCTGGCAGGAACAGAAGGCACATTAGGGATGTAATGTTAGAAAGATTGGAGTCAGATGCCCAGGGAACCTGTAATATAGTGCAACTCTTCCATCTCAAACCTAAATATTTGTCTGTCGTTGCTGTAATGAAAAACTCCAGCTCACTGACATCTGATGTTAAAGGTTCAAACAGATAGCCTCCAAACTCCAATTTTTTTGACCCCATGAACTTCTGAGTTTCTGTAGCTCTATTGTGTCCCCTGGCCTCTGGAGTTGGGCACTATTTGACCCAGGACTTGGAAAATGAAGTGATTTTTAGTTTACCCTGTTGAGTCCATTTTTCCCCTCAGTTATGAATTTCCAACCCTTTGTGAGCCAACAATAGTGGTTTGTTTAAGTCACATAAGAGAAAGGCACATCTATATCTTATGAGTCTATTTACAAAGGGAATTATAGAAGATGTCTGGTTGCTAGGAAAAAATCGCCTAACTCAAGACAGTGAATGTGCCATTAAGTCATTTTTTCATCCCTCAGAACCTGGCAGAGAATTGTTCCCTGTGGTGCATTTTCCTGCTTCTCTTGCAGCCAGGTTTTAAACATCTTAAGCTATAGCAGTCCCCTCCCCTCTCCTAAGCATGACTCTACTGCCCCATAAATCTCTTTGGCTAGAATTTTCTAACATACCTCTAGGTCCCTTGTGATGGATTTTTCTGCCCCTGGTTTGGGGGGGGGAGGGGCTGTAATTTCCTCATGCACTTAAAGGCAAGAAATCGGGAATTGCGTTTGTACAAACACAAACTGAGTCTGTTGCTATTCTTAACTGTAATTTGACAACATTGAGTCTTACGGGATGCACCTGACATAGCAATTCCCATGTCAATTAGTTGGGAATTTTGGTTACATTGCCATGAGAGAAGGAAATTTGTACATTTTGTTCATCCCTAAAAATCCAGAGTCTACAAAGCCTGCAAAATAGTAGGTGCCTAATAAATGCATGTTAAATACCTGTGTGAATAAATGGATGGCCACTGCCCAGGCACAATATTATGCCCAGTGGAATGCTAATGAAAAATGGGTGATTGCTGCCCACCCAGAAAACTCTAACTGGGGAGGAAATATTCCTGTTAGAAACTAAGCAGTCTGTGTGTGATCAAATGATAGAAGCTGTATCACAGACTCAGCTGTGGACATAAAATGTGATGTTAATGGAGGTGAGTACTAAGTTGATCCTGAGTTGAACAGGTTTTCAATTGCCAGAGGAGGGGAAATCCACAGAAAATACCACTTATCTTCCTGCTTGTCTCCATAACTACTTACATAAACATATCTTCATCGTCTTCAGGGTGATTATATTCTCTAAAACTCATATTGAAGCTATAACTTCCAATGTGACTTTTTGGAAACAGTTCCTTTAAAGAGGCAATTAAGGTTAAATGAAGTCATACGAATGGGTCCCTAATCCTATAGAACTGATAACTTACAAGAAAATGTCAAGGGTGTGCATCCACAGAGGACAGGCTGTGTGAAGACACAGCGAGAAGGCATCCATTTGCAAGCCAAAGAGATTGAACTCAGGAGAAACCAGCCCCACAGGTACCTTGACTTAGATTTTTAGCTTCTAGAATGGTGAGAAAACATGTTTCTTGTTTAAGTCACCTATTCTGTGGTATTTCCCTATGACAGCTCTTACAAACAAATACATGTTTCTTTTGTAATGTATTCGTACTGCTAACCTTTAAGGATAAGCTTCCTTCAACATGTCTCCTTTTGCCAGTTCCCCTCTTCTCCAAATAATGAAATTAAGGATGTGTGGGTTCTCCCAGAGCCCCTTTTACTCATCCATACTACATTGGTCTGGAAATTTCTTATCCACCTCCCTGGTTGCCTTAATAATCTGAAACTTTTTAGTGGCAAAAACTGTTGTGTTCTGTATTGGGCGATTCCGGCATGTTATAAAGAAACACCAAGCCTAGGTAATCTATAAGAAAAGATGTTTAATTGGCTCATGGTTCTGCGGGTTATACAGGAAGCATGAAGGCATCTGCCTCTAGGGAAACTTCAGAAAGCTTTTTACTTATGATGGAAGGCAAAGTGGGAACAGGCACTTCACATAGCAAAAGCAGGAGTCAGGGTGGAAGGGGAGGTGCCACATTTTTTTAAAGGACCAGAGCTTATGTAAACAGATTAAGATCTCACTTATTACCAATAGATGGCCCAAGCCATTCATGAGGAATCTATCTCCATGATTCAAACGCCTCCCACCAGGCCCCACCTCCGACACTAGGGATTACATCTCAACGTGAGATTTGGGCAGGGACAAATATTCAAACTATATCATGTTCACTGGTTTATAGCTGATGTTTCACAAAGTACATGTCGTATGGTATATACTCAACATCACTGAATTTGTGTACACATCAAATTTATATAAATCAAGTTTAATATATGGGAGGATTATTAAATAGATTTCTAGAGATATTCTAAAATTTTTCTCCAAGAATTCATAAACTCTGTAAATTGCATCCCTACTTGTTTGTTATGATTGTCAAGTGATGTACTTGTTTTCTTCAGCTGTAGGCCCGAAATGGGTAAAGATTCTACTAGGTAAACTGCAGTGCTCCGTTTAAAGTTGTATAAAATCAAAAGGTTAGTGTTCATGTAGTCTTTTACAACTGTTCCATGTTCTACACATTTTTTCACGTCATGTCCCTGGTTAAAATCTCCAGTGCCATCCTGTGGCTTCCAAAGAATCGGTCTCATTCTCGAGGTTGGCATGTATGGCTAGTCATGGAATGGCTCCTCCGTAATTTCTTAGGTAGTTTCCACCACTCTGCGTAGTTGCCCCAGAGTCATCATACACCTTTCTTAGAATATACTGCATCACAGCTTCAAGAAAGGCACAATTTTAATTCACATTTTAAAACTCGGCACAGAATTATTTGTGCGTGCGTGTGAAGACTTGAGGATGATGCAAATCAGTTGGTCTTGCATTTTTTCATTGAACTCTGAATGCTACTCTCGACATTGCATTATTTCACGTAAATGCCAATCCCAAAAAGTTCACACAGGCACCAATAGCAACACTACAACTAAGAAACAACTGTCAAGTAATTTAATAGCAGCAGATGATGAATTTTGCCCCGACTTTCAACTGTTGTCACTGACATCACTGATATCACAGACTTTGCTCTCTTCTCTCTTCATTAACTTTATAGTTTTCCTCTTTAAAATAAAAAATGCTACTACAGTCCTGTCTTGTTAGGTGTGGCATTGAAGAGGACTAAGACTAGTCTGACCCTCGGATGCATTAAAACTGGGTTAGCTGAAAGATGCCCATCTTTATAACGCACAGTTTGACATGTTAGGTAAAGTTTTCCCATTGCAACATTGGTTCATTTCCTTCCTTCTAATCCTGTTTTTTCTCCATGATAATTGGAGAGAACATTGTATAATTTTCACAAGCAATACGTTCCAAATGCAGAATCTGCCCACATTCAGAGATGCCAATTTTCAGACATCTTATCCAGTTATTCTACCTATGTCATACAGCATTTTAGGTTCTTATGACAGGAATTGACTGCCTTGAAAAATTCTGAAATATACTTGATGTTTCTGACATCATGAACCCCAAGATAGTGCTTCGCTTTATGTAAGTCTTCCAATAATGTCCAATACAAATATATATTAGAACTAAAATGTTATAGAACCTACATATATAACATAGGAAAACTGCAAGAAAAAATCTCAAGATAAAAGAATACAATGCCATTTAATTAACAGCTATTCTTAACAAATAAGTTCATGTTATAAAATAATCCAAAAAAAACCTTCAATCTCTTGTTCTGGATCCATCAAAGTTCTTCTTAACTCTCAGTTCATCTTATCTTTCATTGCTTTCATTTAAGAGCACCTCAGACATGCGTCTGTAAATAAGACCTATCTGGTTCCAAACTCATTTTAGCTTAACTTCATCTGCAAAATAAAGTTCAATCTCATCAGCAATTCATTGCCTTCAGATTCTGAACTGAAACAAATTTTTAAGCCTGGGACTGTCACTCATTCCAGTTTTACCTGTGTACACTGTGCTTCACCCTACCTGGACTGCTTGAAATTCTCCAGGCATATCGTAGATCTTCATGCCTCTGGGCTTCATTTTGTTCATGCTGTTTTCTCTTGCCTGAAATGTCCTCCTCTTCTCAGACCATTCCTATTCATTCTCGGGGTCCAATCCAACTGCCATCTCCATGAATTCTTCACTTCGTTCACATGCAAGATAAACTAATTGTTCTCACAACTGTCACAACACTACACATAGCTCATTGTTCCTTATTTTATCGGGTGATGTGCTGACATTTTCATACTGCCTCCACCCTCCTTACCCCACCTACAATCCCCTCTCAAGAAGGTGAGTGCTACATTTAATGTCTAACTATCCACATCACATTTTTATTCTGTAAAAGTCTCATTGTACTCTGTGTGACCTATGTTGGCTATAAAAATCGAGTTAATCTGAATTTTCAAATGTGTTTTAAAACAATCTAAAAATACTTAAAGGAAAAAGATTGAGAACTTACACATGTGAAGATTTGTTCTGTTGACAATCTCAGGAAAAGGCTAGTTCTCAGATATTTTAGAAAATAAAGGCGCATATCTTTAAAGAGACATTTTGAAAACTAAAAGCAAATATCCTTCCCATTTTAAAGAATGGGATGGGCCGGGCATGGTGGCTTACACCTGTAATCCCAACACTTTGAGAGGCTGAGGTGTGGGCAGATCACCTGAGGTCAGGTGTCTGAGACCAGCCTGGCCCACATGGTAAAACCCCATTTCTACTAAAATATAAAAATTAGCCAGGTATGGTGGCATGCGCATGTAACTCCAGCTACTAGGGAGGCTGAGGCAGGAGAATTGCTTGAACCTGGGAGGTGGAGGTTGCAGTGAGCCGAGTTTCTGCCACTGGACTCCAGCCTGGGTGACAGAATGGGACTGTCTCCAAAATGAATGGAATGAACTATCTTTGTAATTTTTCAGAAATGAGAGCTTTTCTGTAACTCTTCAAACTGAAGTTTCTAACAACTTAGACAATAGCAAATTTTCACTGGAGGTAACATGGGACCAGAGCCTACTTTATACAATTGAGAAAAGCATGAGTGAGCAAGACAGAGTTCACAAGAAGGTTGAAATAAAAAAATCTTTTATATGTGAAACTACTTACAGTAATACGGGGAAATTATCTTTTTACATAAAGTGGTTAAGGTCAATATTTATCTGGGTTAATAGAGCAAGTCTTTCCATTGAGAAGTTAAAATTAAGAGACCCCTAAAAGTAACAATCTAGGGACCAAAGTGACTGAAAGAAAACATGCAATGAAAATCACTTTTCAAATGCTCTGAGAAGTTCTTCGGAAAAATTCATTTATCTTTGCTTCACCAGCATTTTGCAAATGTTTTTAAACTTGGAATACTTATTTTTTCAGCTGGGTTCAGGGAATTTTACCTGCCAGGGCTCACCTGATATTTACTTTAACCAGATTCTATGTGTCTGAGTGTGAGGAAGAGGATCTGTGCTGGCATCAAAGATCTCTGAATGCCTTGGACATTTCCTTCTTGAAAGGGTTTGACAAGGAGTAAGGAATTGAGACTTAAGCCCTACTCTTTCAAGCTGAATGAGACCATCCTCACGGCTGTTAGCTCTTATGTGAAAACTTGAAGGCAGAGAAAAGAGGATTCAACATCAGAAAAGAGAAAGAAGAATGGAGAATTAAAGATGAAGAAATGCTTCAAAAACTAGATACCAGAAACAAAACATTAAAAAAAAAAAAAAAAAAACTGCCAGATGTAGCTAGCTAAAGTCAAACTGAAGTTTCACTTGCAGGTATTTCATCTGTCATATCAAAACATTTTCACTAGCATCTACCAATACAGCACTAAATTCTGGACTGCCATTAATGTCAACCCATTTATAATTTTGGTCTGCAGCATTGCAAAAAAAGGCAGATGACAGCCTACTATTTTACACCTGCTGTTGAAATGAATAAAAATGACTGAAACCCATAAAAGCAGAAGAAAGGGGAAAAATAAAGCCAACAATAAGGCTGGAGAGAATTCCCTGCCTTCCCTGAGTTTTGAATACTAGGATTCAACAGATGTGTCCTTTACAAATCTAAAAGCAACAAGTACAGCATATCCCAGGTGGGGAAGCTGACCTGCCTGGCAATAGTTTCCTCTTTCTGGTTGGTATTTTACCCACCCATTTGATTTATAGGACTTAGCTCTTTCCACACTATCTTCTTGGCCTAACTAAGGATGATACATACTTTTCTGTAACATTTCTTCATGAACTTTGTCATCTGTGATATTGGGAAACTTTTGATGGGCCTATGCTCTCTGAAAGGTTGGAACTATTTTTGTAATCTTTTTTAGAGGCTGTTTGATGTTTTTCTCTAAAAGTGTGCAGCACAAAATGGGGACCAACTACTATTCAACATTGATGTGACTTCTGATTTTGCTTCCTCTAATCACCTAACCATAATTGAAATGCTAAATACAACTCTAAATAGGTGCTCTGGTTGTTAATCCTTAAATTTGTTTGATCTGGCTAAGTGTGATTATAATGTTTAAGGTACCTGCCCTAAGTATAGATAACAGATCCTTACTAAGATACTATTTACCTTTTTCATTGTCTTGACATTTTCACAAGCAGTAGTAAAACAGTGGGTAAAACTGCTGGTACTTTAACAAACATTTTTGTATTATTTCAGTTGAAATATCAAATTTTTTCATGAATTTGGCCAGTTCAAGAACAAAGAAGTTTTCAGTAAGACTTATTAATACAGCACAAATCCAGATTAGATAGAATGAAAATGTATGGAAATTTCCACTTGAATTTAAACCAAAACCACAACCCTGAAAAGTCCCATGTATACACCATTCTAAAAGAAGTAAAATGTCATGCATGTCATCATCCTTCAGCTTCTCTACAGAGAAGATTAAGAATTTAGAAAATTCACTTAACTGATTTCAATCATGGGAGATAGTGTTATATCATTTTATTTTCTCCCCCTTTTAGGAAGGTATGTTTTGATGTTCAACTCTTCGTAGAGATTGATGGTGCCAACCAAAAAAAAAAAAAATGCATCTCATCTCATTCTCAGTTAAACATTTGCTGAGGCATACTTCTAGCTGATCTGACTATTGGCTAGTTTGAGCAGGAAAAAAAGGAATTGGAGAGAATCTGTAGGACAAAGAACATCAATGTAATCATATTAGTGATGTAAAAAAGGTGTATAAAGTGAATTTCCCTCGGGCCAACTTAATACAGCAAGCATAAGAGGCTTGATATGATTTGTATATATCCAAAAGATATCTCTTGCACTGGAAGATCCCCCATGCTGAAGGATCTTTATATATAGGAGTCTCTGAAAATGTAATGAAAAATGTGTATTTGAAGAAAATGCATAGATTTTAAATTTTTTGCTCAAATATATTTGTACTAGTTTAAAGCACTAAGAAGGATAAGACATCACTTTGAAAAGAGCTATTATCAGAGTAACACAAATTCTGCTAAAATTGAGGCAAGAGCAAACATCAAATTTATGGGGAAACCTGGGTGGAAAAATGGTGACATCACTGATGTTATGAAAAGTTTATGGGGACAATGCCTCAAAGAAATTAGCAGTTTCCATATGAATATTTTAAGAATGTTCAAAAATGAATTCCACAGCTGTAGAACATGCACATCAATTTACAATGAGAAAATTAATCATATTTTTACCTTAATTGAAGAGAATGATCAACAGCAGAAGCAACACCCACCACCATAGACACCTCGGTTAGTTCACTTTACACAATCTTGACTGAAAAATTAAAGTTGAGCAAACTTTCCACACAATAGGTACCAAGACCATCAAACCTAGGTCAACTTTAGACAAGAACAGAGCACTCGCCGAAAATTTTAAATAAATGAATCAAGCTCTTGAAACATTTGTTTCAAGAATTATAAATAGACTGAAACATGGCTTGATCTCGAAGACAAAACACAAAGCAGTAGCTATGAAGAGGTGGAAGTGGTCCAATCAAAGCAAAAGCAGACCATTCAAGAGCAAAGATCATGGCAGATTTTTGGGATGGTCAAGGCATTTTGCTTATTGACTTCTTAGAAGGTAAAATAAAGATAACATCTGCTTAGTATGAGTGTTCTGAAAAAGCCAGAGCTTGGCAGAAAAATGCCTAAGAAAACTTCACCAGAGAGTTCTCCTCCACCGTGACAATGCTCCTGTTCATTCCTGTCATCAAACAAAGGTACTTTTGCAAGAGTTTTAGTGATAATTTATTAGGCATATACTTTACATTTCTGATTTTGCATCTTCTGACTTGTTTTCCCCCTAATAAAAATCTTTAAAAGGCACCCATTTTTCTTCAGTTAGTAATATAAATAAGACTGCATTGACATGGTTAAATTCTCAGGACTCTCAGTTCTTTGAGGGTCGACTAAATGGTTGATACGAACACTTACAACTGTGTCTTAAACTTAACAGAGATTATGTTGAGAAATAGTGCATACATTTATTTTTTTAATTCTGGTTATGGCAAACTTTTTGAGACCGAGTCTTGCTCTGTCACCAGGCTAGAAGGCAGTGGCATGATCTTGGCTCACTGCAACCTCCCCCTTCTGGGTTCAAACAATCCTCCTGCCTCAGTCTCCCAAGTAGCTGGGACTACAGGCACACCCCACCATGCCCGGCTAATTTTTGTACTTTTAGTAAAGACGAGGTTTCACCATGTTGGTCAGGATGGTCTTGATCTCTTGATCTCATGATCCACCCGCCTCGGCCTCACAAAGTGCTAGGATTACAGGCATGAGCCACCATGCCCAGCCAGTTTTTACAAACTTTTTGAAGTCTGTATTACCCAGGATTAGAAGTGAGAGTGATGAGAAGCTAGGCCATAGAGGACATCCTCCACATTATAGAATTTATCTCTTATAGGACTTAATATGTGCCCCTCTGAACCACTATTGAATGCCCACCACATAGATTCTCTACAGGCTCATAATTACGTAAGGAATACTTGATCTTTTCCACCGATTTCCCAGGAATCAACCCACCAGAGGAGAAAGGGAAGCAGCAAAAGGAGGGGGGGGGGGAAGAGCAGGGCAGATCCTATTTTCTAAAAATGGTTCCTAATGAAGTGGATTGTGTTTTAACTACCAAAAAGAGACTGTTAATCCTTGGAGCTACCTCTATATCTTTATGAAAAAGATAAATTTGACAGAGCACAGTTGAAGACAATAATTAGAAAATATTTCGAATTTATCTTTAGTAAACTTAGTTTGACTCTATTAAAATAATGTGTATTTCAAAACATGAGATCATTCGTCTTTTTTAAAATACATAAAAATGTCTTGCATGCAATGCTAGGTGAGAAATGTCTACAAAGAAGCATTTTGATATTTATTGTCTTCCATATGACCAATAATGTCTTTCTCTGAATCGCACTAATTCCAGTTGTATTGGTGTTTTTGTTTTCATGTCAATGATGTTACAATGAATGTTTGTGCCTGCAAATAACCAATATGCTGTATTGGACTATGTGCTGTCAGAATCCTCTAATTAAAATGAATTGGTCTCTGGAACACTCATCCTTGGCACAGATAGGAAACTGTCAACAAAGCATATGATTTGTAGAAGAGGAAAATTTTTAAAAAAGTAGTTATCATCCATCATTACCTGGGGAACATCTAGAGGCAGTTTACAATATTTGCCCATGGAGTATGAACAGTAGAATGCCTGACTTTCCTGAATTAGTTAACTATTTTAGGTACCCTCTTTGTGAAAAATGTATAGGTTAACCTGCAAACTTCGGTCAGATTGAAGCCTGGTATGTGAAAATGATGAAATTAAGGGAATGGTAGCAGCGAGCTTCAAAGCTAATTTAGTGTAAACTTCATAATTCATTGGTGAACAACCTCAGGTGCAGGTAAGTGGAATGATTTGTCCAAGATTTAGAGGATCATAATTTAGGTCTTCTTTTTGTAGTCTAGTTGTCTTCCACTAATTCCAGTTCCTAAAAACCTCTGTTTACCCAAGGCACATTTCCAAGTCTGGGTGTAAAGAACTTAGTTGAAAATGGGGACCAGGAAGATATTTTTCATTGTGAAAGAGAACAAGGACAGTGATTAAATCAGTAATCCTTCTCTCCTTCTGGGAAGAGACTAGCCTGGTGACGAAGCAAGACTTGGTCTAAAAAAAAAATTTTTTTTTTTTTTTTTTTTTTTTTTTTTTTTTTTACAAAAACTGGAATTAAAAGAAATGTATATACGCTATTTCTCAACATAGCATGACAGATAAAACTAGCAAGTGTCAAAGAATGGGCATCTAGAACACAGTTAAAATATTAGTCCACAAATCCTAATTACATATAATGTCACTGGCTGGGAAAAATTGAAAGTTTCTAATAACCATAGTCTCTACTCAGGCTGTGACCCACAGTTATGGAATAATCCCAATATAAAAAAGATGACCAATTGCAATGGAGTGTTCTTTCATCTGGGAGCTCCTAGGATCTAATAGCTCAAAACATGAAAACTATAGGTTCATATTTGTAATACCCTGTGTAATGATAGTTCATCACAGATTCCAATGTGAAGGGGATCAGTAAGGATTGATGAGGAAAACATTGTTAGGGAAGTAGATTGTTTGGTATTGTCAGAAGAGATTTGATTTGCAAAGTTCAAAAAACAGACTGTTGCTGAAAGAGTAAATATAAGACTGAATTGTAAGTGAAACTTGGGGCGGACCAGTTGATATTGGGGTAAAATAGAGAAGTGGAACCAGAATGAACAGAAGCATAAAGGCAGCCATGTTGTTGGGTAACAGTGGGTTTATCAAATATTGGCAAACATGAAATGATTGTAATCAGTCACTGTCAAAAGAAAACGGGTCCCCTCCTTTCTTTTACAAATGATCCAATTAAAGGAAACATGTTGGCTATAAAAGTCAAAATCAACAATGCACTATGCACTGACAACCCATCCAACATATAAAATCAATAGTGCATTCTGCTGCCATCCAGCACAAAGCGACAGTAGCAAATTCCCCACCTCTTTAGTCAAATATGACACTGTATCAATCGATCAAAACTCAGTACTTATTGAGCAAGGCTTCTGAAGAATACAAACTGCTTTATACTTCTATAGTCCCCATTTTATTTTGATAAATTTTAACTTAAAGGCAATACTTGAGAATGTTCTGTTGACACATAGAATGTTTCTTTGTATAATCACTATACAACTTGACATTGAATATATTTACAACAAGATTATAAAAATACTGTAGGGCTAGAGATGCAAATGTCATTGAATAAGAAATTGTAATTTTAGTTCTGTCTCCACACCATGGCTTTGTGCAAGTCCTCCATTCAGTATGACAAACAAGACATATATGGCTCTAATTAGTCATCAGACTTGCACTAGAACTAAAAATAATCTAAAAGGAGGGAACTGAGCAAGGACTGGAGATGGAACAAATTGTGAATTCAACAGAAGCAAAACCAGTTCACAGCTTCGTATTTGGTGTAGTGAGCAGAAGTCCGTAAAATGGAATCCGGCTCTGACTCCATGTGTCCTGTAACCTTGAGTAAATAGTTTTTCTTCTCTGGATCTGAAAGTCTTAAAAATTAAGGAATAGGCTCAGTGAATGACAGTAACCATGCAAGCACTAAGTTGTAGATTTAGTTGTCTAAGTATTTTTAGACTTCTTCCCTTCAAGATCTACAGTAAAATTTTCTATTGTGACAGTATAATAAAACAAATTCATAAATATGTGTTTACCAGAATGATCAATGATCTCTAATCTTTTCTGTTCATCTTTTTTTTTTTTTTTAAATATTGAACATGTTATGGATCAGAATCTACAGCTTGAGTTTCAGGGTTCTAAGCTTCTCTTCCCACCGTTTCCTCTCCTCCCTTGCATGTACTTTCCTTCTTCACTTCCAGTATCTCTGCTCTCAATCCTAAACTGATTTCTTGTATTCAAATGAATTTGTATTTTTTTCAAATAATCCATATTTCTCCATCCCATAGGGCTAGTGCAATACAAAGACCCTTATTAGGTGCTCAATAAATATGTATTCACTTACTAATTTCTTAACCTCCTTGAGAATAGAAATCATGTGGGGAAACAAGGCCATCTAGTACCTAGAGTTTTGAAAATGTTGGATAATAGTTAACTATTTAACATGTTTTAAGTTTATAAAATGTCCATAATATAATTTTAAATAGGGATACTACATTTTATAGAGAATTAAGTTAGTATCTCTCAGTATACATAAGGGATTGGATCCTCCCTGACACCCAAATCTAGGCATACTCAAGTCCCATAGTCAGCCCTGTGGAACCTGGGTACACACATTCAGCCCCTTTATATGTAGGTTTCCCCTCCTATGAATCAATCTGAATATGGCTGAAAAACAGGTGTATAAGTAGACCCTCACAACTCAGACCCATGTTGTCAAAGAATCAACTGTAAATGCAAGTAAAAATACTGGAAGCGAATGTTCAAATATAATAAGTCTTTTACCTCTTGGTAGGGAGTTCCCAGGAAGGTTTTAAACTCATCTTTTATACTTCATTCTGCTTTTCAAATTGTTTCTTAAAATGTGCTACTTTGATAATTAGAGAATGGAATATTGAAATCAAGAACAAAAGACAAAATATCCCAGAAAGCTTTTTGTAACATGATTTGGAGTATGTCATTGTACATTGTGTTTTTTTACATACATATTTTCTTAAAAATTGAGATTCTTTAAGGTAGTTTTATTTCTTAAGGGATCTAGCACTAAGATTGTTTCGTTACCAGTATAGTATTTGTTTTCTACAATCTAACGATCTCAAATGAATCAAAGCATGACTGCTACTTTCTCTGTATTTTCCATGCATGTTAATATTCATAAGTTATGGATATGGTAACTTATAGAGGACTGACCATGTGCCAGGCGTTGCTTCTTCTGTATGCATGTGATCTTACTCCTCACAACTATCCAAGAAGGAGTTGCTATTTTATTCTATTTTTATGGACAAGGAAACTGGGTGTTGAAGATTAAGTCGTCATCATTTGAATGGTGGAACCCTAACTTGAATCTGAGCAGTCACAACAACCCGCTAAGGTTAGTTTTTGTATTTGATCTTCATGAATCTATGAAGTTAGTACGATCAGCTTCACAACTTCATGAGAAAAAGAAAAAATAGCAAGAGAATAGGTTGTAGAGGGTGAAGTTGTAATGTGTGTGTATATGGTTTTTTTTTTTTTTTTTTTTTTGGAGATGGGATTTTATTGAACTGCTCAACATCGATACATGTTTCCTATATTGGCTCATTACATTCATTTACATTCAAACATTGCATCAAACATGCCGAGGCAGGTGGATCACGAGTTCAGGAGTTGGAAGCCAGCCTGACCAACATGTTGAAAACCCCTCTCTACTAAAAATATAAAAATTAGCTGTGGTGGCATGTGTCTGTAATCCCAGATACTCGGGAAGCTGAGGCAGGAGAATCACATGAACCCAGGAGGCAGAGGTTGCAGTGAGCTGGGATCATGCCACTGTACTACAGCCTGGGCGACAGAGTAAGATTTTTTTTAATTTTATAAAAATAACCTGATTATATTCTACAAACTTTGATTCCCATAGGAGCATTGCAAATTTTGACCCTAAAATTTCCTTGAAGAAAAAGCAGGCATGGGTGTTCTAATGACTCTATTGGCAGATATTTGAGAGATTTTTAAAACATATAATTATGCTTTCTCAGTATTCTTGAGTTTTGACTACAAATTTACAAATACTTAAACATCTAATTCATTTGTTGAAACAATGAAAAGGTGAAATGCAACATATTATTTCACCTTCTCTTCACAAATCTGCCCAACTCTCCTCCCTACCAAGAGGAATTCCCTGGTTAGTGATGAAGTATCTGTATTCCATTACTGTGTTCCCCTGTGGATTTCCTTTTATTCCATTTGATACTTTTATAAGCAGTATTTTTCTATTTGAAAGCCTTCAGAAAATCTATTGGCAACAAGACATAGACAAAAAGGTCTAAGGAGCATGAAAGGTTTTTACAAGGGACTCCCAATTAGCTTTTTCAATCTGATTTGTTTTAGGTTACTCTATATGTAATTCTATACTTAGCAAAGAGATTGATAGAATTTTAGAGCCAGAAAAGACCTTAAAGTTCATCTCATTAAACCACATCATTTTAAGTAAATTACTGGTAGGAGTACTTTAGATTGTACAGAAGCTTAAAGGTTAACAAACTTTTCATTTAACTTCTAAAGATGTACTGTAATTTTCTCAAAAAATGTTGAATTGCCTGCATTATTTGCCATGTGTTTTAGATACATTGTGTGACCTAGTAGAAATTCCATGTTTGATGCAATGTTTGAATGTAAATGAATGGAATGAGCCAATATAGGAAACACGTATAGAGGTTGAGCAGTACAATAACAATAAAACATAATGATAGATTTTTCTGAAGACTCTTTATTATTAGAAGGACCTAGTAAGGAAGAAATAAGGAAGAAAGGTACCTGAATCACAACTTCCATATAATACGCCGGTCAGCAAATTTCTAACGTGATAACCTTTTTTAGAGAAAGCCCATCACTTCACTTTCTGGTTGGGGTCATCAAAGCAACCTGGACCTGGGATCACAAATTATTAGAATTGGAAGAGATGTTAGAAGCCATGTACTCCAGCCTCTTCATTTTGAATGGGGAAACTGAAGTCCAAGAGTTTAGGATCTGGTATACAAAGAAAATCAGAAATTGTTTTAAAATTATACCCCATAAAGCCTTCCAGGTACCTTGAGTATCTTTTTTGGTCTGCCTCTCACAACTAGAGAGACTAATGGGTCAAACTGGGTTCTCTCCTTACACATGTAGCAATAGATTTTTCTGGTTTTAACATGGGTGGCGGGGAGCTCTGGATTATATTGTTTAGGACAAAAACAAAACTCTGCTGATTAATGCCATTGCTCCCAGAGTAAACAACTTAGAAAAGTAGTATAAAAGATGAGACAGACCCTGCTTGTTCATTTTCCATTGTAATCTTTCTGTTGTATCTGTCCACCAATTTAGAGCTTCTACACTTTCCAGTTACAGAATGTCGTTAGGAGTAGGGGTAGAAAGGAATTTAATGAGACACCGAGGCTTAATTTTTAAAATATATGTCAGTGCTTAAACTTTAAAAATCTTTTCATAGTCAAAGCAGTCAACTTAAGGACCCATATACTCATTTCACAGATCTGAGCCATTTCTAGAACCTCCTTGTTAGAATAGTTTTCAAAACACAAAGCACATTATTTCAGCTATTATCAATCATGGCAAAGATTTGTATTTTGAATGTGGTTTCTCCTTTTCACAATAAAAATAGGAATCCAGCCTGGTTAATAAGTGTGGAAACATTTGGGCTGTGAACAGTATGTGGTTGAAAAGGAATAAGGGTGATTTCTTTGTGCTCTACAAAATATATTAAGAATTTCAAAAAAGATTAAGTTCTGACTGTAAGAACTGAATAGGTGTTCTCTCGATGGTATCAAGTTAAAAGTCTAACGTTAGTTTGAATCCTGGAAATGTTTTGGCTTAGAGACTACAATCGGAGTCAAACCTGGGTTGAAATTCCATTTCCATGTTTCCAAGTTGTGGGACATTAAAATATGAACTTACCTGAAACTCAGTTTCTTCACTCTAAAATAGGCTCATTAAAGAGGAATATGCTGTGTATAAAGTACCAGCTTTGTTTTGGTCATGATGTGCACTCATAAATGATCTTCTATTTAATATTAGAGTACATTTAAAAATATTTAGTTTCTAGTCACATTGTTACTAGGCTATTTTCTCCATTAAGAAATACATCTATAGATACAGGCAAAATTTTTGAGATAAAGGCCTGATCTTGGCAAACTCTTCAGTAGATACTCAAAGATACCATCTCTTGCCAGTAACTTTTTTGTGTCACCTCCCCCACTGCACAGCTTTGTTGCATGTGCCTGCCTGATGATATTCATATGTTCTTTTTAGAATGAATCATCTCATTTTCCAGCCAAGAGACTAGCACAGAAAGTCTCCCCTGTTTTATGTAAGATACATGCAGTAAGTTAGCTACTGCATGTATCGAGGTCCTCTGACATCAAAACCAAGTGATTCTGCCACTCTTCCAGCTGCTGTTTCTCATCCTACAAAGATATTAAAAGGACCTACATTCACTGAATGTCTTGATATGCTTATCTAAATTTCATTTTCATACCCAAAGCTTCCAATTTATTATAATTCACTCTTTCCATGTGAAAATACTTAAGCTCAAAGGATACCCAAGTTATATAGCATGGAATCGGCAAAACTCAGTTTACTTTCAGATTTCCCTAAAAGAAAACTCTAATTTTAAGGTTATTCACCATAGAAATAATAATGCATGTATGGCCACGCTTTAAGATGCTCTAGGAGACACTTGGCAGACCATAAATCATTTGAGTTAAAATATAATGGTGGGATAGAATCTATTCACATGCATTCCCACTGTTACCTCTTATGTCTGGGTGTAGGGGATGTTCAATCGTGTAACCAAGTCCTTTTCCCATAAAAATCATTTTTCCCAACTATTCCTCAATTGGATCTCCAATCATGACCTAGAAGATAGAGATAAAGGAGCCCCACTTAGTTGTGTGGTGACCCTGAATTTAATGAGCTGTACATCTATGCCATTGCATAAATGAATAGTGTATACTCCTTTTCTTTCCTGCCTAGCCATGTGTAATTTCACTCTTCACATTTTCTGAATTATCTGTGTGCTTTTCAAGGACACTGATATTTTGTTTCTACTACCTCATGGAACACTAGCTCTATTCCCTTGGTCAAACTCATCACTAAGCAAGAAAGTCTGAGTCATTTAGGATAGTGCTCCACAAATGTTCAAAACTGGCTTTTAGTGTGAAGACTTGGACTCCAACCTTGATATATGGATGCCCACTGACTTTGGTAAACAGGTGTATTATCCAATCACATCAAATATTTTCTGCAAGGCATCCTGTAAAGGCAGTAAAGCATCCTAACTCTCAACAATGACCATTTCCTCTCATTTACTGGGGAGGAGAGAGACATACCAAGATATTAGGGCCCTGCTTTCAGTGTCACAATAAAATATTGAAAAGATTTCCTTCATTTCAGTAAGCATGTTCCTCCAGGGCACTGTCTCTCTTGATGTTCTCATGAACCTGGAGTATTCAGAAGTTCTGAAGCTATTACCTTCCAAGGTCAGTGTGCTTTGCCAACTGTACTGTAGTTCTAGTTCTTGGAGTGATTATCGTGTCCATCCTTCTTTGTCTTCCTCTATACAAGAAGTTTCTAACATGGAGGGGCCAAGAAAAGAATGAGCTGAAGCAATCAGGGTGGTCTGTTGATGCAGAACCTTAGAGAAGTAAACAGCGTTTACATTTGCCCAACACATGCTCGGTATCTCATATTCTTAAATCCATACTGGCATCAGATGGCCAGTGGGGGATTCAGGGGTTTGGGAATCTGGCCCAACATCTGTCTCGGCACAGCTCACATTGTTTAAACTATATTTGGGTCTCCTCAATAAACAATGACTGAGGGAGACATGTTCCATAATAGGACCTCCATGCATGTCTTTTTGTTTGGCCAACAGTTTTAAAAAGTCAGGTGTATAAACCACTTAGTAAAGTGCTTATATCTCAAAACACTTTATATTCTAGCACTATATGCTCTCAAATGCAATAGGAACATGCAAATAGTCCCATCCACAAAGAACTCACAATTAGCCCAAAGAAATGATGTTCAGTTTATTTTCCACTTGGAAAAAAAATTCTGAACTTTAGCCATTAAATAAAAAGAATTCATTTCAGCTTCATTTTCTCTCTGCCTGTATATTTATATCTTGATTTCCCTGTTAGTATCCAGGCATAAAAGTTAGGTTTCCAATTTTTCATTTAGATGAAAGATTTCACATTGCCTGCTGTACCACTAAGGACTAAGTAAATGCTCTTCAGCTTTCCTTTTTAAAAAATGATAACCCATGCTTATTTGGATGATTTTCTCTATTGTGGCCTGAGAGAAAGCAGTATTGGGTCTGTGACAATATTGTTAACCACGCAAATGACATTCTAATTGCAAAGACCTCCTGGCTCAACTGGGATATCGCTTCTAAAATCATATCTCAGTAATTTATTCTCTCAATTCCCTAAAGTGCTGGCTTGAGGTCAGCGTCATCCTGTGAGAGAGAGCATCTCTTGCTAAAGCTACAAACTGCTGCTTTCTTTCCTCTTCCCTAAAAGAAATTTCATATCAGACATGGTCAAATACTGATGATGTTACCCCATTCAAATTGTCCTTTCTTATCGACAATTAACCCAAAATTATAAGGAGTCCTACAAGGTCGCAGAAATGGCCTCTTTGTTCAGTACCAACTACCCCAAACCTAGGCTATGGAATACCAGGACTGCTAGCATAACAGTTGCCAAGAAATTGCCAAAGTGCAAATGATTGCACATTAGCTTGCTGCTTTTTTCTGAACCTTCGCCTTCTCATTATTCAAAGTGAGAGTTTAGAGTTGAAATCATAAGTCCTACACCTCTAGTGAGAACAGAATCCATGATCATTAATCAGCTGCCAGGGCAGCATGGTGGTTTTGGAGTCAGACTCGTCTAGTTGGAAGTGTCCACCTTAGTGACCTGTGACCTTTGGAACTTTAGGAAGTTCTTTAGTTTCAAAGCATCGTCTTTTCTCATCTGAAAAAAAAATGAGCTAATGCCAGCTTATTGCAAGTACTCAATTAATATTAACATTATTTAAAAAACAAAGATAAAAGGCAACCAGGGGTTGTCTCTTATCTATAACCTGAATAGTCTTCCTCTAGCCCAGGGTAGCAGCGCTTCCCTTACTACCCGACCTCCTTTTCTCCTCAGGAGTCCACGGTGCTTTGGGGCTGCATCTGGGAGGCCCAAAACAGATGTGAAACTTACCTGGAGAAGACTTTCTAATCTGCAGCAATTACCATTTTGAGTTATCAGAGTGGCATCTAGCTGCATATTCTACTTCCAGTCTCGGATTAAACTTCTTTAAACATTGCTTTCTCCATGTTACATACCCCAAATTTTTCCACCAATTTCTATTTCTCGCCTGAGCAGTTGGTAATTTTCTGCCTGGCTCAGGGCACTCTGTGGTTTGGCTTCATGCCACCTGGTCATCCTTTACCTCACCTTTCCATGAGAAATTTGCTTCCTTTCATCCAGAAATCTCTTTTGTAGCTGTTTTTCAATCCATGGCTTCATTCCTATTGTATCCTTCTACAAGCATGCTCTTTCTTTTTAACTCCAGATGCTGCCAATCTATAAATGTCTGTTTTCACTTCTTTAAGGCATTTCAAACCTTTCACTAATTTTCTAAATTGGAGTTGGCATTTTTTTCCCCGTAAAAGGCTACATATAGTAAATGTTTTAGGCTTTGGGAGCCATAGCATCTCTCTGAAAACTACTCAACTCTTTGGTTATATCATAAAGGCAACCATAGACAATATATAAACAAATGGGTATGGCTGGGTTCCAATAAAACTTTATTTACAAAATAATGTTGTAATACTTGACATCAATTCTATGGTGCTATGACATTTACTAGAAATACCATGATACTGTATTTGTTGAGTTACATGGAGTAGCAGTTACTTTCAAACTCAGATTTTAAGCTTTATAAGAGTAACAATGATATCTTATAAACATCTGATGATCCATATATCAATTAGGCTAGGATTAAATATATAGATTATGGTTAATACAGATTTTATTGGTTGAGTAGTTGATGGTTTTTCTCACTGGCCTCAGTGGTCTCACCTATAACATGACGTATTTGAATCAAGCTTTCTTCTCCCTCTGGCATTTGATATAGCTATTTTATAAAGCTTTAAGCTGTTTCAAAATTTCACTTTATTAAAAGTTTTAATGACTTTCCTTCACTTAAATTTTTTAAATTGTCATAAAATATGTATGACATATTTGCCATCTTAAGCATCTTTAAGTATATAATTCAGTGGCATTAAGTACATTTTATATTCCTGTAGAACCATAACCAACATCCTTATTCAGAGCCCTTTTAGTCTTGCAAAACTGAAACTTAAATACATTAAACAATAACTCCTAGCCCCTTCTCCCAGGCCCTGGAAACCAACATTCTGTTACCTCTCTGATTTTGACTACTCTAGGTATTTCATATAAGTGAAATCATAGAATTTCCTTTTCATGATTGGCTTATTTTACTTAGCATGACATCCTCAAGGTTCATTCATGTTGCAACGTATGTCCAACTTTTTCAGGCTGAAAAATATTACTTTCATATTCTGCATTTTACCTGTCAACACTTGAATTGCTTTACATATTAAGCTATTGTAAGGCTGCTATGAACATGGGCATACAGATAAATATCCGAGAAACCTGCATTCAATTCTTTTGAGTATATAGCAAGATGTGAAATTGCTGGATTATATGGTAATTGTATTTTTTGTTTTCTGAGAAATCAGTGTATTTCACAGTGGCTATGATGTTACATACCCACCAACAGTGCACAAGGTCTCCATCTTCCTACATCCTCGCCAACAATATTTTTGTTTGATAGTAGTTACCCTAATGAGTGTGAGGTGGTATGACTGTAGTTTTGACTTGCATTTACTGATTATTGGTGATTGTGAGCATCTTTACATGTGCTTATTGTACATTCACCTATCCTTTGGAGAATGGATAATTAAGTCCTTCACCCATTTTGTAATCGGGTTCCTTGTTTGTGTGTTAGACTTTTAGGAGTTAAGTTTACTGCCCTTTGGTTCCACAATTTCAGGAATTCTCTGTATATTCTGGATATTAAATGAGTTGTAAACATTTTCTTTTATTCCAAAGGTTGCATTTTCACTTTGTGGATAGGATCCTTAAAGCACAAATGTTTTTACTTTTCATGAAGTCCAACTTATCTGTTTTGTCTTTTGTTGCCTTTGACTTTGACATTTCCAAAAATTATTACCAAATCCAATGTTGTGAAACTTTTTCTGTTTTAAGAGTTTCATAGGTTGGCTCCTTACCTTCAGATCTTTAATCCATTTGGAGCTAATTTGTATATATGCTGTTATGGTTATACCTTCATTTTTTGCATGTGGCTATCCAGTTATTCCAACGTCATTTGTTTAAAAAGACTGTCTTTTCCCTGTTGAATGGATTTGACAACCTTGTTTAAAATCATTTTATTGTATTTGTTAGGATTTATTTCTGAACTTTCTAGTCTGCTGGCCTATGTGTCTTTGTCAGTAACATGCCATTTTGATTACTGTAGCTTTTTAGTATCTTTTAACATCAGGAAGTGTCCTCCAAATTTACTTTTCTTTTTCAAGGTTATTTTGTCTATTCAGAGTCCCTTGAAATTCCATATACATTTTATGGTTGTCTATTTCTGCCAAAGCATCATGGAGTTTTCATAGGTATTGTAGTGAATTTTTGGCTTGCTTTGGGTAGTGTTGCCATTTCAACCAAATTGTTTTCCAATCCATATAAATTAAATGTCTATTTATTGATTCTTTAATTCAGCAATGTTTTGTAGTTTTCATAACACAAAATTTTTGCCTTTTTAATTTGTTTTATTATGCTATTATAAATTTAATGTTTAATATCATTTTGGATTGCTTTTTCCCCCCCTTAATTTTATGATATTTTGTGATAGTGTTCTTTCACTTTAATTTCTAGTGCTTTTACAAATTTCATCTTCACAAATTTCTAGTTCTTGCTACTCTGCCATCTTAAATCCTCTAAACTTTTTTTTTATGAGCTGCACTTTCTCAATTCTTGTTCTTCAAATCCCCAATGTTTGGAGAACAGAGTTCGTTGCTCACTATGGCTTCTGCCAGCTGCATGCAAGCTTCCCCAGTAACATATGCACAGTTATCGGTCACAGAGATGGGAAATGAATAACTGCTATGGTGCTAAGACTGGGAATTGGCCATAACTAGCCACAACTTACAATCCAAATCTTCCTCTGGACGTCTCTCTTTTCTGGATGTTAAAGGCTTCAATCGACTTGAGTCTCAAATTACTTTTATCAGACAAATTCTGCCAGTACAAATTGTCTAAGTGATGAGATTTTTAGTGCTTACTACTCTGCCATCTTTCGTAAATCCTCTGAAAACCCTAAGCTTTTGTGAGAGGAAATGTTAAACTTTAGACATTGGCATAAATTGGAGAAACTGAATGTCTGCATAAGCACTGGTCTTTTCTGAGAACGCCAGAGAACTAAAGGCTGTTGCCTCTCCACTCATCAAATATAAGGTTGAGGATAAGAAAAATTACATAACTCAGTTAAGGAAGCAAACTCAAACTCCAACAGAATCCAATATAAACATTACAACTTTAATGTTAATAGGGTATCATTTGTATATCACATATTAAGTAATGCAATAATGAATACTTAATTTACATTCACACATGAGAATGGCTATGTGCCTGTACCTTTACAAAATGAGAAATGTGATGTTTCTTGGGAGATTTTAATTCCCCTGCTTAAAAAATCCCAATCAAAGTCAGATATATTGTTTTTATAAAACAGGTATCTTTCTGATGCAATTTTCCCAAACCCCTGGGGTTGGGCAAGTCAGGATCTGCTGACTGATAATGGGCAAAAAAGGGGATTGGAGATGGTGATGTGACAGGGACAAAAGGACATTGAAAAAGGAGGTAGGGGAAAAAGGAAATTAACTTTGCCCTTTTTTTTTTTTTTCCCCTCAAATGTTTCCACAAAAGGCCTTTAAGGTACGCTGTCTTCAATATCAAAAAAGACAAATATTTCCATCAGATACCTTCTGTTCCAGGTTTCTGATTTCTCTAAGGACTCAGTGGTATTTTGTGTTACTCTGGTTGCAGCAATAACAAAGTTCAGTGATTTCAAAAAATGAGCATTTTCTAGAAAATTGACATTTACCCCTTAAATTGTTCTCATTCTTTGAGTGGGCAGGAGGAAGGAAATCTCCTTTTCTATCTCTTAAATATAACCCAGATATAACAGTTTAACTGTTGGTGATACACGTTTGACATTGAGTTTTTATCTAATGATAAAATACCCTCGATCTATTGCAGAGGAAAACTGTCTATCTCCACATACCACATGAAATGAGCAGTCGTGTTTTGGGGTGATTTGGTCCTTCTCAGGCTCCTTTGCCATTTCCAAGTGTCAGCTTGCCCACTTCAAATTGCCATTCATCTTGTTAACAGTTTATACCATCCTTCACCTCCTCGAACTTCTGACTAAACACAGGCCTCTTGTGGGCCTTGATAGACAATTGGATGCTCCAAACAGCTACCCTATTGGCCTAATAAATTTAAAAAGGTATTATGTTAAAGTTTGATTTTTGATATAGAAAGCTATGATTATTTCTAGATATATGAATGTATTTTCTGGCTAAAATTCAAAATGAGTACTTCATTGAAAATTGATATGCTTCTTTGAAAAGAGGAAAAAATGTGGTTGATCTCATTTTTGTTGTGCATGCCCCATCACTCCCCTTGTTGTCATTTCTCTGTCCCAGTTGGCTTGTGCAATACATTCTCTCTCTCCTGTGCTACCTGAGACCCTCATATTAAGTAGTGAAGTGTGGGTATATGGATTGTATATGTAATTATGAAACTAAAGAAAGTACAACATATAATGTAGGTAAAAGGTAGATGACCAATGGCTAGCTAGACTTTGAGTCTTAGCTTGAATCTGATTAAAATAGCCTGTGTGATTTCAAAGAAGGCACTTTACATCCCTGAGATTCAATTTGTCTCGAGTGAAAGGTTGAATCATCTGTAAGGTCCCTTCCACCACTAATATTCTAACATTCTACTTTTTGAGATATGATCTTCCTTTTTATGTGAAATCCTCCAAAACCACGAAAGAATAAGATCATAGAATGATGCACATTCCAGCTTTATCAGTCACACCAGATAACTTTTGAGGTTTATCCCCCAGGTTTGCCAGGCTGGAAAGCTTTATGGATGCGAAACAGTGTCAGCATGGGGTTGGCTGCACACACTTTTTTTTTTTTCTGCACTAAGCTACTATGCTCACTGGGAAACCGAGTCTTGTCAAAGTAAATATCAGCCACCAACCTGCTGGTGCACATCCACAGAGAAGGTGAGCTGACATGGATCAAATGAGCACCAGAATAAAAACTTGCTTAAGCCACGGGCCTTTGAAAATGCAGGAAGAAACTCTGCTAAACTCTTTTTCCCTTTGAAGAAATCTTACCCTGCTCCATCGTGATTCTGTGTGTAAGTTGGGGCCAGACAAAGAAATATAGAAATATCACAGGGGAAGCTTCTCATCCCGCATGTCCAACTTGATTAAAACAAAGGCACATGTCTGGGGCTCTCCTTCTGAGAGCCAGACCTGCAGATATATTGGACAAGAAAGAATCGGCTGATTCCTGCAGCTCAGAGTACTTGTTGCCCAAGAGGCTGCAAGATGGGCTTTTCTCCAAGGCACAGAGTCCAGAGAAACTAAGGCCTAGGCTTCCAAGATATCACTGAGGGCTCTATTTCCATAGAAAGTCAAGGCAATGATGGAGGTGACTTAGAGACCAACTAGGTTGATTTTTTTTTTTTTTAACTCTTCTGTGTGTTTTGCAAGTTAATAAACTCTGTGCTTCACTTTCCTCATCTATAAAATGCTGATATTTTTTCATTGTCATTGGACTATAGGGAAAATTAATGCCTGCCAAACTCTGGAGTAGAATGCTCAGGACTTGGTTGTTCTGGATATTGATGTCTGCAGGCATGGATTTTGCTGTGCTTCACTATTTCTTTCCAAGGGAAAAAAAAATTAAACGTATTTCATAGAGATTAAGGAAGACTAAATTAGAGCTTTGATCAAGGCCTGGCACACTGCAAAATCTCTAATGTCAGCTAGTATCATCATTACCAATATCATCGTGGAGATCATCATCTTTGTAAGAGGTGGTAGAGTCTAGACGTTCATACTGAGATTGAGTTTCGAGTCAGACACAGCTGGGTTTATAACTGGCCAGTAGTCTTGTACCTCTGCTTTCACATCTCCAAGAGGTAATTGTATATACACTTCCTTAAGCAACAGAACAGGGGAATAAAAGTGTCCTCTGGATTCACACATTCCTGGTTAAACTTTAGCTGTAATATTTATAGTTATATACCTTAAACACTTTTAAATTCCTTTATGCCTCAATTTTTTTAATCTGTACAAATGGATTATGTTAATATATGTCATAGGGTTGCTATTGGAATTATGTGTTAGAATGCTTGTAGCTGACTCCGGTTTCAGGAATCTGACTCTAATGGCCCTAAATTATGAATAACATGGTTTTGGCCCTGACAGCCAAATATATGGTGCATTCCTGATATGAGGGCTCAATTCCTTTTCTCCTTGTTGTTTTGCATCTCTCCAATGTGTGGGGGGTTTGATTTCCTACTGGCTTCCTTTCTCATCTTAAGATGTTATTAGCATCACCTGGCAGCATGTGTTCTCATTCATGTCCTCTAGGAAAGAGGCAAGTTTCCCTTGCTCTCCCCTCACAGCAAAATAAGTTGTGGCTGGAAGCTTCCAAATGAGCTCTCCTTATTGATTCAAATTAGCATAGGCTTTTTGCATCCACAAATTGTCAGCTATAGTGTAAAGGAATATTATAATTGGTTTAGGCTAATCTAGGACAGGAATGTACATTCATGCCCACTATAAATAACTTCTTAAGACTGGGTCTGGAGGATCTAAAGGTGTGATGAGTGCTAGACATTACTACATTTTATAAATTTGTGAATATTATATGGACAATAGATTAAAAGCACATGTCACATGGCTTGATACATAGTAAGTACTTAACTACATTGTAGGAGCTTTCATGTTTTATTTCCCATCCTAATATACCCATCCACCCTACCATGGCCAGCATTTTCACTTTCCATCTCCACAGCTTCACCTTAAACCTGGTGCACCTGTTGCCTGAAGATCCATCCTTCCTAAGCTTGTCCCATCACAGATTTATCACCCATACTCCAAATCATTTATTTGTATGACGATTTTTTTTCTGACCTCCCCAAATGGTAAGGATCTTTTCTCCCCCTCTGAACTCTATTAGTATATCTCCCTCATGCACACACTTTACAAATGGTGTCACAAAAAATAATTATCTAAATTTATGGTATCCATTTCTCAAATAGTAAGGTGCCTGAGGGCAGACAGCGTTTTTGTACACCTTCATATGTGTCTGACCCAATGATGGGCAGCTAATGAGTGATACTTAGCTGATTGCTATAGATGGCCAAGTGGACTCTGGAAAGGAGAGCATTTTACTTTTCATTACATATTAAAAAATGAAAGGGAAGCAATAAAATAAATGGACAACAGGAAGGATTTCCACTGAGTGGATTCTGGGCATCACCAACTCTTCATCAAGGGATAATTTTTGCCCTGAAGAAAGTTTATAAACAAAAACTTAAGTTTAGGGAGTACGTAGGAAGACACTGGCAATGGACTATATTATATTTCTCAGATTCTCCATCCATATCTCTGAAGTATACAGAATAATAGTGATCTCTCTGTGACCAGGAAACAATATTGGATGGCAAGGAAAATAGGGATGGAGAGTTATGTAATCTGTACTTGAGTAGCCCATCCTTTCTCTGTGGCCTTTTAAGAAGACTAAAGTCATACATTTTAGTGGCTCTGAAGAGATTCCAGTGCCTAATAAGAAAAATACACATTTCAGCAGTTGTGCCCTGGACCATATGTGGTCAGGAGGACCATATAAAATGGGTCTTGCTCATATACTTTTACATTTTATTATAATTAATTGGTCTTCATAATTTAACTCATAGTATAAATAAACATGTAACAGATAACATCAGTTGGTGTTTTTATAGTTGCTTTTGTGAGAAATCAGAAAGGCTTGATTTATATGTGCATATGAAAAACATTCAGAAGAAATTAACACATTATAAAGATGTCAATGAGCTTCTCTGAAATACCACCTAATTTTTCTTGTTCTCTCTATAACACAACTAAACATAATAGGGCTAGTAGTTCACTCTGGGTCCTCTGGGTCAGGGGTAAGGATGGTGTTAGTGGAATGGGGTAGGAGGAAGGGTTATGGTAGTCCATCTGGTTATTTTTCTTTAACAAAGTAAGCAAGAAGGGCATACTCACTTCTCTATACAGTGATGTCATTGTTACTTCCTGAGAGATGCCATGGTTCAACTTAGACACATTCTTAACCTTCCACTTAAACAACTATGTATTTTGTTTTTCTTTCTTTATTCAAACAGCCTGAGTTTATACATTAAGCTGAAAATTGAGACAAAGTCATGCACGCTTCCCCTACCCTTGTGGTAACACCACATTCTCAGTGTTCCTCACCTTGTCCAACAACATTATATCATTATGACACAAAAATCATGTTTGAAAACTTGAGCTTGTTACAAAATAAACTGCAAAAATGTAGTTGTCCAAACAGGGATAGTGTCACTTTCATGTGTTACCTAGAAGGAAAATATTGATAGTGTGTCTTAGACTGTCATGATACATAGTCCCAGCAATCCATTCTGTACAACCCTGTTCAGTAAAGATTTGTTTATAACAAATATTTGTCTCATCTAAAATCTCATTAGTGGGCCCCAGAAGATGGCTGCCATTGTTAAGAGTACATATTATCATAATGAGCTTGAGGACAAAGCTGTATGAAGTGTGGAACCCCACTGCTATACTTCCTACTGGTGCAGCTACCAGCGCCTGTGAAAAGAAAGGCTGTAAATGTAACTGCAACTTCTCCAAAAGAAAAATATTAAGATGTATTTAACCTTGTTGAAGACTTTGGAAGAAAATACTAATAACAGGAACATGGAAGGCTAACAAAATGAAAAAGAAAAATGAGGAGTAAATGGCACCAGAACAAACAATACATAAACAAAACTAAATACTGATATGCAATTTGGTTCAACCCTATTTAATAATAATGGTTTAAATAAAGTGAACTAAAATTTTTGATACATCATATCTTCTGAGAAGGATAGGAAAAGGTGAATAGGGACATTGAGTAAGAGGGTGAAATACTTACCTTCCATGTAGAAAAATCGATATAAAATTGGTAAATCAAAAAGTTTTAAAGTGAGTGTTAACAGAATACGGAAGAAATTACCAGAATAAACTGTTAGGAGTTGAGACTAGTTGCCTGTAGTGAAGTAGAGAGTTGAGGTATAGGGGAAGAAATGTTAGTGTTAGTTACGTTTTATAGCACAACTTGAGTGATTTTTTAAAAAATTACCTTTATGCATTATTAGAAAATTAAATTTTTTGAAACAACTTGGCCTAGGACTGATTCCTGAAGCACTCTAATATTTACAGGTCCAGCACTACAGGAAGAGTCAGTGAATAGGAGCAGCAGTGGTTGCCTGTGAGGTAGGAAAATATCCAGGAGATTGTGGTGTTTCTAAGGCCAAGAAAAAATGTTTCAAGAAAGCTTAACCATGTAAAAGTATGCCATCCTTTTGAATAAGGACAGAAATACAGTTCCTGAATTTGGCAAAAGAGACTATGTTGTTAAATTTGATTAGTTGACAGAAGTTCAATTGGAATAGATTAAAGATAGATTGAGGAATGAGAAATCTAGTACAATGAATCTAGAAAAAGCTGAATAGTTTTACTTGAAGGGGAGCAGAAAAGTGAGCCAATATGTAGATTTAGGCCATAGACTCAAGAGTGCACCTCTCTTGGTGGATTCAATTGCACCTTGGTAGGAGCTTTGGCCTTTAGCAGCTGACGAAGTTCCTGTCTGTCATTTTTCTAATTTCTTTATGAAATAAATGGCAAAATTATAAAGATAGATGGCGAATTGGAGGCATAAGGATGAGAAAATGAAATATTATATCCCTAAGTAGTAGACTTAGATTCAAAAAAATCATGAGAGCGATTTAGGCTCAGTTTTAGAACAATGTTTATAGTCAAAAGGGTCCAAGAAAGATGATCCTTTAGTGCCTGTGAGACTTGGACAAGTCAGTGAAGCTCTCATGTCTCCTGTTTTCTCACCTTGTGCATGGCGTATGAATATGGGGGTTGTGCAGCTTAATCGTGGTTGTATCCAAGCACATAGCACCCTGTGGGTTCACATCAAGTTCCCTCAACACCTGTCTCTTCCTCTCTGGATGTGGTGCCTACTGTATCGGCAAGCAGAGGCTGGGCTGCCTACCCTCAGGGGTGCTGATAAAAGATCTCCAAAGAGGGTGTAGGTAGCTCAAATGACTGGTAATCAATTTTGACACCCTGCCGTTTTGAGGTTTCAGCTCATTATTTCTACAATAAAATGACCCCAGCTAGTGTTTCAAAGTAAATACCAGAATTGTGTTATACAGAGAAAGGGCAACCTGCTGCTTATACATGTTACAGAAATTTGTGGATAAAATAGGCTTAAGTCAGACAGGACAAACTAACACTGAATAATTTTAAATAGACACTCAGGATGTCATTTCAATAGCAATTTTTGTTCGTATAACTTGTTATCCCAAAAGTTGAATTTGGCAAAAAGCCATCAATTAAAAAAAATTAGTAACCTGTTGCTAATATATTTATCAACTCAACTATAATTTTCCAAACCAAATTATATACAGTCATAGCCTGTATATATAAGTACAGGAAGAACTATAACCAGACATTTCCATCTCCACACACAAAAAAAGTGCAAATGGGTCACCAATTAGGAGCTATTTTAGATAAAGGCAAATACAAAATGTCCTGGAGGGTGGAACCTTACTTGGCCTGGTGTGGTGTAGAAAGGGACATGCACTCTGGTGGGTTTATTGCCTGCAAGTGAATGGCTAAATTGTGAGTTCTCCAGTTCCTGTTCTATACTTGGGATGGCAGAGCCCATGACATCTCCCCATGCCTGTCAGGGAGCCCACTTTAGAGAAAAGCTTGGAAGAGAAAGGACTTGCCAATTCATTAGGGAAATTTAGGTGATAGCTCTTGCAGCCCATATATCAAGCTACTTGACAGGAATGTGGATTAGTTTGCATTAAGTTATATTTTTATGTAGATAGCACTGTTATTTGGAAGCATGTATATGATATGCACAGTCAAAACATTTTCAGAGCTTTTTTTACTCATTCTTTTCTAATTTTCCCATCTTTTTTTAATCACATGAGTATTAAATATTAAATACCATTGGTAATTCTTAACCCTTTTTGTCCATAACAACAACAACAAAAAAAGTAGGGTAGTATTTTGGCTTGGCTTCTGATTAAAATTCCCTCTACAATTTTATATCTGAGCTCAGGTTATCCAAAACCTTGCTATTTTTACTTAGAAAACAAAAATTTGACAATATCTCTGAAATTATTAGCCTAACGAGATTTGAATACTCCAGCACTGATAGGTTCACTACCAAAACCACCACACATTCCATTGGAGACCAATCTAATTTTTAGAAAGCATTCTCTGAAATTAAGTTCAGCTCTTTCTCCCTACTAATTTCTTCCTTTGTTTTATTACTGACTACTTGTTTTAAAATGATCAAGGTTTTTAAATTATCAGTATTACTCATAACTACTTTAGTTGAAGATCTTTACATGCAAAAATTCTTTTGATTCCAACATTTTTCATAAGAGGTTAGCTCTTCGAAATACATTCACAAGAAAATAGTATACCCAGACACTGCTTTTGCCTTTAACATCATTTGTCAGCAAGGCCAATTGAGAATGGGCCAGATAAATCTGCTTTTAGGAAAATTATACTTTTAGCTAATGTGCTATTAAGCAGAAGAAAAGTATCCTCTGTACTATCTGTCAGTCTGGGCTATTTGCAGGATCCCTTCTTAGAGATATCTATCAGTGTGTATAGTTTCACAATTTTATTTAAATGCTTTCTACTGTGACTATATTCTTATGTTTATATTTCATATTACCTACCTTAGATGGTTATTATGTTTGTGTACCCAAGTGAATTATGCCTCACACCCTTTTGATTTCCCCCCAGCTTGGATCTGGGCTGAGTTTTTAGCTTGATTTGATCAAAAGAGTATGGTAGAAGTTGTATTCTGCCACTTTTAGGCTTGAGCCTAAGACAGGGTAGGAGCATTCTCTTTAATACTCTTGGTAACCCACTACCATGCTGTGAGATGCCAAAACTCCATGAAAAGCTTATATGGAGGATAAGCATGGTTTTCTATTTGACCAGACCTCCAGCACCATTTGCTGATAGCTGACAGCAAGATCCCATCATTCATCATGTATAATCTAGTGAAATGTCTTGGAAGACTCAGCACAGTTGAGCCCCCAGATGACTGCAAATCCAATGATACTATTGAAAGCAGAAGGAGTTATTTAGGTGAGTACAGGCAACCAACATCATAATAAGAAATAAGAAAATGGTAGTTATTTTACGCTGCTAAGTTTTGGTTTCTTATACAGCAATAGGTAACCTACAAGATAACTATCAAAGGACATATATTAAGTGACATCTATACTTCAGCCATTGGGCTAGTTTCTGAACCTAACGTAAGTGTATATAAAATAAAAATTCTTAAAAATTGAATCATTTTCCAACAGCTATAAGACTGCATGTAGAACAACCACATGCAAGACTGGAAAATTAAATGGCACTGCTGTGTCCGCATTCTGCATCCACCATACATACTTGTAGTCATTGTCTTCACAGTTCATCCAACTATGTCTTCATGACATACTTTATCGCCTTTTTCTGTTTCTACCCATTGGTTATTCTTTCCTATCTCCTTACAGCACTCTAGCCTAGGACTCAAGTCTCAATTTGCAGTTGGTCGTTTTCTACAAAATAATGTGGCTCCGGCTCAGGACTAACCTCGGGAAGAGTGTCATGGTCTTAGATATTCACTATTAGAAGTTGACAAGTCACTATTTGACTTTTGGCATCTCTGCCATAGGAGGCTAGCTCTTAGCATACTTGAAACACTGCCAGAGATAGTGTCACTGGAAGGCTCTGAGAAGTGTCCACCATCTGAATTGGTTACAAGAAACGATCGGAAGTGCTTAAACAGTGCTCGGTAAGGATACTGCCAGACCAATGAGGGGAAAAAAAAACCAAAGGATTGAAAAAAATGATTAGCTTAAAGTGAATATATAGAAGTGAAGAGAAGAAGAAAGGAATTGGTGATGAAGGAAAGCAAAATATATATTTTCACTTTCTATTGATTTTGATATTCTTGGTGACTTCTCAGCCCAAATTTTCCTCCTTGAATTTTACTAATATTTCTATTTTTTTAATATAAACTTTTCCAAATTATTTGTTGTAGTAGGGCATTAAATAACATTAAACAAGCACAATGCTACATATATATCTTACATGCGTGCTAAGGAGCTTAAAATTTTATTGAGGCAATACCTACATATGAAATACTACGGAAAAATAGGAACATTTCCCCTAAATCAACAATATCATTCAGGATGTCAATAGGAATAAGCCAAGAAGATGTTAACAGCCTAAAAGACTTGACTTCAATAACTTGAAACTGGAAGCAAAGAACCAGGGCTGTGAGCTGAGGCTGTGATTTCATCACTGATTGCTCTGGGCCCTCGGGTGGGTCATTTCACCTTGCCTATCTTCAGATTTTCTATCACCAAAAAGGAAATTAAAACTGGAATTCATTCTCCTGAGTGGCCTAAGAGCCAGAGAGCATCTTATCCTATTTATAATTGTAGAATTTGAGTTGGATAGATCTTTAGCCACCACCAAATTAATCCCCTCACTTACCAGATGTTGGAACTGGGACTTGCCAAGATGAAGCACCTTGCTTGCAGTCAAGCACCTGACTTCTAGCTGGAGAATCTATCATGCCATCACTCAGCCTGGGTCCCCAAAGTATTCTTTTATTTTTCCCTCTTTATGTCCATCAACACATCTGTGTTCAGTTAAAACATATTTAAGAACACAAGATCACCTTTAGACACATGCCAATTGTGTCCAAATGATCGATTTAAAAATACTATAGCCTTTAATGTCAGAATTGACATTTGCCTGAAGATAGGTCATTGTTCTAACTGCATTCCTGTTAGCCTGATTTGGGGAGGAAGAGGAAAGGCTCTTGCTTAGCAAATTATATTGGAGGTTGGGAACATGAGTATACCTTGGCTTCAGATAAACTATCCTGGGATTATTCTATGATATCTAGAGAATGTTTCTCTTAAGATGGCAGAAGAGGTTATGATAGTTCAAGCTTAAAAATACATAAAATGTCCATGTGCCATTTTTATAAGCCCATGAAATCCACTCAAATCATAGTATGAAAAAAACTTTTCATTGAATCCCTTTTTGGTCACATCTGAATTTCATCCAGCCCCACTTGATTTTTTTTCTGAGAATTTGAATTTGAGAAGGTGCATATGGATGTGCTTCTACAGTTTATTTTTATTTTTTTAACATTTTGGAGAGACAGCAAAAATTATTTGGCCTGAAGTCCCAAGGATGCCTCCCTTTTACTTCCTGTGGAAGACAGACATCACCAACTCCATTTCAGTACTCCCTTAAGGCAGATGGAAATCAGAGCTCTGGCTTTGTGTATGGTGGCTTGCAAAGGCATTTTCTGTAATGTATGGAATGAACTGTTTCAAGTTTTTTTCCTTGCTGCTATAATTTTTATATCTCATTTTACCTCTGTAATTAAGACAGGTCTGGTAGGTATTTAAATTAGCCCAGCTTTCATCTCTATCACACATTCATTTCAAAACTTTTATGAATATTTAATAGAGGCTTTATAATTCATGGTGATATGATGAACAGCCTTTTGGCCGTTAAGTCAACTGACAGGAAAAAAAAATCTCTCTTCAGGCAGAAATAATAACGATTCTATTTCTGTTCCTAGATTGGTGATTACACAGTCACCTGTTTTCACATTAAACTTTGATGATAAATTACTCAGCAACCATGATAATATCAGAAGTTTTACTGGCCAGAACAAATTGCCAGTAATTGCTCGCAAGATAAAGAGAAAGCACTGCCTCTCTTTCTCTAGTCCTTCCCCCGGGGGGTTGTAGCTGAGACCCCGAAATCCAACTGGCTGCAATTTCTCTCGTTTCTTCTTCCCTTCATATTGTATTAGATTTTATTTTTGTTTCCTTTTAAACCTTGATCTGTCGTCCTAGTAAGAATATATTAATATTCCATTAGCATGGCTGCAGATTTGGCATGCACACACACAACATAGGCTGCATAAAAAGTAAACTTCACGATGAATTCCAGTTCAAACAGGTTCATTTTCTCCCCGTCTTCCCATGGTTCCCATGGGATATAAATGCACATTTTAAAAAACATTTCGGAAAATGTCTTTGGATAAAAGCATGTGCAAAAGATGCTGTTTTCAAAGCACCTAGGGGTTTTATTTCATTTAAATATATCAAAGGTTTGGGAAAAGTTTGATAATCCCTAAATATGTATTTGAGAATTATAAAATCTAACTTTGGTATCAGATCCAGGTAATTGAGGAATCTTCCTTCAGTATTCATCTCAGCACCAAACTGGAATAGTACATGGTAAGATATGAAAGTCTCACTCTACCCTCCACTCCAGGTATCCAAGGAGCTCAGAAGGCCCTCCTTATGGTATATTGGGGAGCTGGATCACCTGGCCGGGCTTTATGCTCTCGGTAATGGGGCCACAGACACTGATGTCTCTCTGGGGATGTAATTCTGCTACCTAATAGCTTCCACTCCAACAAACTTTTTTCCCTGATATGCAGACAACTCCTCTCTGCTCATTTTCTTCTCTGTAATGCCCCTTTTACTGCCTTGCAAATTCCTTTTTGGGGGTTTACAACCCTGAAGTATAGGCAGTGATAGCATGTCTCCTCAGCAGCAGCTTCACGAAGCTCCACACACTACATTCTTTTAATCTCGCCTCATATGTTAAGGCCTCCATCTCCTCAATCATTTTTGTGACTCTTCTCTGTACTTTGTCCAATTTGGACAAATATATTACTTGTATGAATGATGAATTTTACCCTATAAACTGCAGTGCATCAATGACTACTTGATAGTAAATACTCGAACATTCACTGTATCCGTCCTATGGAAACACACATGCACACTGGACCTTAGTGTATTTCACACCCAAGGTTATAAATCCTAAGGGCATTCAAGTGTGCCTGGTTTTACCCAAGGAGAAATTCAGAGAAACCTGGATTGCACATACCCTCCCCCGACTCCTCACAAAATTTATTTTTCTCAGTGAGATTTTGAAAATCTGTCCTTTGTTGAGAGAAAGTTAACAAACCACATAACAGAAGTATATTTTATTATTACCCAATGCAAATTTGCTTCCATAAAAAGGTATTAAACATAAGCATGCCCAGGCTAAGTAGTATTCAGAGTCCTTTCCAAGAAATAAAGCAGGGGGCTTTGTGAATATTCCCCTATCTCTGAGCAGAGGTCTCACTGCTAAACTTCCCTAAGAAGGGTAGGAAGAGTCAAACATTATCTAAATTTCAGATAGGCTTATTTTGGAAATCATACCCTCTAGCTCTGCTGAGAAGGAAGGGTGAAATTCATTATCAACATTTCCACACATTTGATTCCTGCTTCCTTCAAAGAAAACCTCAGAAGAGCCACCAAAGTGGCATCATGCAAACAGGAACCCGTGAATATCAACTGTCTCTGTTGTATAGTTTTTTGAAGTGTGAACAGTGTGTCACTGTGATGCTGGCAGAAGCCCAGCTTCCTCCTCCTTTATTGTGGGCTGCAGGGCCTAATAGGCATAAAATAACTGCCAACTGGGCCCACGTGCATTATAGTGCTTTTAGATACTGACTAATTTAAATTTTATTCCAGTGAGGTGGGGTAGACTTAGAAAAGCAAATGTTTATGGGATGGTGGTTGTGAAAAGCTGGCCACTCTGGGTTCCCGAAGCACATACTTGTGCATACAGTATGCACACATGCACGCACGTGCACACACACACAGCCTCAAAACAAATGGGTGAGAAGGACTTTGTTATGTCTTCATCTTCCATACATTTGATAATGCACCTTTGATACTTTGCATTTGATAATTCAGCCATTTTGTCAACTTGTAAATCCTTTTTATCTGTGAATCCTGGTCCAAAAATATCCCCACTATATATTACTGAAATGAAAGCCTCATGATGGCTTGCTTCTTTCCATTACATTTTGTAGTCATAATGCATGGAACAGAAGTTAGTGTTGACATTATTTATCATAAGCCTTCTTTGGGAGTCTTCTGGCCTAAAAGGGAAGTCCTTAGCTATTGCTCAGCATTCTGATAACTGGTGGCTCTGATTTCTGAGTGAATGCAATTACTAGACTCCCAATTTTGATTTTGTACTAACCTTCCTGGGAGGATATTTGTAAAGTCATGTTTATATCATATATATCTGTGTATGTAAAGGTAATTGATCTATGCACATGCTGCTCTGGCTAGAGCCATGCCAGTAGACCAGATGAAATTCAGAGATTTGGAAAGACACAGATGAATAGGAAATACATATGCCGGACACTTCAGAAATGTATCTGAATCGGTGTGTTTCCTTTGGGCAACCCAGAGGCTGATCAGCTGTATAACTTGCAGATTACTGGAAAGGTTGTGATGTATTGCAGTCATTATAAATCGCAGCTGCTCGAGATAGCTTGTTTTTAACATCCCACCCTCCTGAAGTCTTCCATGCTTCAGAGACAGACCCTGGACATGAGCTAAATAAAAAGACAAAGCTTAGAGGTTCTGACTTAGAAGAAGAACAGAAAGGATACTTCATAATAATCAACAATCTGGGCATTATGGCAGGCTGGGAACCTGCATGAGCTCATTTTATGCTTATGAGAAACCTGTGAAATAGGAACTACACTCCCTACACTGAGGAGTGATATCGAAGAAAGAGGAAGAAACCAAGGCCCAGGGTAAATCACCAAATGTACCCCTGCAATCAGTGGGTCAAAATCCAGGCTCTGAGTCCAGGCTTTGTTGCATAGCTCAGACATTGTGTTCGTATTGTCTATCATGGGATGTAGCCTCAGAATTTGCACTGGATTCTAAATTCAGACTCTCTGGGTCACCAACATTAACAGCTGGAGGGAACAACTGAGTCATTATTTAGATGTATAGTTGCCTTATATAGAGGCAGAATAGACTGCCTTTTTTGAAAGCTTTAAAGGTCTCTACTATGCCCCCACTGCCTGTTTGCTGATGCCTGCCTTTATAGAGAACAACATCTTCCATTTTACAAACATGAAAAAGGTTTAAAATAAAATCTCCCAGGCAGTTGTACTACATAGTCTGAAATACATACCTAAGTCAGACAGGCTCCCTTTCTGGGAGTAAGTTTCATGAGAGAATAGGAAAATGGACTGGCTGAAGGTCACCCTTGAAAGAAAAGGCTGGAAGCATAAGAAAGCAAAAACAAAACACAGATTAACAATTTGCTTCAGTCAGATGTGTTCTGGTTATTTGATCAAGTAAATATGGATATCTAAGAGCTATGTGATGTAAGCAGTTCAGGTTCTTTTTCCCCAAGTTTTCATCTAGAACATGAGGTCAAACATTATGTGTACCAAGGATATGCAGTGACTTCACTAGAGATGCTCATATTGACTTGAGTAATGTGTTGCATGAAATTAAATTTTTTCTCAAATAAATATAAGTTTTTAAGTTAAAACTTCAGGAAAAAATAGTAAAGATAAGTTGTTGCTTTCCGCTCTCCCAAGTGTATAGCACTGACTAGCTGTGGTATATATAGAAAACATATGCAAGTATTAATGAAATATGCTAGCATGTTCTTCAGAGTTATGAAAATAACCATATTCTCAACACTGTATAAAATTGTACTGATAAACCTCCCTACAAAGAGAGTAACTACATTTAGCAGAATGAGAAGAAATCTGAGCCAATACAGTAAAAGCAAAAGGGTTTACATAAGCTGGAGGGTCTAGGTCAGATACAAGAAATAATTTATTGTTGATATATAGAAAAACTAATTTTTGTAAGAATAATTCTGTATACTATAACTTTACTGAGTCCATTCTAATTTTTTGGTGGAGTCTTTAGGAATTTAATATATAAAATGTCATCTGCAAACAGATATTTTAACTTTCTTTCTAATCTGGGTGCCCTTTATTTCTTTTTCTTACCTAATCACTTAGTCTAAAGCTTTCAGTACTATGTTAAACAGAAATGAGAAGAGCAGTAAACACCCTTTTCTTTCTGATGTTAGAGGAAAAGCTTTCAGCTTTTTGTCAAGTATAATGCTAACTGTGGGCTAATCATATATGGCTTTTGTACAGTATCAATGAACTACTGCAAAAGCAATTTTATTTATAATGGCATCAACAATAATAAGAATAGATTTAGCCAAGGAGGTAAAGGATCTGTATAGCCCAAGACACTGATGAAATAAACTGTAGAAGATTCAAATAAATGGAAAGATATGCTATGTTTATGGATGTAAATATTTTCAAAATGCCCACATTACCCAAAGTGATCTACGGATTTGCTGCAATCACTATCAAAATTCCAATGGTATTTTTCACCAAAAAAAAAAAAATCTAAAATTTGCATAGAACACAAAAGACCCTTAATATCCAAAGCAATTTGAGAAGAGTAAAGCTGGAGGTATCACACTCCATTATTTCAAACTATAATATGAAGCTATAGTAATCAAAGCAGTATGCTACTGGCATAAAATTGAAAACATAGACCAATGGAACAGAATAGAGAGCCTAGCAGTAAACCCATGCATATATGGTCAATCAATCTTTAACAAGGGTGCCAAGAATATACAAGGGAGAAAGGAAAATATCTTTAATGATGGAAAAACTGGATAACCATACACCTGCATAAAGAAATTTGGCTCTTATGTACCATATGCAAAAAATTAACTTACATTGATTTAACTTATGTAAGATCTGAAACAAACTCCTAGAAGAAAATGGGGAAAAGCTTTTTTACACTCATCTTTGCAACGACTTTTGGATGCGACACCAAAAGCATAAAACCAACAAGAACAAATACCTAAAACCAAAAAGCTTCTGCATAGCATAGAAAATGATCAGCAGAGTAAAAAGGCAACCTACAGAATTGGAGAAAATATTTGCAAATAATCTGGTAAGAGGTTAATATCCTAAATACAAAAGGAACTCATACTACTTAGCAAAAAAGTAACTTGATTTTTAAAAATGGGGCAAAAGACCTGAATAAACATTTTTCCACAGAGGGCTTATTAACTGCCAACAGGTATATGAAAAGGTGTTCAACATCACTAATCATCAGAAATGCAAATCAAACTACAATGAGCTACTATCTATTCCTGTTAATAAAAGGTAAAAGATGTATATGATCTGAAAGGAAACCAGAGTATATTAATACATGTTAGGATACCTATTATCAAAAGACAAGACTCCTATCAGGTTGGTAAAAGTGTGGAGAAAAGAGAACCCTGGTTCATTGTTGGAGGAAATGGAAATTGGTACAGCTATTATTAAAAACAGTATGGGGCTTCGTCAAAAAATCTACTACCATACAGTCTAGCAATCCCACCCCTGGGTATATATTAAAAAAAAAAAATGAAACCAGTATCTTGAGATATCTGTTCCCTCAAGTTCACTGTAGTATTACAATAGCCAAGATATGGAAACAACCTACATGTTCATTGACAAATGGATAAAGCAAATGTGATATATATGTGTGTGCATAGAACAATGAAATATCATTCAGACACATAAAAAGGAAATTGTGCCATTTCTGACAATGTGGATGTATTGGGGCGATAGTATGCTAAATAAGCCAGCCACAGAAATACTGTATGTGTAGTCTAAAATATATCAAACTGATAGCAGCAGAGAATAGAATGGAGGTTGTCGGGGAAATAGAAGCTGAAGGGTAGAACCTTCAAGTTACATGGTGAACAAGTTGTGTATGTCTAATGTACAGTTTGGTGACTGTAGCTAATAGAAATGTATACGTGAAAATTGCTACAGAAGTAGATTTTACATTTCCTCAACACCTTCCCTCCCCCCACACAGCAACTCTGAAGTAAAGGGTGTGCTAATTAACTTGATTATGGTGATCATTATACAATATACTTATATAAAATTGTACACCTTGAATATACACAATCTTTGTTAAATATTTAAAAATTAAGTCATGTATAAAAAATTAAAACTTACTTGCAATTTCACCTACAGGTAACCATAGTTAACACTTTGATACTTCATCTTTGTATTTGTCTCTGCATATGTATCTTCAGAAAAAAGTATATAATAATCTTTATTGGCACATGCTTGCAGATGTAGCTAAATACAGGGTATTGTTTATACCTGTTGTGAGAAGCTAAAAATATAAAAGTATATTGCTTTTTAAAATAAACATCCTATTGTGAACATTTCCTTGAGTTAGTAGAATATTTTTCTTGTTGACTTTTTTTTAAAGAACTTACTAATAAGGATCAATTATTGACTTAGGGAGGTGAGTAATCTGTTTCCCAGATATATTCTGAAGCATATACGTCTGTTCACTTTCCTTATTACGTCAACAGAATCATTCTTTTTCTCAGACATACAGGAAAAAACAATGCCTTTACATACCTTAACCATTTTGGTTTAACTGTTTAACATATAATTACTGTTCTTTCTCATTTTGTACTATTCATTTTACAGCAATACTTACTGGTATTTTTAGATTACCTCTCAGTGCAATGTATTTTCTATACATTAGTGGTCATAGTATGGAAAGTATTGCCAGCCATATGGCTAATAAGTGACATTGCACAATATTTAGTAAGTTACAAAGTTCATCTACAACGTTAGATTGCTTAAGAATACTAAGGCATATATTTCCAGCTTGTGTTTTTTTTTTTTTAACAGAATATAAAGGTGGGTGTTACATCTTTCTCATCTGAGCTCCTTTCCTACTTCATCATTCAACCACTTTGATTCTTCTTCCTTGTACTGTATACTAAGGTATACTAAGTTCAGCACCTTCTTCTTACCCTTATAGTTTCTACCTTCAGACAGGCCACATTGCCACTATCTTTCATTTGACACACTAAGTGAACTAATTTAGTCTTTCTTCCTTTGATGTTGCTCTCCTTCAATATATTTCTCATTGATGCCAGAGAGCATTCTTAAATGCATATCAGATCAGGTCACACTCTCCCCTAACACCCTAGTGGTTTAAATTGTACTTAGAATGCCATCTGACCACAGTACATCTTTCTGGTCCTCATCTGTGCCATCTCTTCCCCCCAGCATGGCGCATAACACACCATCTTCCCCAGGCCAGTTCCCATTCCTATGTAGGACCTAGCTTAGATGATCCCCTTGAGAGGGTCCTTCCTTTGTTTCCAAGGCTTCCTCCTATGAGAATGTGATTTTCTTTTCTTTTAGAGCACTTAAAACATTGTGCTATAAATTAGCTATTTACTCATATTTTGCCTGTCAAGACTATGAGCTTTTTGAAAGCAGTGACTTAGGGTTACTCATAAATACATCTTAACCAGCTGATTAAGTTCTCAATAAATACATGCTGAGTAATGAATCCATGATAAGGCTCTGGGCTCCATATTGGAGCTTAAAAAATACTCACTAGCTAAATTCATCTATTAAACTTAGTAGGACCTAGTCTACATTAATCAGACGTAGACAAAAGCATTTCTTCCTTTCAAGGTACTAAACTTCATGTCAAACATCAAAGTGGGAGCCCTAATTCAATAACCAGAGAAGAGAATGAGGACTTTCTGAACAAGATACAGGGATGTTCAGTGTCCACCAGTTAATTCTTCTCTGTTGTTTTTCTCAATGGTGTACACACAAAGCTGCTTTTCTTGTGACAATAGACTTTTGGCTAGGCACCATTAACAAATGTGTTAAGTCCCTGTGACAACTGATTAATTTTAGTTTAAGGTTATGAATACAAAACAGTGAGTGTTGATATGTAACATGCATTTTAATGATGTCACAGCAAAAGTAAAGGATGAGAAAGATAATTTAATTTGCTTTCTCTGAAAGGTCAGTTCTCCTGAGATAAAAATTGTCCCTTAGGGTACCAATGCCTTCCTCGGCACACGTTCCCTTCTGCTGCCTTTCTCTGACTCTGTGTTCCTTAGGGATGAGAGCATTTATATTTAAAGACAATCTGACTATGTTGTTTGGCATGAAAGTGGGTTGATAGAGGAGAGCAGAGGACACCTGGTGCTTTTAAAATGAGAAAAAAAATTATATGTTTTTGCCCTTGATTTCATCATTATTTTAGCACACTTCAACTTACTTTAGAGTATACATTTAAGAGAAGAAAATAGAAATGGATATGGCCATTTAAATACTACATTTGCCAGTCTTTGTATATACAAAGACTTCACATGGAGGTGGAAATTTCTGTAAGAAAAATTGTGCATCATTTGGACAAATCTTGTCCCACGTATTTACAAGTGAGTTTTTATCTTTGGTCAGGATTGAATCTTTCATAACAGCAGGGCCCAGCACAGGGGTCTTGACAAACTTAGAGCTCCACATGAATTTGTGAAATCAATGGATTAATATCTGACTCTAGACATATTGGCAAACAAATCAGTGTGCACGGTCCCTATGACCCACCCAGTGGGACTCAGTAAGCTTTGCAAACAAGAAAACACATATTCAGAACATATTCGTTTATAGGGTGAGCAGAAATTTCTTTTAAAAACAAATATTCAGCACTAGGCTTCACAGCATTATACAAAAGGGGAATTTATGAGATAGAATCAAGGTATCAAAAAATACTTGAATGCAAATTATATAAATATAGAAATAACATCCAGTATCCCCGATATTAAAGATAGCACAATCTGTGCATTAATAGTAAAAATGAATCCTTAAAAGATAAATGGAAGTCTGAGAAAGGAAGTGAAATACATCAAATTTCTGAGAATTTCTCAGAGGAGGAGGGATTTTTAGTTAATGAGGGTTATAGATATTTGAGTAAACCAGAAGAATTCCAGGAGATGGACTTATGATATACACACGTGTGTATGTATATATATATATATATATATATATATTTATATTCTATTTCATTCTATATAAAGGATATCCAGAGAGAAAGCTAGATTTGAAGAAGTTGACCAAGAGCTAAGTGAGAATGCTAAGAGGTAAGCCTAGGGAGATGCTTGTTTTCATATATCCATTGTGTGGAGATGCCCACATTCAGTCCTTCTGCCCGTCCTTGGGCCTCATGGCATCATTTGATATTCAGATTGCACTAGAAGGGGGAAGGGAACAGCTTTATGGTTCTCCAAACACGAGAGTCCTCTTGTATGAGGAAAAGACACATCTCTACCCTCAAGTGCCTCAGATTAAGTCGGGTTAAGTGGGGGAGGGCCTTAGAGGTGACGTGATGTGGTAGAAAGGGCATGGAGTTAGCAGCTCAGGGATTGGTTTCTAACTTTGGGCAACTAGCTGTGTGTAGAGGAATAAGCTACTTAGCCTTTTGGAGTCCGACTTTATTTTTGTATTTGAAAAGTAGAGATAGTAAATTGACACTGAGCACTTATAACGTGAAAAATTCTCCTTCTAGCCAGAAGATGCTGCCCAAATAAAAACTATCCCATCCTCTTTGAAAAATTGCTTAAAATGTTTGGTCAGTGTATTCATCTGTTTTCACACTGCTGATAAAGACATACCTGAGACTGGACAACTTACAAAAGAAAGAGGTTTAATGGACTTACAGTTCCACATGGCTGGGGATGCCTCACAATCATGGCAGAAAGCAAGGAGAAATGAGTCACATCTTACGTGGATGGCAGCAGGTAAAAGCAAGCTTGTGCAGGGAAACTCCTTTTTACTTTAATATATACTTTAAGGGTGGGTACAGCAACATGTATGTACAGAATGTGCAGGTATGTTACATAGGTATACACGTGCTATGGTTTGCTGCACCCATCAACCTGTCACCTATATTAGGTATTTCTCCTAATGCTATCCCTTCCCTAATACCCACCCCAAACAGGCCCTGGTGTGTGATGTTCCACTCCCTGTGTCCATGTGTTCTCATTGTTCAACTCCCACTTATGAGTGAGAACGTGGTGTTTGCTTTTCTGTTCTGGTTTTAGTTTGCTGAGAATGATGGTTTCCAGCTTCATCCATGTCCGTGCAAAGGACAAGAACTCATTGTTTATGGCTGCATAGTATTCCATGGTATATATGTGCCACATTTTCTTTATCCAGTCTATCATTAATGGGCATTTGAATTGGTTCCAAATCTTCACTATTATGGAGTGCTCCAATAAATATACATGTGCATATACATATATATATATCCAATAAATATACATGTGCATGTCTTTAATGAGATTCCTGGGTCAAATGGTATTTCTGATTCTAGATCCTTGAGTAATTGCCACACTGTTTTCCACAATAGCTGGACTAATTTATACTCCCACTAACAGTGTAAAAGTGTTCCTATTCCTCCACATCCTCTCCAGCATCTGTTGTTTCCTCACTTTAATGATTGTTCTAACTGGTGTGAGATGGTATCTCATTGTGGTTTTGATTTACGTTTCTCTAATGACCAGTGATGAGTTTTTTTAAAATACGCTTGTTAGCTGCGTAAATGTAGTCTCTTGAGAAATTTCTGTTCATATCCTTTGCCCACATTTTGATGGGGTTGTCTTTTTCTTGTAAATTAGAGTTCTTTGTAGATTCTCGATATTAGCCCTCTGTCAGATGGACAGATTGCAAACATTTTCTCCTGTTCTGTAGATTGCCTTTTCATTCTGATGATAGTTTCTTTTGCTGTGCAGAAGCTCTTTAGTTTAATTAGATCCCACTTATCTGTTTTGGCTTTTGTTGCCATTGCCTTTGGTGTTTTAGTCATGAAGTCTTCACCCATGCCTATGTCCTGAATGGTATTGCCTAGGTTTTCTTCTAGGGTTTTTATGGTTTTAGGTCTTATGTTTAAATCTTTAATCTATCTTGAGTTAATTTTTGTATAAGGTATAAGGAAGGGGTCCCCTTTTTAAAACCATCAGATCTTATGAGACTTATTATCATGAGAACAGCACAGGAAAGACTTGCCTCCATGATTAAATTACCTCGTACCAGATCCCTCCCAAATGTGGGAATTCAAAATGAGACTTGGGTGAGACACAGCCAAACCATATCATTCAGGAAAGACTTATTGATAGAGGTGAGATTTAAGCTACACCTAGAACACGATGGTAGCAAGTTCAAGTTGGTGAATATTTGAAAGTAATATTTCTATCACTGTATCAAAAACTATTTTCAGAAAATCCTAGCTCTTAGGAATAAACTATAAAAGCAGAAAAGCAAAGCTAGTAACTCCTACCCTGGTAGTTGAACCCAGATAGTGGCAAATAGTAGATCCTCTAATAGCATTTGTTGGGAAGATAAACTTACATACTTTTAACAATTTAAACTATAATTTATTATAGTAAAATTGACTTTTTGATGCCACAGTTCCATCAAACTTGTAGAAGTAAGGTATGATATTTATACTGACACATCTGTCCTTATTGGCTCATACCCATGGGGACCATAGTCACATGATTTGTGAGTAGGTCGTGCAGTAAAGAACAGTCCATGATATCCACACACAGTGAAGTAACTGGTACCCCTGCCACATTGACCCCCATTGAGGAGTGACTGCCTCTTTGATAAAAAATGAACACTGAAGATTCATAAGTTCCAGCTGCAATGTCTTCAAATATTCCTGATAAGTGTCCAGTCAATAAACAAAGAACAAAATATAAGGGAAATCACCACAGATGAAAACAAAGAAAATATAGCTATAGTATTGATCATTCTAGACACAATTATCAGTTTTCTAAAAATTGTTTGCAAAGTGTATGTGTTTACTACCATATTGTATCCTGTGTTATGACTAAGCTGCTGCTTCTGTATTTCTTATTTGACCTTCTTTCACCAAGCTATCACTGTCACAGAAAAAGTACAAATCTGTTCAAAATGGCATCTAATGGAAAGTAATCTTTTTATAAGCTATTACCAATAATCAAAGTCTCAAAAGATGAATTTAAGCTAGTTCTTTCTCATTTGACACAATAATGTCTGTAGAGAAGAAGAAAAAAATAGCTCAAGCGAACAGAACACGCTTTAAAAATCTTGAGTTTCCAGTTCTCAGCCCACAGAGAAAGGGAATATACTCTTTGTAAGCCACTTCATAGTTCTGTGTGGAAATGAAGAGGTTTTACAAATTAGCAGTGTAATTTGAGAGCTGAGGAATAAAAGATCTGAAAACTAGGGAGGAAATAATGATTTCAAATACAAGGAAAGGAACAGGTAAGAAAATATAACAAATAATACAAGAAAAACACAAAATAAACGAAATGCTTGGGGACTAAAGTTATTTGCTAAAATACATGACCAAGAAGTTCTGAATATGTTAGTGCTTAAAATAACACTAATCAAACACATTGTGCATTTTTTGGAAGCTAGGTGGGGAATGCTAGTCTCTGGAGATGCTACTTTGTAGAGAAAAATACAATCTACCATCATTGTTTCTCAAAGCTACAATTCAGCTTAAAGAACAATATGGCTAAGGCTTCTCCATGCAAATAAATGACTGGCAAATATCAGAGACGTGAAGTTTTGATAGCACAGACAGAAACTATCAGATAGCATTTAGCCATCCCCTTTCTAACTGAAGGGCAGAAGACACTGAAGGTGGAGCAGCATCATGGGGATGGTGGAAAACTCTGGCCTAAAGAACAATTTCCAATAAAGTCTCAATTAAGTGTATATACTGAAAGGTATAAACAATAAAAGTACATTTTATAAAGTCTGCATTTTGTGAAGCACCTAATTCATTAAGAATAATTTATGTAATGCCAAAATGTGCATCATCAGTCTCCAATTCGGCATCATCATAGTAAATGTGTCATTAGTTCTTAGCAACTGATAGTAATAATAATCGGGCAAATCAAGGAAAATGAAATACTCCCAGTTTATTGAAAGTTTTTTTTTTTTTTTTTTTTTTGGGCTGGAAATTTAAAATGGAATTTTAAAACTCGGAGAATTGGGTATCTTTGTGTAGATGTGAGCCACCCCCTCAAAGTCACTCCTGCCTGTTTGCCACATGCTTGAATTTCTACATATTAGTGTTATTTCTTTTGACCCTATGTCAGAGATGCAAGCACAGGAAGTACTCCCATGGGAAGATAAATGCAGCTCTCTTCCAAAATGCCCTAAAAAGATTTGTAGATTTGTTTTGCACATTTGTTGCATGTAGAAGAAACCAAACATGGTAATCTATAAGAAACTGATTTTAACAGAACTTGGGTTAAATACAGGCTAAAAAAAAGTTCTAAAATAGAGGCTAACATTCTTTAAAAATTCTTTTAAAAATTTCTTCCAGCATTATTCCCAAAATTAGGATATCTTATTAAACAACTGTAGAAGTCTATGTGAATACATCAGCAGAATTGTATAATGCGCCGTCTCTACAGCTGTACGTGGAAGCCTTATTCAGAGCTCCCCAGGCATAACAAATAGTCACCTACACAACTTGGTGGTTTTAAAGGAGAAAACTTAAACCATGAAGATGATTATATAAGAATTTTTAGTAAATGACCAGTGAATATGGACCATATCAACAAGCTCTTTCCAAAGTTTCAGGATTTTAATCTCATTGTTAATAGCTATTGAAGTTTCAAAATCAGCCTTTCAAGAACAGTTGGCATAATGTCTATGAAGACAGGGTACTTATCACACCCCTGCCCAACAATGTTCTTGATTAATTTCTTCCCTTGAACACTTGATTAGCAAAGCAATGGATAAAATGCTTTTATCACAGATGTCTTATTTGTATATAATATCTGCCATGCTTCAAGTCAATTTCAACATCTATTTCATTTGATCCTCCCCATAAAGGTGAGTGTTGCTTACAGGACAGATGATGGGACTGAGAATCCAGAGGATTAAGAGACTTGGCTCTGTTCCATAGTGAATAATCTTAAAGCTTCAGTGATGCGCCCCACATTGTCTCTGTCCTAATCTGATTTTCCTCTCATCAACACTATCTCTTAGTCCTGCCAAGCCATGAACTCCAATCCTCTAAGTATAAATAGGTGTGTATTCATTTGTTGTTTTGGTAATTTGTTGTTTTTGTTTTTGGTAAAATATTAAACCAAATGCTAAATAAATTTACTTTGCCAGTAAGGAAGGAGGACAATTTCCTCCTATATTTTGCTCTTATTTTAGGTTTCCTGAAACTCAAGCAGTATCTTCATGGTGGAATTTAGATATCAAACTCACTTTTGTAAGTTCAAACCCAAGAACCCAGGCTTATGCTGCAGAGCCATGCATGGGCAGCTCTTTTTCCTCACTGTGCTTCTGGTGACCATGGCTTCTGTCCCATGAACAGAGTGTCTGCAGCCTTCCAATAGGTATCTCCCTCCAGCCAGTTAATCAGCACTCTGTTCCCCTGCTACAGCCTGGCTAGACTAAGTAGACAGTGTCACTATTAAGCCAGTGAGAATCAGATGCCCTGTCACACATGCAGTTTCGGAAGAGTGGTTATAAGAGGGACAGCAGCCTCCCTGCCTGGTGACACTGATGGCTGGCCCTGTGGACAAGCAGCCTGGAATCTCATTAGCCTCTTTCTGGTTGCAATTTTGCATGTTAAGTATCTGTCTTATTTGATTGCAGTCCTCATCCTGGGGTCTTTGCAGAGTAGCCTCTAATCTAAGGGACTTGTTACCACCCTAGTTTTTTATGTGACTGCAGAGGAGGCCTTTCAACCCCCTTTTGCCTCTCTGACCAGCTCTATGTCACCAATCAGTATTTCTTCACTTACATCCAAGTTTTGTTGTTCAGTAAAATTCTTTGTTTCCATTCTTAACAGATCACTGAGGATATCATACTTATCCTTGCTGAGACTAGGTGCTGGTTTACTTTGTGATTCTCAACCACCAGTCTACTTTCTGTGCCAGGGGTCTCATTTAAAGTAAGCTTCCTGGACACCTCTAATCTTGGCTTCCCAGTGACTGGATTCTCATAGGGTCAGGTTATTGGAATGGTCAGTTTAGTTAATCAAAGGGTTTCAGGCATATCAACAGTCTATACTTGGGTCAGCTTGTATAATTACATGCTGCCTCTGAACCAACTGGTAGGTGGTTGATAATCCTTAAGAGAATCTGACAAATGTGTACATCTTCTCGACCTCTACACTCTGTCACCAACATGAACATTAAAGCAACAGTGTAGAATAGAGCCATCCCCACTGTTCTCTATTCATCTATTTTTGTAGATCTTCATAGAGTCTCTACAATGCTTTTGTAGAGTATTCAAGTATACTCTTTATTGTTTGAGCTGATTCTGTTCCTCTTCTCCTCAAAATGAGTTCCATTTGATGAATACATGAAGCCCTTCCTGTGTTTTGGTCATTAGCTGGAATTTTAACTGGATAAGGCCCAGTTTCTACCCTAAAGACACTGGTCTATGAAGAAAAGGCTCTGCTTTTCCTTGGCACTCGGAACAGCCTTGTTTAGCTGAAAATCACAGACATCAGCAGTTCATAAAAAGCAATTAGAACTATCACATAAGGCTGCTTTACCTTCCAGGGATGTGAAGGGGGACTTACAGGCATGGAAAATATGAAATAAGAGAAAGGGGAGGGCCCTTGGTCTGGAAGAGTTTAGAAGGCAATTGAGGTGATGTGACAGCACCATAATTTCACTTCTGGCAGGAGTGACCAGGGCTAAACCAGAAATGGTTTAGAATGTCAGAATCTGTTTGGCAGGTGATGCATAATCAATGTGTCAAGTACAGTAGCTCACCTATAATTAAAATATATACATTTTTGGTTGATTTATTCATGAATAGTTCAAAAACAAAATTGCTAAGACAGAATCTATTCTACAAATAGATCTCATGGCCTCTTTTTAAGCTTCCAATCAAATACATTCCTTTTTAAGATAAAACAGTCTAATAATAGTGTCATTTTAAAAAATCATCGACTGTGCCTGGCACCATACTAGGCATTCTCCTCTCATTTCTGAGTCATAGTAGTCTTATGAAGCAGCCATTTTCATAGCCCTTTTACCAAGACAGGCTCCGAGTCTCGGAGAAGTTAAGCAGCTTGTGCCTTGTGGAACACATGGTAAAAGATGCAGCTGGGATTCAAATCCCAGGATCCATGGTTACATGCCAGATTCTCCCTGCTCTGCACTGTGAACCCACCTAGGTTTTTCTCTCCACTTGGCCTTTGCTCCAATACAGAGAATAGATTCTGGGCCCAGGGGAGGGTTTTTGTTTTTTTTAAAACTTCCCAAGATGTCATTTAAAGGGACTTCTAGGATCCTGTGGCTCTGCTCCTTCTCTGCATACCCATACAGGTGGCTCATACAGTTACCGTTGGGTTAATATGTGCCACTTTCACATTGTACAGGACAGGGCCCACAATAGTAGGACTGTGCTTATTCATCTCTCTGTGCCCAGCTTCTGGCATCATATGTGCTTTGCAGTGGCCCGGTGATAAAGAATTTTATTGAATCAAACCAGGCATGAGCTGGAAACAAGTATAATACAATGGTTAGCTCATGGACTTGGAATGAGGTCCGTGACCCAGACTGTGTGATCCTTATTCTTTTTCAGCCTCAATTTCCTCTTCTGTCACTCCCAACCTCATATTGTTGTGGATACCAACTTAAGTAAGAAGATGAAGCATCCAGCATAATGTCCAGCAGATACTGGACACAAAACCAAATAGGGATTACTTTTTCCTCTCCCCTTCTCTTTTGATGCTAATTTTGAAGGTGACATTGGGAGTTGAACATCCTTTGAAACTCAGATATTCCAGAAATCCAGAGCTTCCTTGAGTTTCAACTATTCTTGGATGTATGCAAAGTGGCCTGAAGCCATTAATGATTTACTCATTGGTCTTAACAAGAAAATATGCCCCCAAAGGTCCTTTTGTAACACAAGCAAAAGGAAGCAAAGGGTTGAACCATTTATTCTGTGAATTTGATTGATGTTGACAGGCAATCTAGACAGCTGAGTTTCAAATACACATTTTTTTTTCTTCTGTTTCATGGCAGGATTGATTTTTGGCCTGAATCTTCTAAATAATTGCCTTTCCTCCCCTAAGACATGTCTTTCAATTTGTGGGTGTAGATAGCTACAGAAAACAAGTATTATTTTAGCCTCTTCAAAACATAGAAGCTCTAAAACAGAGAGGTTAATTGATTTGACAAATGTCACACAGCTTCTCAGTCATAAAACTGAGAGACAGCCTCCGGGTCTCCAAGCTACCCATCTTCTCAACACATTAAAGAAAACTGTTTTAGCTGCTTAAACACATTCACACTTTAAATAGAAATAATAACCTTTACAATCAAATATTCTTCCCTTTTGGGTATAGAAATTTTTAGTTTGAAGCTGGTATGAGGTAGTCATATGTGAAAAATTTTTATTATGTTCATTGCCTGCATGTCACATTTTCTCCTATATTAAACTTACACATTGTACTTAGATAAAGCAGAAAATAAATGATTTGAAAATAAACAAAAGGCATTAAAGCCCTTGTTTTCCTTTATCAAGTGATAAATAATACAATCGGTAGTAGAAAATTCAATCATTTGTGATGATTCTCCTGTGAGCAAGGCTCTGTGTAGTGGAAAAACAAAGGCTTCCTTTGGTGTGCCCATCCCATAAGAATGACTAAGGTGCTGCCCTGGGAAGAGACCAATACCTAAGATGTGAAGGTTTAGGGTTCCTGTCCTGCATCTTCACCAAATAACTGGGCAGATCTATACCAATTGACAGCCAGGTCACCACTGACTCTGAGATGGAAATTAAAGTAACCTGCTGGACAAACATTCATAAATGCTATTTTAGTACATAATAAGAGAATCTAGAAGAAACAACTTTGAAAACGGTGCATGACTACATGAATTACCATTAAGGAGGAAGATAAGAAAATGTACAAAATGCACCAGGCTGTCCATAAGAACTGCCTCAGTGGAGTCAATGTTTATGTACCCTGTGAGTCTAGAGAAGGAAAAAATGCATGTCTGCATTAGTAATTGGAAAATACTCCTTGCTGGAGCTAAGTCTTGGGGTATCACTTTCATTTTAACTTTGTGAAAACAGATATTACATCATATTCTCACTATAACCCCATTATTTCATGAGGCTATTAGGGAAAGGGTTATTAGTCATATTTTACCTTTAGGTAATTTGAAGTCACAGGTTTTGCTCAAGATAAAGCAAACTTCTCCATGAGGATAGGATCTGTAATGATAGGTAGTAGTAATGGAATTGACTTCCAGAGACACAAATGTATGATCTGAGAGGGAAGAAAAGGGTGTCATAATAAGCCATTGCCTCCATTTGGTGGAGGAGGATGCTAAACTAAAGGAAGTCTTCATGAGCTGCAGATTTTATTTGTGGTTGTATGTCTCCCACTTTCTCACAAGTAATTGAATGTTCTTACATGCCATACTCTGTGCCACCTAAAGTATTGATTGCACTTCATTGAAGGCTGTTTCATAATGCTGGAGCTCTGTGAAAAGTGGAAGGACTAAACTCGATAGGACCCAAGGGACCTCAAATCTACTCTTGGTTTGGGGACTAATTTGCTCTGTGACTTTGAGCAAGTCACTGAATTTTCTTCAGCTCTCTTGTACTTAAAATTGGAATAATACCCCTTTTCCTACCTACCTCTTAGATGAAGAGATGATCCTGAGGATGTACTATGATAATATATGTTAATACAAAGGTTAAAATGTCACACAAACACAAGATATTTCCTTAAGACTGTTTCTTCGATGGCTATTATAAGAAAAGATAGTGTATATGATAATAAATCAATCAAAATGTCCTGAATACCAAATAGGTATTGTAGAGAGACGGAAGAAATCTGGCCACATCATAACAATTTAAAGGGGTGTATCATGCTAAGCAGATGTGTTGGCCATGCACAGGTAAGCTCATGCACAATGGAAGCATTGATTCTAGGAGACTGAACAGGTAATCCACATCTTTTAAAGTGCAACCTTTCAGATGAAAAACATTTAGGTCTTATAGATGAGGTGGGTCTCTACTTGGTTTGATAAATTGGTTGGATAGGGGAGGGCAAGAAGAAAGATTCCTGTATAGGGTAGTGTAATCTCTATGAGGACAGGACTTTCATTCTGTCTTGCTCATTGATGTATCCCAAGGCCAGCTACCTTGTTCAGTCACCATAAATACATGTGATTGCATCAGTGGGTAACAGTGTGAACAAGATATGCATGTTCAATGAGCCAGTGTGCCAGTGCAAACATAGCAATCTTCCTGACCCCCCTCCCCGCCATCCCTTCTCTCTCTCCTCCATATTGTGAGAATATGGACAGTGGCTCTTTCACTCCTGTGTGGCCTAGTCTGAGCCAGGTTTTAATGCTCATGCGACTTTGAAAATATAAATACATCTGAATCCAACAAATAATAGATCCAAATGATACTGTTTTTTCCCCTAACTTATGAAAGCACAATGCTTATTATTTCATAAAGATATTTTCTTCTATGTGGTTAAACATCTTTGATATTCAAATACATCTTCAAATGTGTTTGAGATATTGTCTGTACTAAATTCATTTTCAATAAGCCCTTCTTAAGGATATCCCAAAATAGTCAACACTATTAAGATGACAGTCTTAGGAAATAACTTCCTACCTGCTTTTTTATCTAGGCAGAAATATGAGGCCCCTAGCTTGAACACTTGAATTGGGTGTCGCTTCCCTACAACCAGAAATTATAAAATGTTCAGTATAGATTTTTCAGCTAAGTCATGTATTTCCATGAAAGTTAAAGGAAGCAGTGGAAATATAGGTTGGCAGTGTCCTCTGAGAACTTCAGGTGGTAGTCCCCCAGTGAGGAAGGAATGAAAGTCCATCAAGCATGGTGAGAACATGGTCACAAACACCTCTGTCTATAAAAATTAACCCAGAAATAAAGTCTGAAAACTGGTTCTGAAATGTAATCAGTTTTAATGCTAGCAATTACAAAAATGCCTTTGGATAAATACCTCTCAGCAAGATGCAAGCAGCAATATTAGAAATTTCTGATGAACCTTTTGCTCCTCTAGGAAATGGAGCTTATCCTGTCCCCAATAATTTTACCAAGTTTTCTAACAGGTGTCCCAGTGAATGGAAATGCAGACAGGCCTTCCCTTTATACCCAGGGACTTAGGTCTTTCCAACATTGTAGCTGTGGTCAACATGTTGTAGGAATGAAACTCTGTATAGCATCACAATCAAATGAATGGTGCCAATCACAGTGGCAGGAATATCCATAAAAGAAAACATGGAATTTCTGACATTTCGCACTTAGTAGTTAAGGCAGCAATGGCACAGGAAAAAACTGTACTTTTGGGTGAAGCTAAGGATCTCAATATCTTTGCGCATTATCTGAGGATCCTGAGAAATAAAAAACTGGAGTCTGGCAGAGTGAAATAACCATGTCGTGGCTGAGACTTGTGGCAAGGTCAGGAGTATAGCTTTGGGCCTTCGCTGTGAATGGGTGGGCAGGGCATTTTCATCTTGGTTTGAAAGGGCTTATGATAGGCCAGGTGGGATTTTGAATTGTGAAATGGACTCTTAAAAGCTTTGGTCATAGCATAAGGCTTTTTGTGGGCCAGGAGGTTTTTTGATCTTGGCGGGAGACTACAAGTTAGGCATCTTTGAACATGGATGAATGGCTGTTACTTTATGGGCAGGGCTGTGCAGGACGGCAGCTTGACCTGACCACCTCTCAGGCTGCTGTGGCCTTAAGCAGAGCCTTCTAGGCCTAGACAAAGGCAGGGGAGGACCACAGCGCACACCAGTGTGTCAGACTCCCACACGACACCCATAGCTGAGGGAAGAATTTTATTACAAAGAAGAAATAACCTTTATAAACATATCTTGAGTATCTTATTAATTTGCATAGGTTGCTTCACCAGGATGGTGGTAGCTTCACTAAGAGCAGTGAAGCCAAGTCAATGATTGGCTAATTATGCAAATATTATTTGCTGTGTAATTTATATGTGCTATGTTAAAGAAGCTGGGGAGATCTATACTGAACTGTTCTACCTTGGTTGGAATTTATCGTGGACCACCCTGTGTCTCACCCCAAGTATATTTCCAAATGGCCTTTTCATTACTCGGAAAAATCATCTACCCCATCGAATGCCATTAAAAACCAAAGCTGCTTTAGAGACGGTGCCATGATAATGTAGCATAGTTGATGTTATTTGCCCTTCTTCAAGTGCAGATAACTATAAGTGCCAATAATGCATGGACAGACACAAGGCTGAGTATTTTCAGAAGTGACAAGATCTTAAATGCCATAATAGCTTTAGTTAAAGAGGAAATATACCATCCCTTGTCCACTTGCAGACCTCCAAGTTTTTTCTGTATGATAAAGACATATTAATCTAGGCATAAAAACATGGAAAGGCAATAATCATTACAATTTTATATTAGACTTTCTTGGGGGCGTAGTGCTTTATCATTCTGAGAACATCATAAGACTTTGAAATCAACAGGACTCAAATGACTCCTGTCTTAGCATCCATACTCATCTTCATATCTCTCCCCCCACCTTATGACCCTCTGAACACTGACTTCTGCCCTTTGGGGCCTCTTTCCTAGTGTTCTGATTGTTCTTCTTTAAGATTGACCTCTCACTGATTGGTTTGATAGCATTTAGTCTAATTAGTCACTAACATTTACATTCTTCTAGAACACATCTGTTATACTCCAGTCCCCTATCTTGAAATGTGGAATTCTTGTCATTAAACTGTCTTCATCTCTGACTCTGTCAAAGTTCTGGCAATAAATGAGATTCTAGGCTCAAATCGAAGAGACTTTAATAAAAAGATTATTCTCAGAAGTGAGGGGAGTGCTAAGAAAGTAAAAAATGCATGATGATGGAGCCAAACTAGCAACTTCAGGAAGCTAGTACCAACCCTGAAGCATTCTGGTGATAGGTGCTGGAGAAAGTGTGATATAGATGCTGTGACCACAGAGGAAAAATTACTGATAATGGGAAAGCATGGAGAGATGAAGGAGAAAATTCACCAACCGTTCCTTCATCTGAATAACTCAATCTTTTGTCTATGCCTTGCATTATCAAGACCCAGCCAGAGGTGATGATGGCAAGAGGCCTGGAAAGCAGACTGCAGAGGTCCCCTGGCAGAACACAGTGTATGTGTGTGAAAGCAGAGCCAGAATGATTCATCCAACATACAACATTTGACCCAGTGGCTCCAGTAATTTACAATTCTCCCTTACCTCCACATAATCTACAGAAGACAGCCCAAGCCCGACATACAAAGCCCTCCATGTCTTTGTCCTACTGATGCTTCTGGCATTATCCCCAGACACTCTGCCTCCTGTAATTATTCTAAAGAATTATATTGGAGTTTTAGTAATCTCCTTCGTATTCCATGTCACTCCTTTCTTTTAGGCCCTTGTTTGTGGAATTGCTTCTGGCACATCCTTCTCTTTTTAACCAAGGGAACTAAAATATCACCTCCTGTAGGAACCCTTGGCTGAAAGTTACATAATCCTATACATATTTCTTTTTAAAAATGTACCCCTAAATTAGATCGTATAAGATGTATAGTGTTCTGATCTTTTGACCAATGAAAATGGAATTTCTTATGTAGAATCCTGTCTGTCTTGCCCACAGGGAAGTCTCCCAAAGGTAGGACAGGGTCCTCTTTGGGTTTATTTCTTAGCAGGTAGCATAATAGCTGCAAATGCTGAGTGATTTATACCTGCTTATGGAACTGAATTGAATAAAAGTCCATATTTTATTTTTCTAGACCATGAGAAAACATATTAATCTTAATTTCTTAGTGAATATTTGCTGCTTGGTTTAACATAAAACATATCTTAAACACATTTGTCAGTTCTCACAAGCAAGGGAAATGGGGCAAAATTTTTCCTGTGCTTGTTTTGGATTTGAAGTATCTTAGTTTTCAGAAGACAGTTTGCAAAAGCATAAAAAACAAAAAACAGTTGTAGCAATTCTGAAAGTTAATAAAATGAGCTAGTCAATGCAACTAATCAAATATTAGCAAAACACAAGCAAGACAGTAGTAAGCATTATACAGAGCCCATTAATAACATTAATATATATGAATCAACCAGGTATTGGCAGGGTACATTGTAGTTTTCTAAAAATCCCTTCTGGCCACAAACTGCATCTGATTATGTTTGATGTCATTCAGAGTACAAGAGCCTCCTAAGCCAAGGCCTAAATGGGGCTGACAAACAGATGTGGCATTTGAGCCTTCTAGATTTATAGCCTATTTCCAAGTTGCTTTTCTTACTCTATTCACAAAAAAGAAAAGAGAAATGCCACCTGACCAAAAATGACCAATGAATCTTCATAAATCCCTCTCAAGTCCTATCAAAACTAAGGTTTCCGGGGTAATTCTCCTATAAAAAGAAACGTAAAATTTATTCCAAACGGGGGTGGGGAGGGAGATGCCTGCCTGAATTCTGGAAGCCAGGGCTTTTGAGTAAAATTAGCTCAGGATTCTTCTGGCAGAAGTCACATTTTGGCCCCTCATTTCATGAGAAAACCATTTGTTGTGAAATAGAAGAATTCAGCCTGTGTGCATGTTCGTAAATCCCCCATCCCACACCCTCGACTGCACAGTGACGTGGGTCCCCATCCCTTCATGCCTCGTTAGGGCCAGGCTGGGCCAGCTGGCCAGGCTGTCCATGTCCTCAGGCCTGGGCATCATTGTCCCTGAGCTCACCCAGCCCGCATCCCTTTGAAGCCGCTCCAAAGAAACTTTATCCCTCTGTTCCAGCTGGTGTTTCATTAAGCCCTGGCTTCACAGGATTTTCCACTCCCATTGACACATCAGAGCAAAGATGTAGCCATTAAAATAATGAAGAAAAAGGGAGCAGGCAGAGGAAAAACGGTTTGAGGGGAAATTGAAAAGGAGTACAAGGTTATTTAAAAAATAAAGACCAGCTGAATAAAATGTACCCACTTTCTCATCACTTTTTTCCTCCCCTATATGCACGTGTGTGTCTTAAGCTGTCCAGATTTTTCACAAAGCCTCATAAGGAGTGACTTCAGAGAGGCACTGACTCTGTGAAAAAGCCGACAGTCACAGGTCTAAATTAGAAGCAGCCGATAAGAATCCCAAAGTCATTCTGAGTACACATGAAGGCAAAGGAACTCTGTGTGCATTAAAGATGTAGTGAATCTTAAATCTAACCACCTTCTGAAGGAAAAAAAAATCATTGTATCTCCTGCTGGTTAGACATGAAGCCCACCCAAGTTATTAAGGCCCTTTGTGTGACCTCCATGGTGTAGCACCTCCGTTGCCCAACCTGGAGTGCCTTTTCCAGACTTTTTTCACCTCTGCAAAAGAACATTGGCTCCACACTTATCTAGTGATAGTGTTTCGATGCTTACCTTCTCCATGGGTAATGTACCTGTGATGTGGTGTTTTCTTCAAAATTAGATTATGATTTTGAGAATCCAGAAATTGTTGTTTTGTTGCTATCTCAAAACAAAGACCTTGTTCAAGACTCTGCACAACTTCTATTTTTCACAGTATCTGTCCAAGGTATCTGCAGACTTCAATCACCACAACCTCCATATAGACAAGGAGAATATCACAGAAGGACTTTAAGTTCCTAAAACAGCTGTGACAAAGCCCATACACTAAACCTACACTCTTTACTCCCCTGGGCCCTAATTCAGGCATTGTGATTTCATTAACTATTGTCTTCCCACAGGAACTAAAAGCAGTGACCTAGAAGTGGGTTCTTAGATATATGCCTGATGACAGCAGGGTAAGTGACAGCTGACATGTAATTAGTGGAAAAAACAAAAATGAAAACAATGAACAACCATATTGCTTCTTGGTACAAAACTTGATGTCTACAAAAACAGATTTTGAAGTTTATTCAATAACTGCTGTTCAAATACAAAATGCACATATTCTTAAAAGATGTGCTACAAAACTGGCCAAAATTTGTTATAAGAAGCAGAGAATATCAGGTGTTTAAAACATTTTTGTATATGCTTCCTAAGTATTTCATGTAAAATTGTGTCATCTGCATAAATGTTTATATGATCATGAATCAGTTCTTGTTTATGCCCTTATTTGAAGACCATGAAAATGCTTGTTTATTTAACTATACAAGCCTAGTGATACTAAGAAAAGTTCACAAGTCACAAGAAAAACCTACTAGTGTAGTGATTCAGTGAAAATATAAATTCAGAGGAAACAGGGCTATACAGGAAGAGCTCTTGGGTCCAGAACAGGATAAATCCATGTTCAAATCCAAGCCCGCCCTTCTCTGCATTGGCATTAAGTGACTCTGGTCATATTCCCAAATATCTGAATTCTAGGCCACACTGGTGAGAACTAAGTGAGACTGTGTGTTTCAGAGTCTATTGCAGGCTCAAATGCAGAAAATCTGCGTTGCAAGACTTGGTTGTTGAGGGAGGCATTCAGTAAGGCATTTCACAAGCATATGTGGTGGGGCTGAATATAATCTTTAGGAAAAAAGGAATCAATAAATCATCATAGGTACGTTAAGTTCTTAAGTACTTAACTCTTACATGAGGAAAATACAAAAGGAGGGCTGAAAAAATATTTCTTCCCTTAAAGAAATACAAGTTTATTTAAGAAAATATCTTAGTCCATTTAGCCTATTATAGCAAAATATCATAGACTGTGTGACATATACAATAGAAAGGTATTTCTTATAGTTTTGGAGGCTGAAGTGTTCAAGGTCAGGACACCAACAGATTTGGTGTCTGGTAAAAACCCGTTTCCTGGATTATAGATAGACATCTTTTACTGTGTCCTCATGTGGCAAAGGGGCAAGTGATATTTCTAGGTTCTCTTTTATATGGACACTAATTCCATTCTTGGGAACCCTGACTTCAAAACCTAATTACCTCCCAATGGTGTTAGCTCTTAAAACTATTGCATTGAGGATTAGGTTTTAGGGTATGAACTTTGGAAAAACACAAGCATTCAGCCCACAGAAGATAAGATATGCAGATGAACCAAACACTTCCAGAATAATACAAGGAGATGACTATTGCCTGGAAGATTAATTGCTATAGTTAGCAAAACTGAGTCACTGTGGATTGGACATGTAATGAGAAGTTTTGTGGTGATACTGGGACTTGGACAGTTTGAGAAAGGGCAAAGGGGGGCATGGTAGAGGTGATGAATAAATAAGGCATGGGTGTGGTGAGGAGCAGGGTCAGCAGTGAATGGGCTGACTGGACAATCAGAAGCCTCTGGTTCAGTGCCTATTTCTATAGTACCCCCACATCAGAGTCACATATAGGGTTTGGAATATCACCACTGCCACTTCGAAGTTCTGGGCCAAGGGCCAACTGAAATAACACTACAGAGCCTAGGTTTATATACCTACCTTGAAGTTAATACCTACTTTGAAAAGTTATAAAGAGAATGACATGTGAAAATGCGTGATGACCACCTGGCATGATGGCAAAACTAAGCATCCCATCTCTAACCTTTTTTATTAGTTCCACTATTCTCCATTGTTGACATCATCCTTCTATTGTCTACTCTCACATTGCCTCCTGCACACATGTTCCTTGTCTCTCACATATTCTTTGAACTATCTTGGCTCTAATCTTTATCTAATTGCAGCATAGAAATTGCTCTCTACCCTTAACTTCTATTCCTTCTGTTCTCAAGATTATACCTATCAAGTTGCTATCTTCCATCTCATCCCTCAAAATCTATATCAAATCACACCACTTTTGCAATCCATTCCAAGATTCCTAGGCCCATTTTTATTGCACTTTTTAACCTTGTTATAGCCCTTGCCATAAACTGAATTTTATTATAATTTTTAAAGCAGATGACAAAGTCTCATTGACTTGTGAGCCCTTATAAGGCAAGAATAATTCTGCTAAATTTAATTTCCTCCAGGATCACTTAGCATAGACTTGATGAGATAGGCCCAAAGCATCTGATTCTCGTGTGGGTGTGTGTGTGTGTGTGTATTTCCCGAGAATGAAACCCAAGTTACTACTTCTACTTTTACAATTCAATTAATATTTTTTTGTTGCATGAGAAGTCTTAAAATGATTTAGGAATTAATCTGATAATTAGTCCTGAGTTCAGGGAGCATCTTAAACAATGGATTTATTTATTTATTTTGATTACTTAACCCTTACTCAGATTCTTAATGATAGCAATTTATGCTTCTTGGATTGTAGACGTTGTGGGATACCCCTGTGTGTGTGTGTGTCCGTCCCCGAATGCTATGAGATTCTGTATTTGGCTTCATGCATGTTTTTCAAGGTTTCAAAATCCATTAACTAGAGCTTATTTAGCCTCAGCTGATATGATAGCTTTTATTGTGTGAGTATGTGTGGGGATTTTTTTTTTTTTTAAACAGAAGCCAAGTATGCCCTTTGGATGAATTGATTTCCTCAATCTCATGATGAAATATTGCATTTCAGTTGTCACTTTTGATTTATTGTTTCTTTAAACATTAAATCTTCCTTTGCATTTTTATTGGTTTCATTAAAAAGGTTCTGCTCATCTTTTTCGTGGCCACCTCCATAAAGGCAAGGAAAGCCTCAGTCAGGGAGCCTTGGGGGACCTGCAGAGTCCCCTCCTCTCTGTGGAGTCCTCCTGAATGCTGCCCTTCCATTGGCTGCAAGTTCTCAAGAGTCTGCAGACAAACCAACAAAAACCCTGCCTGGTTTTGTTATGGAGTTTATAAAAACATGTATTAAATCTAATAACTTCAGTGTGTAATGAGGCACAGAGCACATGTCAGAAGTATGGTGTCCAAACAGCAGTGGGCTTGAATGGTTTATCTTGCTGGCAAATGTGTTACATGAGATTTGACCCTTAAATTGAGCACTGGGAGAGATAAATAGGGTAATCAAAAGGACTCCCATACAGTCACAGGAACCTGGAGCCATCTGGTCAAGACGAAAATAAATCAGTAATGCAACTGGAAATGGTCTCCAGAGACATTTGGGGATTGGTTTAGCATCACTGTCTTTCAAATTGTGGAGCAGAGGAAACTGACAGCAAAGATCATGAAACCAACTCTAATTAAACACACACACAGCAAAGGACTCAGAAGTCTTTCAGACTGAAATGCCTCACACCTGAAAGACTAAAAGCCAGACAATAATTTGAAAGTCCCTCAGCTTGGTAAAGACAAAAATAAAAGCATGTATTGATTGTAGGCCTTATACAGAAAAAATTCCATTTAATCAGAATTTAACAAACCAGACGTTTTAGCTATGCACCATTGTTTTCTTCTTTGAGTAAAGGAATCCAGTATCTGAGCTCTTTAAGAAAATCTCTTAACTTTTTATATATGTGACAAGTGGGAAATGAACAAAATTACACAAAATGTTTGAGTAAAACCATTTTTAATTCAACATTTTCTTTCTCTTTTTGAAACTCAGCCAAAGCCATTTTTTGTACCTGTTACAAAAAACTCTCTAGCATTACACTGATTCAAACCCCAAAAAAGATAAACCATCAGTAATACAAATTAACACAAACTATAAATACTGATTTTGATTTTTGAAAAATTATACAAAATAGTTTTTTACCGACATCACATATGTTTTTGAATAGCACTTACATTTTTGAAGTTATTTACGATCACTTAATGGTCAATGGTATATTGGCACATCTGCCCAATCTTTCATGACTCCATTAGTCTGTGTTGTGATGGCAATTGCACAGCAGGATTCCTCATCCATCACAGTTTCCTTGTTTGTTCAGCTCACACATAAGTGCTGAGTTGCTCACTGCATGTGAGGTACTCTACTCATAATTTCGAGAGTTAGAGATGTATGAGATAATGTGCCTGTCTTCAGGTCATAGATTCTGGAGGGGGATCAGACGTGGAAATGAGCATCCTGGATGGAGTCTCCAGTGAAGTTCCAGACACATGGTCACAGGGTGTCTGTTCATGCTTTTTCCATCTCATTGTCTCTGTCACACTGAACCTCACTGCACCTTGGTTTTCTCATCTGACAAAAGAAAATCATAACTGTACTCAATTTGTGGTTTTCTTTTGCTGTTTTAATAAGGTAACGCACATAAGGCACTTAGAACAGCACTGGGCACGTTGTCAGCACCAAGTTGGTTGGAAGCAACCAGTTATCCTATTTCACATGATTATTGCAAATATCTTATTTGTTACGACTATAATTTGGTCCCCTTATATGCTGACTCTCCTTGGGCCATGTGTTTTGTTTCCCCTGAGACCTAGGCTTAATGATGTAAAAGGTTTCCTTATAGCTTTGCTTTTTAACTGAGACTTTGGCCACTGTTGGGGATATAGAAAAATAAGATGATGCTTTTTTCCCAAGGAACTCCAGTTTTAGGTGGAAGGACAAGACACACATACACACACATACACACACACACACACACACACACACACACACACAAATTGTAATGATGGAACACAATATACACACAGTGGGTAGAGTGGTTTCAATCCCATATGGCATGATGATAGAAACCGTAATAGCCATGCTATCTGCTACCAATATGTAGAGAAAATGAGGGTCTTTGGGACTAGGCAGTTGCAGTGGTTCTCAGCAACTTGAAAGTGGTAATGAGGGAACATCACTGGCATGCATACCAAGAGTGACCTTCCTTGAATCCTGTCCCAAATCTCCAGTGTGCATCTTGAAATGCTTGACCAGGTTAAAGCTATTGGGGAAGAGTACTAGACAAGGAAATAAAAGAAGCAAACAAAAAAATTGTGGTTCTTATTTCTGATCTGCCACTTCCATAAGCAAATCAGCTAACCTTACAGAGTTTTCAATTTCTATTAAAGAAGGCAATTATACCAGAGGGCATGCAACTTCTCTTTCCTCTCTAAAAATACTGTCGTTCTACATAGGGCCACAACTTTGCATTGCATTGCATTTGTTCTTAATATGTAATGATACACACACACAATCTTTTCTTATAATGTCCTTCACACATTTCCCTTCCTATCATTCTGTCAATTTGAGAGTTAAATTAACATTTGCTGTTATCATTATAATGGACTATGTAAATATTGCTCACAGTTGAGCCATGTAATGAACTATGATTAAAATATAATTCTTGCTCAACTTTTCCTTTACTCTGAAGTTAATAATTTTCATTCTGTCTCTCTCTTTCTCTTTGGTTTTAGTTTTCAAATTCACCCAAAAATTTTCTGATAGCACGGACGATCTCTAAATATAGTACAAGGTCATATAGTAATCATCTATTGCACATTTTCTTTCGGAGGCATCTCTGCCACAGCCTTGTTTCCCTCTGCCTCATTCTAGGATGGTTATACTCCAGATACATTTATAATACTGGGATTTCCCTTCAACATCATCAGAACTTTTCAATTGCTTCTCTTGTTAAAGTCCCACATCCTTGATCACATGTCTCCAGCTTTCCTGTTTAAGAAGAAAATCTTTTATAGTAGCTTTCTCAGAAAGAATGCAGGAAGAATATGTTTTATGAAACTCAGTGTGTCTGAAAATGATTTTATTTTCCCATCATATTTCATTGAGCTTGGGCTAGGTATTACATTCTAAGTCAAAGATTGCCTTCTCAATAAATTTGAAGGCTTTTCTCCATTCTTTCGGCTTCAAGTATCTCCTTTTCAGAAATAAAATGTGAATCTGATTCCAAGCCACTCTCCTCATTTTTTTTTTGTTTTTTTTTTGGTCTATGGATATTTTGGATTATATCTGTAGCCCCACAATTCTGGAATTTTATGATGTTATCCTTTGCTGATGGTCTGTTTATACTCATTGTACATGGTATTAGCTGAACTTTTTTTCTTTTTTAAAAAACTCTGAAAACATACTCTTTAGATCTGGGAAATTTTCTTACATTAGTTCTTTGATAATAGCATGATTTCAATTTTATATGCTCCTTAAAGTCATCACTCTTTTACTATAATCATGAACAGATATTCTAGTTTCCCTGTCTTGGTTCTTTTATTTTCTATTTGTTTTCCTGCTCTCCTTGTAGGAGAGTTCTTTATCTTTTCATTGAGTTGAACTTTAAAATTTATACTCTAAATTTTCAAATTTCTAAAATCCTTTTCTATTTTGCTAAATGCTGCTTTTGTGAAACAATTCTCACTTTACAGATGTATTACCTTTATTTTCCTCTTTTGAAAAAGCCATTTTAGACTTTTTGAAGTTCTGTTTCTTCTGGTCTCTTTATCCATTTGCTTTGATCTCTCATTCTTATTTTGCAAACCTTCTACAAACATCAGGTGATTACTTGTGATCCATTTATAATTAAGAGTGAGGCATCAAAAACTTATCTGGATTTCTGTATTCATGAGCAGGACTGTCAGTGGGTGGCTGTTACTCTAAGGTTAATCAGGGAGTAACAGCTTTTTCATTTAAGCCACGATATTTTCTGAGTCATTCAGACACAGACTTGAGCGGTGAAAGCCTGACTTTCCAGCCTTCTGGAAGATGATAAGGAGGAACAGGCCAGGACCTGGTAATTTTGTTATGTAAACGTTCATTAATAATCTGTTTTAGATGCAGCACTTTCACCTCCACCGTCAGCTATAGTTGTTCTTTATAAGACCAAGCTTTTGTAGTCCCATTGCTGCAGTACACAAACCTCCAGTCTTCTGAAACTATTAGCAGATTGAGTCCCCTGGCTGAATAAAATAAGGAATGGCACCTGAGTGTTTAATTACTCCTAAAAAAGACTTTCAATCTATCCTATAATTTTAAGTCCTAATTGACACTTCCATCCTCCAAGGTTCTGGTGTCTCCCAATCTTAAAAACTGTCTCTGTCGTCAATCTTACCAATATTTGGCTATCTTCTTGTAAGCACTTTGATTTCAACTTTCTTTGATGTGCTCTGCTGGTGACCCTCTATTTGTCTTATTACAGCTCCTCAAGTTTTCTTGACCTCTTCCATCAGTTATTGTATCTCTTTATAACTATTGCTTTTTTTTTTTTTTTTTAAACTCTTGATGCCCCATTATAGTTGGGTTTCAAGAGGGATTGAGAGAGAAATGCGTGTTTAAACCTTCCTAAAAATCAAGACAGAATTTTAATAGTTGCAGTCCAGGCCTTAAGATGATACATTCAATGAGCTATTTGGGGGCAAAACATGATATGTGTAATTTCTCAAGTTAAAATGTGAGATTGAGCCCAAGCTTTTAAAATACCCATTATTACAATTAAATAATTATCTGGGGACTGTGAAACACAGTATAGTATTAACATATTTTTGAGAGTCATTGCAAAGACAGTAGTAGTCATGATGCTTTTTTCTTATCTCCAGAGTGGAATCTTGATAGCAAACAGATTTATTTCTTAGCATCTTCTGATATTTTATTGTTTTGAATAAAACTACAACCTTAGGATTAATTATACCGGGGACAACTAGAAACTCTGATGAACAGCATTGTCACTAGAGAAATCTTCAATATTTACTCTGATGGATCTAGATCACCATAAATACCCACAATGTTAACATCAGCTGTTTTTAAAAGTATCAGTATAAATGTGCTTGGAAACGTGCATGTCCAGGAAATGTGTGAATTTTCCTGGAGGCTGCAGAGCTAGAGATGTGTGCAAGAGCTTTTCATCAGGGTATGTTCTTAATATGGCATGACAGAAGATTAGAATGATGGACTTAGAAGTCCAAGAAATTCATAGTTCTTGAATCCAACTGAAGTTATTGAAGAGGATTTCTTTATATACCATTACTGATGTCACCAATGTTTGTATAGCGATCAGACATTTATCCATATGAGGGGCAAACCTTCCGGTATTGAACAGATGAAATGGTCTTCCTTGTGTTAATCTTAAAACCTATCTCATTGATTACTTTTAGATTCCTTTTATTCTTTATTTTCCCTCTCCCTCTTTATGGTAACATTAAATAAAGCCTCTAATCTGACCATGGACAAAAACATCACAGGTAAGGCCACAAAGGCATTTTCAGCGAAATCTGACAGATTTATCAAGAAACACCTATGGACCCTAATATCTAAATTCTAGGATTCTTCTTTTACTGATGCTCCTTTCAACATTCAAGCATTTTCCTAAAGACCACAAAGTTTGGTGTATGCATACATGTGTATGTGTGAATATGTGCGTGCGTGTGTACATGAATATGTGTGAGTAAATGGGACAAATTAGGGAAGGTCAAAGTATAGATAGGACTCTTGGAGAAGGATGTTGGCAAACTATACTTAAAAGCAGCTCTGACATTGTTTCTGGACTTAAATGCATTATTTGGAACTGAATCCAACATTATCTTACAGCAAGAGAGTCTCTTTCCCTATTTAGGTTTTCTTGACTGCCTCAAAATCTGATTGTTGGTAAAATTCTCCCAGCCTCTCCAATAGTAGCCTCTTATCATTTCACAGAGAAATGCTGAATACAATGTATCACTTCCCCCAGAGTAGTTTATATTTGGGAGCGAAGCCTTATATGGACCATTCTGTCCTGGAACACCCATTAAGTGACACCTCCATACTCCTGTGCTCAGTGGAGTTTATTTTTATGCATTTAAGATTGGCCCTATTTGGCCACTTATTGAAACTCTTTGTCTTTTTTAATCAATGATGACGAGGAGGAGGGATGAGGATGATGATGAGGACAATAATGATAAAGATGGATAGAAGTGAGGATAATCTTGTGACAGTCTTTCCCAATTTAAAGATGTTTGGAGTTAACTACCAAGATGTCAAAGCCTTTATTATTTGGAGAGGATTTGAAGTAGTTAGAAATTTCAGTCCACAAACTCAGATGTGCAAGACAGATCAGTTTCTTCTTCTATAATTAAACTTAATTTCAATTTAAAGTTCTCAGTCTTCAGAATTTTAATCTTGGTCTAATCAGTTTCTCTTACTCTTTTCTCTGAAGGGTAGGGTCTCAGTTCAGAAGTGTTTAGGCAGTACCAAGGTGTTAGAAGTAACAATATATCTGAAACTTAGTCAGTGGTGAATATAGGTTACCACTGAGATGACCTTTCCCTCCATGGGCCTTTATCTCCCTTTTGTTCATGATTCTCTCGCATATACACTACACATTGGCAACATCCATATCAGTTTTAGGTCATGAAAATTTTTTCTTGGTTTCTTTGTCACAGCAAAGCTAACTATAGCTATTCCTCTCCAGGCTTTTCTTATTTAGACACAGCCTAGGAATCTACCAGCTAAATGAGGCATGGACTCCTTATACTCCACAAACTTATCTGGCATTTTTCTAATCGTGTAGGGTACAGCTTTCATGTTCCTATCCCTGTAACTACAATGTCTGTTATCACCAATTTCCTGTCATTTGAGGACTAATATTGGTCAATTTAGCGGTATTGTTCCCCAAATTTCTCCTATGCTTCTTGTCTCCTCATTTTCCCAAAAGACATCAATTTTTAAAATACATTTACTGCCGCATACACAAATATGGCAGAAAGGGGTGGAGGTGGCAAGGATCAAAGGTGACACTAGATCACCTACCAAAAAATTGCATAACGTTAAAAACTTTTACTCGGTTCCCATGAGGTAAATGTATGGGAAGCTTTGGAATTTACTCATGCCAAATCCTTTCAACTATTCATACTACTATAGTGTCTTATTCTTCTTTCTTCTTTTTTATAATATATGCTGTTCACTATGATTCAATTATAAATTTATTCAACACACAACTATTAAATTTCTATAGTTTAAAAAGATTTATAAAATTTGGGTTACTTCTCTGCACTCAAGGTATGTTTCTATATAGTTATAAGTTGACATAGAAGGTTGAAAACCACCAAGACCATATCAATGTTTGACCAAGGGAAGTAAAATAGAAAAATGACTGCATATACTATTTTTTTCCCTTTGGGTTCTTGCAGGGCATCGCTGGAGAGGAGGAAGGAGAGACCAGGATGAATATTGGAAGTGCTGTTTGGGTAGCATCTTTCAATTGAGGACTTGAGGTGTGATTTCATCATTCAAATTAAATATTTTTTGAACTCCAGATTATGCTACACAATATTTGTTTCTTTTTTTCAACTTCTAAGTTCCAGGGTACATGTGCAGGATGTGCAGGTTTGCTACATAGGCAAAAGCCTACACAATATTTCAAACAAATGAATAAACAGAGTGGAAGGGAAAGTCACCTGTCTTTGAATATGAGCAACAGGGAATATAGGTAAAACAGGTGGAGCTGCTAGTAATCAACAGTGGAAACAGCAGTGGCTTGAACAAGATAAAGGTTTATTTTTCATATTTGAATGAAGTCAAGAGGTGGAGAAACCAAGGGCAGCATGGCAGCTAAAGAGTATTTTCAGCATCTTAGATCGTCTCAATATTTTCACTTCTTGTAATACTGCCAATAAGCTTAAGCCAATACGAATTAGAAAGGAGTGGTGGGAACAAAGGAAGGTGCCCAGTTTAATGAGCTCAGGATGTCCATTGCTGAACAATGGTAGCCAATGGGGATGGATGCACTGAGGGAAGGTGACATGAAGCCATGATATAACCCATGGGGGTCAGGAAGGCTTTTCAGACTCAACAGCAGAAAGACAAGGTAGTGTTGCAACTAGTATCTTAAAATGATCTGTCTGATGCTGACGTGGAGAATGTTTTTTTTAAAAAAGATGAAATTGCAGTAAAAAAAATTCAAGGAACATGGAAATAACCACAGGGGGGTAGTGGCATTTGGAATAGACAAAGATAAGAGCAGCCTAGAGACATTTGTGATTTCATTTCATTTTAAATATAATCATCCATTTGCTCCATGAAGGGATAAGTTGGGAAACTAACTAGGGAAGTAAGCAAAATGATTTCATCATTTTCCTTATTTTAGCTACCAGATTTGTTGCATCTCTTGCCCCATCTTGATACATGCTCATGAACTGCACTCAGGTGGAAGACTGAATAAGCAGCCACCACAGGCTGCAATGAAAGGAGATCCAGGACTAGTCTGTCAGCCCTATCAGAAAACAAAAGTCTTGATTCTTTAAGTTCTCTGATGCCTGAATTTTATCTTACAATAATTTTTGTTTTCACCTCCTAGAGGCTTTTTGATCTTTAAGAGTCTGCTCTTAAATGCATATACACCTATGAGGGGAAAAATATGTTAAGCAATATTTCCCCACTTTGGCCTCATAATTTTCAGGTAAATATCAAGACATGGCAGGTCTGAGACCCAGACCAGTAACATGGGTGTTTTGAAGGACAGGTAAGCTGGAAAGCGAAGATGTACCAATTGCTAACTTTTCCAAAAGCATGGAGGGAATTTAATGTGTTCGTTCATTCAACATGGCCAGTCCATCTCTGTGTCTCCTCCGTAGCTAAGTGAAAGGGCAGAATCAGACTGCAGTTCAATTTCTCTATTCCTGGGTTTGTCTGATACCTGCATGTGACTCTTGGAAATCACAGAACTTGTCTACCTATCTTTCTTTTTGAAGAACAAGAGTCATGTGTTTGATAGGCTATGGAAAAATTAAGAGTGAGTGATCAGATTTGAGATTTCTGTGAGATTTAAGATGTTGGCTATTGTCAGAATGGCATCAGAATTGGAGATTAGCAATAATCTCAAATACTATGCTCAGCTGGGTTATCCATATTCCTTCGATATTTCACAGGATGTTTCTGTCGGTTTGGATTCGATGCCTAAGGAATAAGGACGTAGGAGTCACTGGGAGGCTGTTTCGTGCTGCAGATGACACTGAACAGCAGACATGTGAGCAAACACGTCATTTCTCTGTAGGGTGCACAGAAAATACACAGCCTTAGTGAGGCTTTGCTCCCTCCAAGGGAGAAATATTCGGTTTATCACAGTAGCTTGCCATTCATTTGCAGAAAGAGAGCATTGTTACAACTGAATGCTGAAGTTGGGGAAAATGTCAGCCTAGCTATTGACACACACAGCTGTCTCATGGGCTAGAGACTAAAAACTAAAGCCTTTGGAGCAGGCACATCCATGTGAGTGGGAAGCCTGGGTGAAGGGAATGCTAGGAGGAAGAGGTGCACATTATGAATAGGAAGGACATTCTGGGGAGCGATATTTCTTACAGTCTAATTGCTCTGTGTTTTATAGAACCTGATCATTAGGGGATCCTGGCCATGATTCCACAGAGATGTTCTTGTGAAATAAAGCAAGAGGCTATTAAACAGAAAGTTTAAATATAGCTACAGGGAGACATACTTCCTGACAACTTGACAGATGTCTTGGAGTGACGACTCCTTCCTTCATCGCTAATTACAAAATCATTTGTCTTAAGGAAAGGACAAAAGAGAAGTAATTATGAAAAACATGATTCTTAAGGGATAAAAAGATAACATCGGTTTAAAACACGGAAGCAATCATAACCACTTAGAATCATTATTAGTTTGGTGGAACCAATGACAGGTTGTTTTTTAGAAACCAGAGGGAATGGGGTTCCTGAAGCAGAGGGGAAGAAAACATTCAGTTTCTTGTTATGCTAAACTTATCCCCAGACTCCTGAGACTTCTTTGATGAACAGTTCATTAAAATTTCCGACCGCAGATGAATTTGAGCTAAAATACACAAATGTTTTAATTATACATTCCTTTTTAATTACACTAATGACTTGTAATGTGTTTATGTTGGTTTAGAGTTTAATTTCTTCCCTTAGATTAGGTGGTTGACTTAAGGACTGTGCTTTTCAGTAAAATAGCATGATTCATCAATGTTTGATTATGAATTGATGCCCAAATGTAGAAGAGCTGCTGCCCTTGGAGGGATCACTTTGCCCATGAACAATTGCCTATCCTTTGGGCCCTGGGGAAAGTGCAGATCTGGCCATGTTGCAGGCATAGGAACAGGAGTTTTAAGGAAAAAGTCATGAACAGTTCCTAGGATGGAAAGGTGTTAGGAAAGGGAAGTAGCTGAATGGGGAAGGGAAGAACCTCATGTATGAGACATGTCCATTTACGGAGGCCCCATTGATATGTTGACATGAGAAGAGTCAGAGCCAGCCCAGGAACGGGGGCTGTGAAGGAAAGCAGGTGCACTTCTGTTGGTGACCATCCCTTTATGCCCTCTTTGGGACCTCTCATTTTAAGGTCCTCTCGCCTTTTCCCCCAAAGCAACCTATTGCTGCAGCCAATCCCAGCATAAAGAATAAAATCTTGGTAAACACATTCACATTGATATGTGACTAAACATGAATCTTCAGTACTTAGATTTCAAAAAAAGATTCTTATGTGAGAAACGCTTAACTCGTGGTGCTCTTTTTACAAGGGTTAAAAGCTAGCTAGATAAATATGCCCATTGAGCTGCTTCTCTCATGCAATGGATATTGGTGATTTTCTTCTATAGTATCCCTTTGCTCCACTCTGGTAAGAAACTCCCCTTTTTACTCCACAGAAACCATTCCATGTGATATGATTGAAGCTAAAACCATTAATCCCTTGCCCTCTCACCACAGGCCCTGACCTCATGTGACTCCAGCCAGCCAGAGTATACAGTCTCCTAGGCTCAGAGACTGGTTGAAGGCAAGCACCTTGCAGAAGCCAGACAACTCAAGGTCCTCCCTAGGGCATTTTTGCCAAGCCTGTCATGGTAACCAGAATAGTACCCCCACCTACTCCTGAACTATATCTATATCCTAGTCCCTAGAACCTGTAAATTTGTAACTTTGTGAAGCAAAAGGTACTTTGCAGATGAGATTCAGATGAAAATCTTGAAATGGGAGATTATCTTGGATTATATTCGCTTATAAGGACTCTTATAAGAGAATCAAGAGAGTTAGAGAAAGACATATGACAGTAAAGGCACGGTCAGAATGATGCAATTGCTTTGAAGACAGAGGGAGAGGCAACAAGTCAGCAATGTAGGCAGCCTCTGCAAGCGGGAAAAGGCGAGGAAATACTATTTTCCCTAGAGTCTGCAGAAAGGAAAGCAGCCCTTCTGACATCTTGATTTGAGGCCCCATAAGACCCATTTCAGACTTCTGACCACCAGAACTATAAGATAATAAATTTGTGCTGCTTTAAGTCACTATTATTCACTGTAATTTGTTACAGCACCAATAGGAAAACTTACATATTTGTCAGGGAAGATGTTATTGCTCGGCTGAGAGCTTGATGATCTGAAAACCATCATGTCTGTTGCATGGAAAGAAGCTATTAAAGAACTGGGGAAAGAGGCAGGAATCCTTGATGATGCTATTTGAATCTCTTGGTCAGCTTGGCCTAAAACCATACCCTACTGTTCTTCAGTTATATGAGGTACTGCATCCTTCATAAAATCTTTTGGTTTATGCTACTTTGAATTATATATATATATATCACTGGAAACTAAAGGTATTCTGGTTAGTGTACTCAATATTATAATAGTAGCAAAATATACAAGATAAATAGGGATTTTTTCAGTAGATTAGTTCATAATGTTATGGTAAAATTTTGTTGTCATATTTAGGTTTATACTGTTGTATTAAATTGCCAAGGGGTGTTTGTGCCTATTGCAGTTTTTGCATTCTTGCAGTCTTCTTTCCAAAATGGCTCTATTTCAGAATGTAGGATGGAGACTTTATACCGTGCTCAAATGGATGTAATTATGACAATTTAACATCAATGCAGAAATACATATTTGGTATAGACACTTCCGATGCCTGAAATTGCACCATTATGGCATCTGCCTCCTCTTAGTAGATGTGTGGCCACCTCCTTCAATGGCATCCATCTGACTCAGTTGCATGTAGTAGTCTTGTAATTGGAGAAGTTGAAAATCATGAACACAGCAACTCTATTAAGTGTTGAAAAAAGGAGATTTGACACATATACAGTCTAATATGGCAGAGTAAAGGTGTTCAACTATAGGAAGACTTCCATATGAAAGGGTAAGTGACTGTGACTATTTTATTTTTAGACAAGGAGGCAAGGTAATCAGTACTCTGGATGCAGATTCTGGTAATATGCACAGGAGGTTGATACATCAGAAACCAGAAATATTTGGGATTATCTACAAGGTCTGATTCAGGGGCTTTCTGTAGGCTCTGTACTTGCCATATGCGAGGGTAAAACAATGAGTTCAGTTAAGGAAAGTTGTACTTGGCAAAGATAATCTCTAGAGGCTTAGCCTTCAGATGAGAGTCAAGGGGTCCCAGAGGCACAAAAGAGGGATAAAGTCAATTGGGACTCCAGCTGCATGGACCACTGTTACTCTTCTAAATACTCCCCCTCCTATGTATGCTGCCATTAAATTTCTACTTATTAGCCAATGGACTATGCCATATCCATCACTTACAGGAAAATTCCTCTTGGCAAACAGATAACCATTTATTCTTTAGCAAGCATTTAGTTACAAATTTTTCTCTAGAGCATAAGCATTGATGGAGTTCAAGAGATCGTTCATTTAAGCAACTTTTACTGAGTGGTTGTTATAAGCCAGGATCTCTGCTATGTATTGGAAAATGAAAACAAGAATCAAAGCAAATACCCTTCTTTCCAGAAGGATTTTATGAAATAACATGAGAGTGTCAGGGAGCTTTGATGTGTGATATTAGGTTGAAAAAGTTAGACAAATATTTTATTTCCCAAATTTACCAAACACAAATTCACTATATCTCATTTATTCATGGAAATTCTACAGCCAATCTTTCTTGGCATTTTCCAAAACCCTTTCCTTAGTTTGCATATAGCATTTGTCACATTAGATAAGCATTTCACAGTCTATATATACACATTTAGAAATATAAATGCTAAATGATAATTTTATTCATCTTTTGTTATATTGGTAATTCAGAAGGATGAAGCAGAGGTGTAACAAATTTTAATCTATGAATTCCCTAACGCTCATCAGAAAGTTATATCATTACATCATGTCTGCAAATCCAAAATGCACTCACCTAATAATAAGGCCTATGGATTAAAAAATGGCTTTTCCCCAAAGTCTATTGGATACAAGTTCAGACACCTTGGCCTAGCCTTTCAGCCTTCCACAAACTTAAAATGAAGCATATTCTTCATGTTTATTATCCACCTCATAAAATTATATAACCATCATTTCCAGAACAACCTCTGTTTTTCTCCTTCCATGCCCCCGCCCATTCCTTGCTCTCACAGTGTCCTACCAGTACCATCCTCATGTAGTGACTTCTACTAATCCTTCAATGTTTTTCAAGTCTTAATCTCGCCAGCAAAAAATGTTCTCTAGTTACTTTATTGAACTTTGCTTTCACTACTCAAATGGCTCTTTTCACATTCCATCTTTTATCATAGGTATTTTTGTCACTGTCTTATCTCTTCCAATAAAAAGCAGAGATTCTAATGTACATCTGGGATCCTGCAGTTTCCAGCATATTGAATGCTGAGCATTATAAATATCTGATCAATGACTAAATGAATTGAATTGAATTCAAGTCATTGAGAGAAGAGGGAGACCAAATCAAAGCCACGTAATTACAAAACTTAGCCTATCTGGGGTAGGCTGCTGGGGCAGAGCGTGGAGAGTCTAAAAGGAGCCTGCAGGGGAACCAGTTAAGAGACTTGCACACTTATCCTGGTATATGGAGATAAAAGTACGTTCTCTCTGGTAGAACTGGGACAGGGAGGGAGCAAGCAAATTGGAAAGACATTTCTATCCAAGACATGGTGTATGCAGGAGATAAAAATAAGTTTTAGGCTCGAGAGACTGAATATGTTGGCGCCATAGACAAAACGTGTGGACGGAAATTGTCAGCCTGTTAGGTGACTCCCTGTTGATATAAGGTCCGAGGTGTTTTTTTTTAAATAATTGCTTATCTTTGTTTCTTTGCTGAATGTTTTTGTATTCTCCGACTCATGGATATTCAGATACGTAAGCTGTGTTCATATGAGTTCTTGTGCTCAGTGCAGGGGCCTCAGGGCTACCTGGGACTGCAGAGAGAAAGAATAGGCAGGGTTGTGGGACCTCCAACGACTGCCCAACCACCGCACTTAGAGTGATCTTGATAACTGCAGTTGAGCATAAGATCTCTCCTGAGTAGAAGCTTTCTACTGCTTTCAAATGCCTTGAAACATTTGCTTTACAGATAGGGTAAGCAATCCATGGCCAATAAGCTAAGGACATTTACCTTTTTAAAGGGCTGTTTAAAAAACATAAACAAGAAAATAAGAGTTATACAACAAAGGACAGAACTGGCCCAGGAAGCCTACAGTATTTACAATCTGGTTCTTGTAAGAACGTTTTCCCAGTGTAAGTACTTTTATAATAAAGACGTTTTTTTCCCTCATACCCTAGACAGAGACTGTGATTGCTGTTGCTGTTTGATGGCATTGCTCCTTCATGCCACCTGGAATGGTACATGTCTCTTCTTATCACCAGCCTTCTTTCCCTGCAGCTGCCAACTAGAAACCTTGAGCTCTGTTTATAGCAGCGACCAGCTCCTCCTCTCTCACAATGTTTATAAACCTCTTCAGGATTTCAGCCAGAGCTCTTGAAAATATTTATGCAATAAACAACTAATTTTTCAAGATAGTTATGGCTGTACATATTGGACAGGGGATATCCTAAAATTCTAAATAAAGTACCTTATTTTAGTTATATGGTATGACTTTCCAATCACAACAGTCACCTTTTCATAGAGGTACATCAAGATAAATAGAGCAATATCCATATTTTACAGTCTATAAAATTCAAATATTTGCTTAAAAAAAGATTTTACATGCAACGCATGCACCAGCTAGCAAGTTTATTTATCAACATATATTTATGCAATATGTGCATTGTAAAGTTAGGACATCAGTTTTAGGGTCTGGGCAAATATTTATAGCCAAGACCCAAACATGGGTGAGTGCCTATCAAAATATTTTGTGACAGGCAGTTGCAGTTCATGGAGAAAAGAGCTACCTAAGGGCTAGCTCCCCACAACATTGGAAAGTGTCAAGTTTCATCTTCAGGAACAAAGGCTTCATTTCCTTTTCAGAGGAGCTTTTTTCTACCTCAATTGTGTTGCCTGGAGTATAGAATCATTGTTATTTTACCCTACCCCTATGTTCCTATCATACTTTAAAAATTATATAAAAATTGTCTTTATATAGAAGTATATATGTTTGATAATGTATGCAATTCACCTTTCTCCAGAGATGTATTTTAAAAGCAACCAGAACCTTCAGGTAAAGCCATGGGTATATAAAAACAGAAATGTAAGAAAATAGTGGGTCAGAAGAGCTTGCTATTTTGAGATGGAAGTTACGCAGTTACCTTCAATTATACTAACATCACGACTTGAGAGCTGGTCCAGGTTGAGATTCTGAGAGGATGGCTGGATGTTGGGCCTCTGTTCAGAGAGTGTGGTAGTGAGAACAATCCATGCAATAGCAAGTAGGGTGACAATGACTGCTAAAGCCTACCAAAGAGTCTAGAAGGAATGTCAATTCAAAAAGTGACAGAAAGAGACGCAGAATCGAGGTACGGAAAAGATGGAGGTTGAGATGTCCTATTGAGAGCAAGAAAGTCTGGAACTCTGAGAAACGAAAGCAGGCTTGAGCACCAAGAATGTAGCCTCAAGTACTTGTCCCAGACACCTCTTGTCTTGCTGATGGGGAAGCCATCATTGGAGGCAAGAATATCCTGGACGCTGCCCTCTGGGATCTGTGCTTGGATTGGAGAGAGTGGGGTTCCGCACATTTGCCAAAGGACCTGAGGCACATTCTTGAGGGATGTAGGTTTGGACACATTACCAGTAGATACTCCCACTCTTGCTTCTATACTTGTAAACCTCAGAAACAGTCTGGGGAACTGCTTTCCATTCCCAAATGAAATAGTAGGCTTTCACTGGGATCAATTTTGAAAAGTCTCTGGAGTTGGTCTTTTTCCAGACGTAGTTCCCAGAATAGTAACTGAGGCCTCAGTTTTGGCACACAGGGCTAAGATTATGGGTAAGAATATGGTTTGGGGAACACTATGTAGGTCTCTGAGGTCCAAATAAATGCACTCCAATTTTTATTGTTGCTGTTTTGTACTGTTCAGAAGACATGTTATTAGGAAAGTTGGAGCAAAATTGTGATTTGATAATGCCCAGATAAACTAGGAATCAATGTTCAAATTATAGAATAATTTGAATACATAAAGAACTTCCCACTATAGGACCAATGACATCATATTCAACATGATGTGGATCCTATTGTTGGAAAACACACGATTAAAAAACTGTACCCCAGTCCTCTTAAATATGTGTTTTTCCATAGTTGCTGAAGAGATGCTAATGTGATAGTAAACAGTTTAAAATATTCTGGCTCAGGAGATTTTGGGAAGTCAGATCCTGGGATAACATGGAGATGCCAAGCCCAGATCAATCACCAGAGAAGTGCTAACTGATGGTATGGCTGGCTATTTATTAATGACCAAGAATGCCTGGGAGGCTGCTTATCACTCTTTGCCACCACAGGGAGAGATGAGATTCTTGGTGTTTTATGATCTAATTTAATGGATGTCCCACAGATTGGTTCATTAAGTTGGGGACAGTAGAAACAGAAACAGGTAGATCTCTAATAGTGACAGTATTGAACATACTGAAGCTTTAACATGTAAGGGTCTGTATCCTGCTACAAAGTGTCATGGGGGAAAGGAGAGGTTCTGAAGGCTCCCTCCCCCTGGTGGGGTTTACATGTCTGTGGAAGGCTTATCCAGAGACTCCAGGACTCCCTTATTCAGGGATTCCATGTTGCTTGGAATCCAGATGCTAGTCCATCTAGCAGTCTCACATAGATGACTTTGGGGGAGTGATAGCTATTAATTCATCCAATCCATGGACAACACAACCCATGAGGCATATTTTCTTGGAACAACTAGCCTGAAGACAGAACCACTCTGAGAGAAACCATCCAAGATGTGGGGCACAATGTACAAATTCTGTAAAACTCTAAGGTTTCAGTAACTTAAACCTACAGAATTCTGAGAAACTGTTCTATAGTGATTTCCAAAGAGCTGTGTTTTTCAACCTTGGTTATCAAAGGGCTAGAACCCTATAAGGCAGCAATTCATGAAGGAACCCAGGGGATACTTTGGTGAGTGTCTCCTTCAAGGCCAGGTGGGAAGGCAAGAATGCTCATGCTGTAAGCTCCTGGCCTGAGCCACAGCTAGAAGCCTCTTAGCTCTACTAATTAAGGCCTCAGGGAGCAGCAGTAGCCTAGCAATTGGATTTGTAATATTCTTGGCACCTGAGTGTACAAAACAGTTGGACCCATGGAGAATGTCTTTATTTTTAATGAATACCTTTAATTTAGATCAATGTACATCTCATTACGTCCATTAATTTTTATTTAACCTTCAAAATAATTACTGAGATAGAGGATTAATGCCACTTTTGAATAAGGGAAATTGAGGTTCAGAGTTATTAAATATTTTTGTTCTTGATCACATAATCAAAAGTAAAGCACAAAGCATTGAGGAGGCACACAGATACCTCTGCATTGATAGTGACCCAAACTGCAGATGCTGTACTTGGCCCTCATTCTCGTGATAATAAAATGTTCTAGCCACTGAGTGCTTATTTGTCAGGTATGTGCTATGGCTTTTCTAATTGAGAAAAGGATAATTATTTCATCCACCATGAAGTATTAGATATTGAAAATAACTTAATGAAGTCTTGTTCTCAGAACCCTTTTCACTTTAAAAGATCTGGGGAAATAAGTGAGTAACCTAAAAGAGGAAAATTACTAATGAATGTTAGGCTTTGTAACGGGCAGTACAAGGATATTTTGAGTCAAAGATGCTCTTAAAATTGTTCTTGTTTCCACCTTCTACCAAATCATGCTATAGTTGGTCTCCCAACCCCAATTTTAGCTAAAGTGACCCTAAAGCAAAGACAGATCTGACAAAGAGGTTTGGTCAATACAAATCCTGATAAAGGCATTTAATGCAAAAATCAAACTATCCCAATTCTGTTATCATAGTATCTCAAATTCCATTATTAGAAATTAATTTCTTGGACTTTCCTATTAATTTTATCTCAAAATCCAAATGTTTTGGAAGGTCACATACTCTTTAGATATTATCAGTTCCACTGTGGTGTGAATAAGCGTATTGTTGATCAGTTCTGAAAATTAGTTAAAAAGACCTCTCCACTGAATAGAAAACAAAAGTCATTGATCAGGATCTTTAAATAGAGCCACAGAGGGCCAGCTTATAGGACTGCAGTGGCTTAAAGGCCAAATTCTGGAAGTGCTGGAAAGGTTCAAGAAGTGGTGGGAATGATGAAAGTTCTGGGAAGTCATGCCTATGTCAGGGGCTGCAGCAGGGGTAAGGAAGGGCAGACAGAGCCAACTGCTTTGCCTTAAGCCTTGGTTTAAGTTCCAACTCTTCTATATCTTCTGTCTGGGCCACTTTCTGAATCTCTGAATCTGTTTTCTCACATCTAAAGTGGGGAATAAAAGTAGTAACTTTCAGGGGGAAATTATTGTGTGGATAAAATCAGATACCATGTTTGGAAATTTTAAGACTGTAAAATACTAAACAGATATTGGTAAGAATTGTTGCATAATGAGGACAAGCGAAAGGTCCCAGATGCTGGCAAAGTTGAGAGACTTTACAAAGTCTTAATGAGAAAAGTAGCAGCTTCCTCAACTGGTGACACTGAGAAATCTGATGCCAGACAGCCTGTAGATTAACTTTTCCATACTAGTGTAAATTAACACAAATCGCAGGTCAGTGGCATGCAGAAAACCTGCATAGGTTCATGGGAGCCTGGCCTTCAATGTCTGGAAACACTGCAGCCTCCATGGCCTGTGTGCTAGGTGTTGTTTTAGAAAAAGAACCTTAATCGCTGATGTGACTGCACTGAACCTCAGCTTGAAAGAACTGCTTTTGGGAATAAATGACATGGAAACAATGGTCAGAGAAGCATGGGTCACCTCAGAAGGCTCTTCCACTAAAACCAAAGGGTTAATTTGGCCAGGCACAGTGGCTCACACCTATCACAGCACTTTGGGAGGCCAAGGTGGGAGGATCACCTGAGATCAGGAGTTTGAGACCAGCCTGACCAACATGGTGAAACCCCCGTCTCTATTAAAAATACAAAACTTAGCTAGGCACGGTGGTGAGTGCCTGTAATCTCAACTACTTGGGATGCTGAGGCAGGAGAATTGCTTGAACCCAGGAGGCAGAGGTTGCAGTGAGCCGCGATGGCACTACTGCATTCCAGCCTGGATGACAGAGTGAGACTGTCTCAATCAATCAATAAATGGGTTAATTTGTCTTGATTAGGTAAAGAGGTACAGAGACCTACTATAGCTATTTCATATGCTGATTTTAAGTGAAGACCTGTGACCACACTGTCCACAGAAGAAAGGCATTGAAAATCGCCGCTTTTTGATCCTAGCTTACAGTATCTCATCCACAAAATGGACTTGCAACCAATCTCTTGTATAATTACATGATGACAAAATAAGTTCATGCTTTTTTAATTCATTTTCAGAATTAAAGCTAGCATCACTTTATATCTTATTGTATAGATTTTCTTCCATTTCCCGGCGACAGGATCTGCTGCAATGGGTTGGCAGGGAAACTTGCATGGTCACAGGATGCAGCAACCTGTTTATTGATTTCCCTATTTCACAAGCATCAACACTGAGGAAGTCATGCCATCCATACTAGGTTGATCTGTGGCCTCTGTTGCTTTCCAGCAAAGCACCCAGGACTTAAAAGTTTTAGATTTGCATCCTCTATCCAAATTCTAATGCTATTTACTGCAAGTGCAGCCTTGGGACATAGGGGATTTTAGGTTTAACTATGCCCAGAAGAATATGCTGAGTGGCATATTTTAGTACATAAAGAATGATATCCAAGTGTCTGTGTTGCTCAAAAATGTAATTTAAATTAAATTACATTCCTCCCCATCCCCACCTCACCATCTCTGTGCTCACACATCTGTAGGCTAGCAGTCACACTCGAAATAGCAGCAAATAAAATCAGAGACATAATGAAAACTTCAGGTATTGAAAAGTCAGGCTTATGGGACCATGGCATGGAAAGTGATCTAGTTGGCTAGCTAAATAAAACGTCAGGGACATAGCTTTAACCCCATCTGCATCAGAGCCTCCAGGCCCCAGCATACTGATACTTGAAACATACCTTTTGAAAAGGAACAATGTTATTGTTCATTGTCCAAAATGTTTGTTTTGCCTTTTTATGCTGCTACAAAAGATTAGGCATAATAGAAAACAGGATGAGAGCAGTAGTTAAAAACACCACTTAGAGAATTCAACAGAACTGAGTTCAAATCCTGGCTTGGCACCCCCACAGACTTTTACAGTTCCTAGATGTCTACTTCCTGACCTGTGGAATGGAGTTGAAAACATTGACTTTATAGTGTTCCTTAAGATGTTATCTGAGCCAGCATAGGGAAAGCACTTTGAGTACGCGGCACACTTAATTTACATGTTGAACAAATTGAAGCTGTAACAGCACATGCCTGAAGATATGATGACCCAGGAGAAGTGCCTTGTCTCAACCTCTCAACTGATTGTTTACAAAGTGAAGTCCTAAAACCAGATCTCCTGACTAGGCCAGGGCATGAAGAGGAGAGGTTGTTGCAACAGATAAGCCCTACGTAGAGGGAGGGCAGAGGTTTGTCTTCACAGTGAAGTGGAAGTGGTTGATTCTGGCCAACATCATTGACTTTTATAGAATTCATGTTTTGCAACATGCTAGCCTCTCTATGTCTCTGTACCCACTGCAGATGTGGGTGTGTGGCTGCATGAAGGCTGATGTTTTCCCACTGCCTATGAAACAGCTGCATTCTACTGGGCTATGGTTCCTGAGAACAAGTTCAGGCCAGGGAAAATGATGTAGAGACCAAGGAGAACTTTTGTTGGTCTTCATCTGCCCCCATCTGGAATTGCCTCTCCTCTTTGAGCAGATTCCCTTTCCTCTTCATTACCCAGGTGGCTGCCTGCAGAGAGCCTAAGCAGCGGTCTTCACCTTTGCCCCTTCAGGCCCCTGCTTTCTCCTCACTGATCCTACCTGATCTGTCCTCTGGCCCATTTCTTCAAGGACGATCATTCAGGTCAACTACAACTGGGGTTTTATCCCTGATAGAGGTCTGTCTGCTCACCATCAACTCATTTCTTTCATTCTCACCTTTAGAAAGATTTGAATTCAAAGATTAGAATTTTGAGTCCTTGACTGGGTTCTGTAGAGAAGTTTTTTAAGCACATGGGACTTTTTATAGCTCTCTGATCATACTCTGTATGGTTCTGGCCATAAGTGAAAATAACAAGTCAGATAAGTGAAAAACAATCAGGGTTTAAATGTCCACATCATGTTTGTACCTTAAAACTACACTGTAGATTAGAATGGGCAGTAGATGTATGGAGAGCATTTTGCAGAATGTGAAATTTGAGAGACATTAGAGTGGAGGACTTAGGAGCTTAGCTGTGGAACCCACTACCGGGGGGTAATGGCAGCTCTGCTACTTGCTAGCTGTGTGATCTTGGGCAAGTTGCTTGATCTCTCTTTGCTACTGTTTTTTAATATGTAAAATGGAAATAGCTGTACTCTCCTGACAGTATCATTGTAACTATTTAATAAGCTATACTTACCCAGTGCTCAATCGCCTGGCTCATTATAAATTTTCAGTAGATGTAACTTTTATTATTAATGAAAGGTTGGGTTCACTGGTTTTGGCATCACATAGACTAAGGTTTAAGCCTTGGCTCCTTCACCTATAAGACCCTAAGCAAGTTATTAACCATCTTATACTTCAGTTGCCTTATCTGTAAAAAAGCAGTAATAGTGCTATTCAACACTTCTATAGGGAAATTGTGAACATTAAATGAGATAATTACTCTACATTGTTTAGCACAGTGCCTCTACTAATTATTAATGAATTAGACTGACGCTCCGTGGTGAACCCAGTGTCTGTCTGTAGGAGAATCGGCATTATTCCACCTGTGTGGTTTCTGACCATAAAGACCTGTGACAATGGCACATTGAAAAGTCTGGCGCAAATGCATTCTTCTCAGTAGCCTGCTTGTCCAAACAACCCCAGCCCTGGTTGCAAATGTTTCACATTGACTTATGGTGCACTTGTTTGCATATAGTTTATCTTTTCTGGAATGAAGGTACCATCACATATACATCCTTTCTACCCCACAATTTGGCAGAATGCCTTATCAACAAAGTAGATAGATACCAGCCCTTTAAATTCACTCCTAGATGTCATCAATTTTCTTCCTCCAGAGCTGTTTATTCTGCTACTGTTTCAGTGGCATGCTCTAAACATGATAAACAGTCCTTTTCTTTTAGTTACGAGCACAGTAACTTCTTGGTAGTACATGGGAAAGGCACCTGGGCTCCTTCAGCCCAGAACTTAATAAAAACAAAAATGCTTGAAGTATCTGATACTTTAGGCATTTTTTTTTTAAATCAAATGCCTGAACCCAAAGTTCCGAAGTTGGCATTAGCCTTGGGACAGAGCTTCGTCACCAGGGTCTGTGCTTGCACCAACGAAGCTCCTCATGGATCTGATCAGTTTCAACAGTGGTCTCTTCTCCCTTCCCTCAAATGACAAATTTCTTGAAAAAATATTGATGTCTGAAGAATTTAGAACAAAATATCTAATATCCAGATCAAGTACTCCTCAGGGAACCTTTTTACTTCTGCAGGTGATTGAAATCACTTGTTTTAATTTTCCCCAAATTTGGAATTCTTTCATTACATACTGAATGTTTTGGCGAAGTGTCCTAGTTGTTACAGTTCAACAATAGTGATGGCTTTTGTTGGATCAATTCAAATATCTGGACAATACAGGTGCAATGGACCCAGGCACTCATGGTAAAAATGTACTCTAGACCTTAGTCTAGGGAAAGGACCCTACCTAAGGAAAGGTTGGAGTTTGCACCTTAACAAGTCTCCATATGGAGGTCACCAAACAAAGCCAACTGCAACCTGTGGTCCCCCAGGTTCCAGCCTTACCATGCGTTAGATTCAGTGAAACACACCTCAGCAAAAAAGAGAAATTAAAATGTAATTTCTGTCTTTAGATGTATTTCTCAAAGATCGTAATAGGTTTCCACTAATAACTCATAGGATCATTTCAAAAAAATATTTTTGTCACTTTCAGTATATACTAGACTGGCATAGATGGATGTGTCAGAAAGTAGAAAAATAGGAAACCTATAAAGGTGACAATAAAAATTGCCATAGCAGGTAAGCTTGGTAATATTCCTCAATTACCATAGTTTTATTATATTATTTATAGTAACAGAACGTACTCTTCCCATATATGCTTGCTCGTGTGTGTGCACGTGTGCTCTCTCATGCACACACACACACACACACACACACACACACACACACACACACACACAGTAGGGGAACACATTATTAAAACTAAGTCTTTACTGATTTAGTGAGTGGAAGGCATGTATGTCCTCTACTACTGTTTTATATGAACATGATCACACAGCTTCATGATCAGTATATCTTGAAGAAGTGGAGTAGATATTCATTTATCAATTCACACATCCTTTCAAGAAATTATTTTGGACACTTCTCAGAAACTAGACCCTTTTCTGGGTGCTGGGGATATAGTGTTAAACACAATAGCACTGACCCTCTTCCCATGGAGCTTATATTTGTTGAGAATGGGTGACAATATTCAAAGATAATATAGTGCAGTGCTAGGAGGAGCAGCGCAAATGGACAAGGAGAAAATGGGGTGCTGTTTTACACGGAATGTCGGAATTCCTCTCTAGTGAGTAACATCTGAGAAAAGACCAGAATGAAGAGAGAAATGAGATTGAAAGCAGGATAAACGGGTTCCGGGGAGGCACCAACAAGCAGGCACTGTTTTTTAATACCTTCATTCCATTTATGAATGGAATGCTTTTTTGATCTTTTCCTTTCCTTCTTATTTTTTTCTTAAGAAATCCTGTGCTTCTTGAAATGTGAAATAGGTGAAGGAAAATACAGTTCGGGACCATTAATTGTGCTTTCTTATTGAGTATATAAATTTGATGTCAAACGGGCCTGGCTGAATGGTATGTATTTATTTCAAAAATATCATTTCTGTGAGGCATTGCTGCATCATCCTATTGATTTAGGTATTGGTGTGATTGTGCCTGATGCTTTTATAAAAGGCAGGCTATTAACAAACTAAATTGAAAAACTAGTGAGTCTGCCTTTCCAGGCCCAACCCAGCATGCTGTCCATGTGAGGCTTAAATGGGAAAATACTGTAAAAAGACTTATTTTAATGCGACAGACTCCTCATTGCAATCCATAAACCTTATTTGCTGTGGATTAAAAAAAAAAAAAAAAACCTACAAGATAGAATTCTCATGCTCCAGCAGCAATCTCCCTCTGGTTTCTCTCCCATCCATGGAAACATTAATCTTTTCATTTCAGAAGCTGACTCTTTCTGACCTTGTTGGACATTAGGATTAAAATCTTGTGTAAGACAAGGTATCTTTAAGAAAGTCAGAGGAACCATGGGTGCTAATGCAGAAAGCCCATAGAAGTATTCAGGGTATGAAGTCTCTACTGAATTTTTGGTGCAGAGCTAGAAGATCAAACAGGGGATACGAAGGCTGAAAGTTTTTAGATTTTACCTAGTTCATCTCCTTGCTTCACAGATAGACACCAAGGCACAGATAAAGGGCGAAAGTCTAATATTTGTCCACTATCATACAACCAGACTGGTCGCAGAACTGAGGTCCCAGCGCTGTTTTCAATCAGCCTCACTGCTTCAAATCCTGCCTTCCTGTAACCATGCCCCATGGAGGATGGTCCAGGGGAGTGCCTAAAAATAATTGAATCTTTAATACCGAAAATGGCAATGTAAACTCAAACTGTGCTTGAGCTTTTGATTAAGAGAGAAGGGTCCTGATGATAGCCCCTCCTGCCCACCGTGCTGTGCAAGGTCATTTTTCGGCTCTGTTCCTGATACCAAATTAAAATAAGTCTTTTTACGGTATTTACCCAGTTAAGCCTCATACGGACAGCATGCTGGATTGGGCCCAGAAAGGCAGGCTCACTAGTTTTCCAACGTAGTTTAATACCAAATGGCTTCAATATATCACAGAGGGGAGTGTCAGCATGGGAAAGACCCAATGGTGCTGTATACTTTTCTATCACACAAAGATGACGCCACGGGACACGTCTTGATAGGTCTAAAACTTACATATCCCATGAAATAATTTTGTTAAAATCTGAATTATCAAAGGAAATGACTAACCCAGAGATGTGTATTGAAAACCTGATGTGCTCTCAAGTCTGCATCATGTTACATAGGAAATATGCAAAAGCAGGAGGTAATGCAGCCCTGCTTTTTGTTTTAATGGTCCCCTCCTCAGTTGAAAGAGGAAAAGGATCCTAGTGATGGGGGAGCAGGTGCACCTGGCTGTGCACCTCACAGAGGAAGCTTGGAGAAGACCAGAGAAGGAAATGAACGGAGGCTGTAGAGCTGCTTCCCTGGGTGAGTTTATGTAACTCTGTAGGCCCATGCTAGGGAACAATCTGAGCATGAGGTAGGAGCCTAAGTAAAACTACAACAAGTAAAATCTAGCAAATGTTCATGATTAGTTAAGTTGAACTCTTTCTTCCTTCCCTTTTGAGGACTAAGCTCTGATTTTTTTTTTCTTTTTTTTGCCCCAATTCTTATGTTAAGGGGTCTTTGGAGTCATGCCCTACAAACATTTAACCCTATATATCATGACTTGTTTTTCAGTCTGACTCTAGCATAACATTACATGACAAAAAAGTCAAATTATTTTACCCCAAAAGCATGTTTCTTTGCCATATTTTGAAATGGTCCTGCAAAGCGGTCCTTTGTCGGGGGGTGGCTCTATAACTTGGCTAGATCTTTTTCTTCCAGGTCCTCCCAATCCTGAAGAGATTAAGTAAGAGTCTAACACCTTTTAAAGGTCTGAATCAGAAAGATTTGTTATCTATTATCTCTAAAGGCCACTATAAGGCTTCAAAGGAAACTTGGTCTCCACAATCTTTTATCTTAACTTGAACATTTCCTTTAAATAGATCCCAGGTCATTAAACAAACTCAACCAATTGCCAATCAGAAAATGTTTAAATTTGCCTAGAGCTTGGAAGCACCCCCTTCTCCACCTTGAGTTGTCCTGTTTTTCTGAACCAAACCGAGGCATTTCTTAAACATATTTGATTGATGTCTCATGCCTCCCTAAAATGTATAAAACCAAACTGTACTCCAACCACCTGGGCCCAATCATGGCCACCATACTTGGCCATGGTGGTCAAGTATTTCTTTGTTTAAACTTGTGATAGAAGAGGGGTGTGGACAGGGGTGAACTGAGCCCAGCACATATGCAGCCGAGGTGTTTCACATGTTCTCGGGACCTCCTGAGTGCTGTGTCACGGGCCATGGTTGCTGATATTTGGCTGAGAATAAAATTTCTCAAATACATCATAGTTTCACTCTTTTGACAATTTCTGCCTCCCCTTTTCCCCTTCTCTTCCCTTTTTTCTGACCACCTTTCCTTCCTCCTCCTCCTCTTCTCTCCCTTTCTCTATCCTTTCTTTCCACCAACTTGATAACAGTAGCTACAAAGTCACTCCAAGAAATTGATGCCTGCATGAGAGAAAGGCATTTCAAAGGCAGCATGGAAACCTTTTGCACTACATTAGGAGAATTATGTCATTTCTGTAAAGAAGGAAAAGAGCACAGTAAGTGGCAACTCTTCCCTAAGGAAACACACTCAGGAGATGTGCTGGTGCTGGGTTTCTCATTCTTCGGAAGTTAGGTGACCTTGGGCTTCGCTGCGTGCAACCTTTGCCTCGTGGATATTTTTCGGTGTTCTGCAACGAGAAGTATATGCTGGTCCGTTACCCTGCATTTTTAAGTTACATTTCATTAAAGTAGAAAGCTCTCTCAATTTGTTTCCCTCATAAAATCTTTTACCCATTTTCATTCATCTTCTCTTTCTACTTTATGTCCTCCTCCTTCCTTTCTTCCCTCCTGTAACACTTGCACTCATTTCTACTTGCTAGAATTTCAAATGACTTTTCCAACTAGGCAACAAGAAATCCTGTTTCTATGCACAGACAGCCTTCAGACTGATGGCCCATTACATTAGCATACAATAAAAGCCAGCAGGGGGTGCATTGCCACGCTGTGATCCTGGGTCTCTAAGCCCCAGGGGGCTGAAGAGGTTCCCATATTGCAGCTACTCTCTCTGGTAATGAGGCAATTGTACACTTTGGTGACAGCTTCGTGGCCTCAATGGAAGCTGCAGTCTTAGTGGGAGAAAAGGGGAGAAAATGTCTGCATCGTGCATCCAGAAATCTGATACAGGCTCCCTGGTTTCACTAGCCTCTTCAATCTCTTCCATGGGCCTCAGGACTGCCTGAAGTTCATGTTCGGTGTCCATAATGACTTAGACTTTTTGTTGTGAGGTGCATGATTTCCAGACCTTCCCCATTAAAATATACAGGGCAGTTAATTAGACATTTACAGTGCTCCACTTACCTGCCAATCCTATATAAGATGTAAGGACAGGAGCTACAGGAAAAGAAAATTAGAGTTCCTCCTTGTTGGCCATAAGAAACTTCTTCAATACCATACTATAATGCATTGCTTGCTGGCATTGTTTGCAGACTCCAAGACTTCAACAACCAGACTCCAGGCTCCTTTCAAACCCCTACAGCGACAGAAACATGAACTCTGCCTTCACCATGGAATCAGGTGGGATCCTTCCATAGACACCAAGGTCTTTCGGTTGGGTCACTGCCACCACGTCTAAATACTGTCTTTGATCCTTCACTCAGGTCTTCCTTCCCAGTCATGGCCACCATACTTGGCCATGGTGGTCAAGTATTTATTTGTTTAAACTTGTGATAGAAGAGTGGTATGGATAGGGGTGAACTGAGCCCAGCACATATGCAGCCGAGGTGTTTCACTTCTTGTGGCTTCTCTAAGAACCCAGAGAAAATAGAACAGAGGTGTGGACAAGGTCCAGTTCCTTTCCTTAAGATACTGCCTTCATTTTCTGTACAGAGAAGGAATGGAGAAAAATAAGCAGATTAACAGCTCATGAAAAGGGAGAAAGCTGTAAATTCCAGATAAAATTAGTATAATTGATGTGCATGCCTCCTTTTGATAAAATGGCATATAGCCATGTCTTACCCCAAGTTCTGTTTACTATCTACCTTCACTCCATGGTCAATTCAGGTCTGAATCCTGAATCTTCCTCCAACACATGCAGATTCCTTGAGGTCATGTAGTCTTAGAGCCTCTTCTTTCATCCAGAAGTCACTGATTGCTGGAGGACAAATCACTATTTAATGTGATGTTAATGCTCCCCAACTGACCAATATTTAACCAGAGGGTTAGAATGCATAAATAAAAGCAGGAAAGCTTATGGTTGGAAAAGGATCCCTGACCAGAAGTGGAGATTGGGTCAGGAAAAGATAACTGGGGAAGGCATGGGGTCCCAGTTCTCGGATATCCTGAAGAAGAAAACCCAGTATTGTGTTCAGGCTGGTTTGCATAAAGGGAGCAAGGTTATACATTCTATAAGGTGATATATTTTAGTCATCCCTCTCCCTCCCAGAAACTTTCATATTTCCAGCTGTGGACTGGGTATTTTCTAAACAGATGTCTGACCACTAGACTGATGAAGCAAAAGGATTTACATGGAACACTAGAGTGTTCGTTTACAGACTCATGCTGTCTTTGTGAGTTTGGGTTATGTGGGAAGTGGCTTTGTGGTGGGCAGGCAGATAGACAACTCTGGGAGTCTGATACGAGCCAGGAAACTCATGGCTCTTGCCTGCCCCTGACATTCACTTTTCTGTGACCTTGAGGAAGTCACTTATCCTTGTGAGGATTAATGAGATAATCTCAGGGAAAGTACTTTGAGATCATTGGCTGACAGGTACTGTATAAGTACAAAGTATTATTATTAAAATGTCACTGTGCTGGCTGCCTTTGCTCTTGAGGGCTCAGAGGCAGAAATGACAGCCTCAGGTGAGTGGATAAGGATTACGTAAGACGTGGAAATAGACTTCTGTCATGAAAAGTTCTGTCCCGCAACACTACTTCTCTCCATCATTATCCCCACCCAGCATCTTCTCACTTATCTCTGGACAGAGGAAAGTTTATTTTCCTAAAATGAACTGTACAAAACAGTTTTAGCCAGAGGCTCTATATCTATAGATTTTACTGTTCCTTAGCATACCCTTGAAAGTAAAGGCTAGAGAAACTTAAACATCTCCAAAACTCCTTTTCTCTCCCAACAAACCAGAAACACTCCTCTAGCTTTTTCCACCTGTGAATAGAAATAAAAATCCTGTGGTCTCAGATTATAGAGGTAAAAATTCAAACTCCCTCTGTTAGCAAAATCTTCCATCTTATTTATTTGCTTAGCTTTTAATTTATCTTTGTTTCTGAATCAATGACTTTTGAGAAAACTATGATTGTTTATGAAAATGTTTAACACATAATAGATACTCAATTAAAAATTGAATAAGTGATTAGTATCCAAGCGTGGGTATCACATTTCTAAGGCATGTCAAAATATTAAATTAACAAATAGCTATTGATTGCTGGGCCTTTTGAAAGAAATCCAACAGGTGAAGGACCCAGTTGTTCCCTTCAGAGAGGAATGTGTTTGGGGGAAGACAAGACTCAAAGGGATGGAGGAGGGCGGACTCTGAAAGCATGAGTGAGTATTCACATGAAATGAGAGCCATGTTTTGTTTTGTTTTGTTTTGTTTGTTTTGTTTTGTTTTTTGGAGAAAGTTGAATGGTAAAAATATATCAGTGACAGGGACAGCAGGAAATAGATGAGAAATCATGAAAAAAAAAAAAGGAGACAAGACCTACGGCAAGTAAAGATCTAGGAAGGGCCTCTCTGTGTATAAGCAACTGAATAAAATGTGTAAGGGGAGCAAAGATGGACCAGGCTACACCTAAGTGTTTACAGATTACCAGGAGATTTGCTGCCAATAGAGGAGAGATAGAGTCCATGTCAGGCTTTTTTTCCTTGTTTGTTTCTTAAAATAAGTACACTTTGTGCTCTGTAATGGGGGGCAGAGGCTCCCAGAGGGGTTGATATACTGCATTGTATATTTCTCTCAAGACTTCTAGATTTGGTGTGGTGGCCCATGCCTATATTCCTAGCACTTTAGGAAGCCAAGATGGAAGGATGGCTTAAGGTTATGAGTTTAAGACCAGCCTGGGGAACATAGTGAGACCATGTCCAAAAAATTATCTGGGTATGGTGGTGCATGCCTATAATCCCACCTACTCAGAAGGCTGAGCCAAGAAGTTTGCTTGAGCCCAAGAATTCAAAGCTACAGTGATTCATGATCATACTACTGCACTTCAGCAGTCTGGGTGACAGAGCAAGAACCTGTGTTTAAAATAACTTTTAAAAATCAGTTTCTTCCTGTAAAGAAACCACAGTTCCAAGGAAGAGGATGAAACCCTGTCCTTGTTGCGTGCTATAATTTACAGCAGGATCACTTTGTGGAAGACCAAACCTAAACACACAGAGGGATAGGGAAGGCTGTTCAGCTCAGAAGAGCAACCAGGCTGGCCTCTGGGTTTTTATATGCAGAACTGAGATGTTACCAGTGTCAGCCGAGGGAGGACAGAGAAATAGCTCTCTATTGAAAGTTGTGTTTGGTCAATTGCTCTTATTGTTTTTTTAATTATTATCTTAGCAGTGTTGTTACTCTCTGTGTAACTTTCACTGGGAGTATTATTAGGCTTTTTCACAGAGGCGCAGCCACATAAATGAATGGAAAAACATAGAAAAAAACTGCATTCTGTGAAATGAATTTCCTCCTCTCCTTTTGCTTCTCCCTCCTTACCCTTCTCCTTCTAGTATATCAAGCAGTGAATTCCCACTGTTAACCTGGGTTGCTCAGAAACCCCTGACATTTGTCCCTTCAAACAACCTTCTCTAAGTGGAACTTATTTTTTCATTCCTACCCATGAGTGTCTCACACTGAACTATACGACTAACTTGATCAACTAGTCCATGCTAGGACATTAACTGCCACTAATATCTCATCTTCCTTATAGCAATTTTATTTTAACAATCACATTTGATGTGTTTCCTTACCGGGGAATACAGTGCAGGATCTTGGAAGCCCACAGATGTCCAGTTTAGCAGATATTTGAGATAGGGACAACAACTAATCATGGTTTATCAGCGACCACAATTAATACAGAAAAACAATGGTGAGTATATGCTCCAATAACTTTTCTGATAAATTTCCTTAATTTACAGATGGTAGACATCCCCAGATTAAATGACACTTACAGGCAACACAGCTGATTGGTAGCAGAGCCAGAACTCAAGCCTAGGTTCTGAATTTCAGACTGGAGCAGTATCTACAGTACCAGAATGTTCTGTAAATCCAATTCTGTACCTGCTTTGCTGTGTGACCTTGCACAGAAAACTCTCTGGGTTTCTGTTTCATGCCCTGTAAAACAGTAGTGAGATTAATGAGTCTCGGAAAGAAAGGACTCTTTCTGCTTTTCAAATATTCTGATTCTGTGTATGTGGAATCACACATGTGTTTTACATTCATCTACATATGGAGAGCCTCAGGAATTTGGCTTTATCATGTCTTCAAGTTTCCCTATGCCATGATGCTTTACTCCTAGGATAATGGTCTTTAGCATGTCAATGATTCAAATACAAGGCCATTTTCTTGGCCCTTCATTGTTTCAGAGTGAAATTGAAAGAGGGAATCCAGCTGTTTATATGCAATATGCAGCAATTATGAAGTTCATTTCCAGAAGCCACTGTAACCATGGCAACCTGTAATTCTGGAAGAATAGAGACAGGCTGTAGACTGATTTCCAGTGGGGCCAACTTCTAACCAGGATAGCTCAGGAAATGCTGATGAGGAGCCTTGCTGTTTAAGTTAAAAGCAGTTTTTGAAACTCAGACTCCCTAAATCCAAAACTTCATTTCTTATAATTGGTGAGGCTCCAATTTTTAGATTTGTTAGTCTGCCCTAGAGGGCTAAATAGTTCAAATGGAACAAGGGCCAGAATTGTATTGGTGTTAGTTGTGTAGTGCCTTAAAGACAAACTCAAAGTCTTAACGCGCAACTGACTAAATCTTAAGTTAGGGTTGCAGGGACCTCAGGAGCTTCAAATAAGGACCATACAAGCTACATTCCTGATATGCCAACTTCTTAGATATATCAAGAAAAAAATAATGAGACTCAAGTTAGAATCATTTATTTTGTGATGTTTTGACCCCATCAGGCCAGAATGGAAGCAGGAATTGATGAAGCGATTGCAGAAGATGGGAAATAGCATAAGGGCAAAGATATGGAAATTTTGAGACAGAAATTATTTAAAACAATTTGGCCAGGTTAGAGAGTTGATCTTCTTCCTTCCTGTTACCCCATGTATCCCTTTTGACTAATAGTATGAATGTCTGAATACTCCAAAAGGAAATGTGATGATGGGCAGCTCAGGGTCAAAACTTAAATGCACACAACTCCTGAATGCACTCTGGGAAATTCATGGAGATGAAATGCTAAATGGCTGCAAGCTGCAAAGGCGTCGGAACTGGATTTTTGCTATTTCTGCCTCTTTTGACTGTCTTTGATCCCTGCTGGCAGCATGCTTGGCATGTGTGAATACCACAGCTCACAGAGACTGTACCTACTGGGAAAGTGAAACAAAACCTAGGCCAATCAGCTGCAAGTGTTTTTCTCCGAAATTCCCAGGAAAGTCAACATCAGGTGTGCACTCCAAATAGGTTAAAATGTACCCATTCCAAAAGGGGAACTTATTTTATGCTGCTTTGCCTGAAAAATGAGCAGGCAGTTTGCATATCCTGGAAGCACCAGACAGACATGAACTGATAAACAGTCTCCAGAATGTGTTTGCTCTACCTCTGAGCAGCAACTAGACTTGGAGCTATGGGATAAGGAACATCCAGAAAGGCACTGGAGATTTGATTATGTCAAGACTTAGGCAGAAAGGCAGGCTAGAGACAGGAGGTAAATACATACAAGATAAAAATATACCGAGGATTTTCAAGAGAGCCTTGAGCTGATGGCAGGAGACATTACCTGCAGGTCAAAAGCAAGACTTCTTATAATAATTCCCTGGCTCCTGGCTCTCATCCTTGCCCTTGCATGGACTCCTGCCAGACTTTTCAATGTTTGCCGAGAGTCCTGTCCTCCTCCTGCTTGAATTTGGCTCGTTCTTACATGTTAACCTCTTCCAGACCCTAACTTTAAGGCTGAAGCCAACTCTGCGCTGCAGAGGGTCGTAAAAAAGCAGCAGAGGTTTTAGAAGCTGAGAGTCCTGACTTTGCCACTGTCTTAGTTGGTTTGGGCTTCTTTTTTGAACAAGAGAAATGTATTCCTCACGGTGCTGGAGGCTGGAAGTTCAAGAGCAGGAACAATCTGCAACTAGCATGGTTGAATTCTAGTTAGAGTCCTCTTCTGGATTGCAGACTGCCAACTTCTTGCGTTCTTACATGACACATGAGAAAAGCTAGTTAGCTTTCTGGCTTTTTCTTAGAAGGGCACTAAATTATTCATGACGGCTCCACCCTCATGACCGTCATAATTACCCCCGTCAGTCCCACTTCTAAATACCATCACATTGGAATGAGATTTCAACATATGAATTTTGGGGGAATACAAGTGTCACTCTATTGCAGCCGCTAACTTGCCTCCTGACCCAGAGAAATTTGCCTCATTTTCCAACACCATCTATAAAGAGATAATCATAAAACACTGCATGCATGGTTGTTGTGTAGGAAGAACAGAGCTAACTATTTCGCCCGCTACTCTCTGATGTATCTTTGGGGCAAGTCCGGTAGTCTCAATGGTCAAAAGAATACTCTGCACAGGTGAGCTGGTGGAATGATCAGGTAGATGTTGAATGAATGGTCCTTGTGAAAACTGATCTACCACTAATATAGAGAAAATATAAAGGCCAGAGCGAATAGGAAACACATTACAAGGCAAATGAAATATGAGAGCTTCCCTAAAGGAATAGCTAAAAAGAGGGGGGATCGATTATCTGAGTGAGTATGAGGGTTAGGTATAGGAGGCAAGCAGGAGGGAAACCAAGACAGATTGGTATAAAGATCATTTTTATTGGGATGGAAAGTTCTAATAGGAAACAGTGCTATACAAGGTCAGGAAAACAGACTAAGGCCAGCTAGTGGGAGCTAAATATGTATTATTTTATATGTAGAGTGACTGTTTAAAGTCACAATAGAAGATATAAAACGAGTTTTGCCACTGCTTTTGCCCATGTTAATTCACACAGGAGCTCTCATCACTTCCCCCCAAGGAGATTCATGTTAACTACTTTGTGAGATGCACCTTTCTATGTTTTTCATGTTCATGAAAGTTGTGTGTGTATGTGTGTGTGTCACACGGGTATTTATATATTGTATGGCAACAAATAAACCCATTTCTAATAAATATGTTGGGTCACTATTATAAAATGGAATCATATATACAAATATTTCTGCATTTTTTCTCACTCAGAAATCTCTCAACTCCTAAACAGCTAAAACACTAATGTGGTCTTCCAATGACTGTAATATTCTACGGCGATTATTCGACCATTTTCTTATTTCTTAGAACTCATTCTTTGCTCAAGGATTTTGTTTTGTTTTCTATTTAAGATCCCTCTGCAGCAAATGATCATGTGTGTATGTGTTTAAGTGTTAGTGGATTTCTTTTTATGACATAGATGCCTAGGAGTGGTATTGTTCCTATGTGTCAAAACATGAATGTATTTTTAATTTTGATGGCTTATGCTAGATTGTTTTCAAAGACTATCAATTCTCATTTCTGTGTGATGTAGGAATGTGAGAGTACTTTTTTCCTACATCCTCTTCAGCATTAGCTGCTATTGTTCATTTCTTTTTCAGTGTCCTGATTGTAAAGTGATATTTCATTATTAATTTGCATTTCCCTGAACCATTAGTGAATTTGAGCAGTTTTCATGTGTTTTTCAGTCATTTGTAATTTTTTTCAGTCATTTGTAATTTCTGTACTGCCAATTACTTGTTCGTAAATGTTTTCATTTTCTGTTGGGCTATTTGTCTTTATCTTGTTAGAGAATGTTGTATTTTATAGACATTAACCTGGGCATGTGCTCGACAGAATTGCCTGGAGGAGGAAGAGTTGAAACCATCAGGAAACAATCACATTGGTCTAAAAATGAGGTGATATGAGCTTCCTCAAGACTTGGGTCCTTGGCAATTTAAAGGAAGGGCTGGGAAATGGTCTGAAAAACAAACCACCACCACCAAGCAATTGATTGGATGTTGCTGTAGTGAGAGGGGATGGGGAGAGGTTGCAGTCATTTTGTGGTTTGGCAAGTCTGATGTTTGGGAAATAGATTATTGCATTTTAAAAATAGGGACTTCAGAGCAAGAAGGTACAAGAGTTGTAGGAAAGATGAGTTTGGTTTACAAATGAGATGAGTTTGAGGTGACAGTGAGTCATTCTGATGACAAACTTGTAGGACTAGAAATTGAGAGAAGGATCACAGAATTTTAAGAAAATGGAAGAAAGAGTGTGACAAGAGAAGAGTGAAGCAAAGATTGGATTTTGCCCAGTCATGGTGAATGAAGGACCCATGGAGTACCAGAGAATTAGCTGCTCATCTTATCTGAAAACATCTTATACCATATTGGGTTTACTGAGGGAGGCTGAACAGAAATGGTGTGAGAGGGCAAAGGGGTTTGGAGTAAAGTCTCTCGATTTAACAAGTAAAAATACAGGGTGTTCAATTAAATTTGAATTTAAAATAAACAATATTTTAGGATAAGTATGTCCCATTCATTATGTGAAACACTGTCATATTAAAAAGACTCTTAGGCGGGGTGCAGTGGCTCGCACTTATAATCTCAGCACTTTGGAAGGCCAAGGCGGACAGATCACCTGAGGTCAGGAGTTTGAGACTAGCCTGGCCAACATGGTGAAACCCTGTCTTTATTAAAAATACAAAAATTATTCGGGCATGCTGACCGGTGCCTGTAATCTTGGCTACTTGAGAGGCAGAGGCAGGAAACTCCTGAACTCAGGTGGGCTGAGGTTGCAGTGACCCAAGATTGCACCAGTGTACTCTAGCCTGGGTGACAGAGTAGCCATCTCCAAAAAAAAATAAAAAATAACAAAAAATAAAAATACTCATTATTTTGGATATACTTACTCTAAAAAATATTTAATATTTGATACTGGTCCTAGGACATATTCACTTTTCATGTGAAATCTACATTTAACTGGGCATCTGTATTTTATCTGTCAGCCCTACTTTGCAGCCTAAAATGTTAGGCACATATCCTTGACCTGCTATGCCTTAGCTGTGTGATGTCCAGCAAATCACTTCACCATATCTAAAGAAAAGATGTTCTTTGAAATCAAAGAGCTTTTCATGATAATATTCCAGGCAGTGAAATATCTGACATTCTCTTTACTAACACTTTATCCATCTACAATAATATAGTGATTATTGATGCCCATTCACGTCTATCCATTCTACCAACAAACACTTATTGAGTATATGTCATGTAAAAAGTGGGTGGCAAGTATGTTCATAATAATGACCCTGAAGTAAGTTGGGCATCATATGGTGATTGCAGAGCCATGAGAGGTTTAAATCATGTTCAGGAGCTTTTAATTGTTTAAATTTATTTTATCATATTTCATTTAAAAATTGCTCTCCCATGAACTTCCAGAGATTCTCTATTAAGCAGAATGTTAATTCCAATCTCAGTAAAAAGCAGGTGAGCAGGTGCAGGTTAGCGGGGGAGCCTTCTCTCCAGCAAATAATATACCATTTATTATCCTTTAACCAACTTGTGTTCCTCAAGGATCATGTGTATATTCCTTTTACTGTAAGCTCTGGACAAGATAGCCCTTCTTTCTTTTTGAACTAGTTCATTACTAGCATTTATAAACTACCTACATGTGCCAGATATTTTTATTTTGCCCTCATATCACACGTAAGAGGGAGGTACTATGAGCACACCATTTTACAAATGAAGAAACTAAGGCACAGAGACCTTGATTAAGTCACTGAATCCCTCAGGAGGAAACAGCTAAGCAGGGTTCAGTCCCTGTAGATGTGGCTTCTAGACCCTGGCTCATACTACAGCACCTGACTCCAGAACCCACTTGAAGGAAGAAGTGCTTGATGGCCCAGGGAGGCATTTGAAGAATGCAGCCTTCAGCTAGGATTTAGAAGAGGATGCTAATATTAAAGGAAGCCTGGGACATTAGGTAGAGAAACAATAGAGCTAAAATTCTACCAGAATCCAGTCCTGATGAACCCCACTGCTCCTAAGACCCACCAGCAGAGCCTGGTGGGCAGCACAGGTGACTTGGGGTAGGAGTCCTGGGAGGTCCTGCCTGCCTGTGAAGGGCTCTCAGGGAAAGAAATTATGTAGGAGCCCCACCTACCTGGGTACATCCTAAGCTGCTGGGGCTGTGAAGCTTGTCTGACTTTTCATGTCCAAAAGTAGATCAGAAGTTTCTATCTTCTTTCCTACCCCTCTAAGACATAGCCCATCAGCATTACCCAAGTAGATAAGACAGAGAGGCATATACGCTAAGGGCTGGTGCACAGTCAGGTGCTGAAAAAAATGTACATGATATAGATGCAGGTTATTATAAGCTGCGTTCAAAATTAGAAACTTGAAATTCAACTTAGAAAAACATACAGTTAAAGTACCCCTCACTATCTTTAATAGAATTCATTATGGTTCTGAAAAACTATACCAAAAATTAAAATACCAAAACAAAAAAACTGGATTAATTTTGTAAAGAATGAAGAACTTGGCCAGTATTCTAATTTCTTCTTTCAACAGTATTTGTACAGTATGAAGAGGTGGGAGCTCTCATATTTTGATCATCAGATTGAGCTTCTAATACCTCAACATTTCTGTTTCTCTGAACAAAGTCACTATATTTTTAGGAGAACTTATAAAGTAATATAGAAGGTAACGCTCATTCACTTCAACTTCTTCTACTCTGGCAAAGTTAATTCCATTGCTTTCCTACTCCATGTCAGTTTGATGGTTTGTCGTATTCAAGTATCCATCAACGTGATGTTTCCACAAGCTGCTAATCCATATTAAAGGGCACCTCAGCTAAGTGGATACCTTGTGATGGAGGAAATCTCTCTTACATCTGCATTAAGAGAAAGGACATCATTCAGCAAAAGAGGAGGACAGCACATGGAAGCCCTTCAGGGAGGAAGTGGATGATCAGGAGACAAATGTCAGACCCTGGAGAACAGAGTTTCCATGATTGAAAACGGTAGAAATTGGCATGTTAGGGAAGCTTCAACCTGGCTACTCTTGAGCTAAGCAGGGAGTGTCAAGGTTTACTCATCTGCCTCACTACTTCCCTCTTCTCTTCTCTAATCTGAATTATATTCTTCATTCAGCAATATTCATGGAACAAGTTCTAAGTGCCAAGCACTGTTCTAGGGGATGAGGACAGAATAGTCAATAGAGTAGATAATTCTTGCCTTTATGGAGTATTCATTATAGTGCATATAAAGATAAATTCATAGCACCTCATAATTCTTTCTAGAAATAATGAATGGTTTAAAAGTCATTTGTATATAAATGCTTTCCCTTAGAAACCAAGATTGACAGGTAGTTGTTGCTATCCTATCAGCATCCTTGCTCTAGATACTGAACCCAAAATATTCGTCCTCTGCTGACAAAGGACTTACCACAGCTGCAAATATGGAAGTGCTGTTTTAGGCTTATATCCACAAATAGAAATCACAAAGATAAGAAGATTTATACATGAGAATTAAATGTTACATAACATATAAAATATATTACAAATATATACTATGTTATAAAATTTATACATTTACATATAAACATCTATATATACACACTACACACATTCTCTTACAGCATATGTGCTTTTAACAGTCTACCGTTTACTTTTATAAATCATCTGTGAATTAGGAAGTAAGAAGCATTCGTGGCATTTCCTTCTCTACTTTTTTGGACAGGTAAATAATAACCAAGGTGTGCAGTGGCAGTCAGGGTGAATATGCAAAATCTGCATCAATGGGAAGATGTAAACTAGAGATCATGGATTATTTAAACCCTCATCCAATCCCCTCACCTTACAGATAAGGAAACTGAGGCTAACAGTAGTTGCCATAGCTGATTTAACAGCCACAAAGCTAATTTGCAGCAGGGCTGGGAGCAAATTGACCTCCTCTGACCCTCAGTCCAGGGTCCTCTCAATTACACTGCATTCTCACTCCTATTAAGGAGAGATCCCCTATATATCATGCTCATGTTAGTTGGATTGTGCTTCAGAGCCAAGGCAGGAAGCCAAGGCAGCACAGTGAAAACTGCCAACTGCAGAAGATGATGAAGGAGTCAGCCTTTGGGCTATTTGCCCCCAGTGTCTATCTACAGGGCCCTATATATCACCACTGTAAATGTAACCAATGTGGAAAATTATATTTACCAGGGAGAAGACTGAATGGGATTTCAAAAGATGTTTTGATAAGCATCCTAAGAGCGTACAGACCAAAGGGAAGCCCAGGTGGGGCATGTGCCCAAACTTACAGGTGGCTAGACTGCCTTCCAAAGGAGGTGGCTATGGCTAACTGCAGGAGCTCATTCTGCTGATGGAGACCAGAGTTCGAGCCTGTGCCGGAAGTCTCCTGTTCTGCCCTGCCTTGTGCACCACTTAACTTCTCCAAATAAAAGGTAAACAAATATGTAAAGACTACCTTTTTAGAAGAAGCCCAGTTTATTTGCTTGCCAGGTTAACTACATGGTTGGTAATACATGGTGGGTGATAGTCTTTTATGCAAACTTATCTGCTAGGGCTAAAAAAAGTGGATTCATAAAAAATTTCTTGTACTGAATGTCATTACCCTGAGGCTGATCCAATAATTCTTTTGTTATTCAAAACTCTGTGGCCCTCAACATATGCTTTCTGGTTGTCAAGTGCTGACCAGTAGGTTTCAGTTCCCAAAGCAACATAACAAGTTATTTTTAGGTACACTTGAAACAAGGAACATACAATCTCAGTTGGCAAGGAAGAAGAGAGGATGGTTGTACTTTCACAAATTCATATTTTAAATCGGCGAATTAAGGACTCGGAAAGATTGTGTGTTTCGTTCAGGTTTACATAGGCATGGAGTCTGAACATGCCAGTTCATCCACTGCCCTTCCACTCTGCATTCTCTGAAGTTGTCATCCTTTTTTTAATGTAAAGAAACTATATTTTGGGACCATTTACACAGATACATACACTGTGATGTCTGTGTTTAAAAGATACATCCTGAGAATATACTTTTTGATAAATTATAACATGGCTTTCCTATTCTTTACTTTTACCTATGCCTTTCTCTGCTTGTTTCTTGAATTTTTATTTTGAAGTTAAAAATAATGAATAACAAAACATGTTATAGGTAGAAGTATCATGTACGACTTTGCATTTATATGAATTAAACAAATACTTTTTAATAGCATATCTCCAGGGAAAATTCCAAACATTTATCAAGTTCTCACCTGACTTTTTTTTTTTTCCATTGCTCATTTCATCTCCAGCATCCACACCTTTCCTCTCCTTCCAAAGAGGTATTTAACTCTGGCTGGAGTAGGATAGATCCCTCTTCCCTGATCCAAGCATTGGCCTTAATTGACCTAAGCCAATCCGAAGCTCCTTGCCACAGTGATCGGTTCAAGGATGGACACTTGACCTAAGATCCAATTGGAAAGAAATCCAAGATGGGTAAGGAAAAGAGAAGTCCTATCTTCCTTAACACAAACAAGAAAAAAAAATGTGCCTAGGTTTTCTAAAAAGAGCTCTGATGAAACCACAAGGAAAGCCAGCTCTGAGTTGAAGTCAGGACCTTGAATATCACAGTGGGGAAACCAAAAGGAAAATTGTTCCTTGGATATATCATCAATTAGCTGCTAGATTGAGCTTTTCTTGAATCTCAAAAAATGCTGTTGCTCAATATGTCACTCAATAAATTGTTTCCTTTTTGAAAAAAAAAAAATGGTTTGAAGTTTTGATGTTCTCATCCCTTGCAAACAAAATAACTTTAGAAAATGTGTTGCCCAACCCAAATCTATTTAATAAATATGGGCTGGTTTACCAGTTGCAATACTTCCTACATTCAAAGCACACATATTATTCTACATGTTCTACATGATATACATACTGCATCTATGTCAGAATATTAAGAGAATTGATTTCACCTTCTATTCTTCTGGAATCTGAGTTCCTAAATCTGTTCTTTTCTTTATCAGTATGCTTAAGTTCAATTTTAAGAATTCATTTCTCCAGTGATAATAACATATATTGGCCCATAACTAAATATTCTTTCTTTCAAACTGGGTAGTTAGCTCTAGCTTCAAAAATCTCATCTACATCAAATTGCCAAGCATTTTCCTTCTATAGTTGCATTCTTAGTGTTCCCTACTCCCATGACACGATGATGAGTTTGGGATCATTCACGGTCTTTAAACTTTTCAGGAACCTTTTCCACTTGAAGAATCCTCTTAAAGAGAATATACATCATTGAGCATGATTATCCAGGCTTAGAGGAACAATGCACAGAATAATATGGCCTCTGTGGAATTTGCTGGCAGTCCTGCCACGACTCCCTGTTCACATTTTCAATTCAATTTTAGATTTGTTGTCGATTGAATACTTTGTCCTACTCCTCCATCCTTAGACAAAATCTTAGGGTTGGAAGGAACTTAAATAGTGATCAAAACCAGTGATTCTCAAACCTTGGTTCTCAGCCACTAGAAGCAGTGATTAAAACAAAGCTTCAGTGGGCCACCACCACTGAGATTCTGGTTCAGTAGGTTTGAGGGGGGAATGAAGAATGTACATTTCTAGCAAGTTGTCAGGTAATGCTGACACTGCTGGTTTGTGATCACACTTTGGAATCCACCAATTGAAACCAATAGATGTTAAAGGGAATCACCAGGGGGAGCTTACTAACTACGCTCAGACCTTAACCTAAAGAACATGTAGAAGTTTAAAAATATTTCCAAGTGACTTTAAATTGTACTATGATTTTAAAATCCTTGATGAATCAGTTTATACATTAGCAGTTGTAATTAGCTTCACAATATCTATACCTAACTATGTATTGATACCTTCAGTGACAGGCAAGTTACTATCTTTTGAGACAATCCTCTTCAGCTATGGATAGTTATTTTAGAACAATTTGTCTTTAATTGAACCTACAAGCTATCTTGTGGTAACTCCTAATCATCAATTTTACAACTACCCCTTAAGAATTACATAGAAATTAATTTCACCTTTCAGAGGCCATCCTTTAAAATATATAAAGAGGTCTGTTGTGACCACCTACCCTTCCTTGATTTTTACTTCTTTCCTTACCATTTATATCATGGTTTTAAGTAACCTCCTTGTCACTCTCCTTTGTATCATCTAAGCTTCTAATTTTTTTTTCCATATCAATAACCCTTATTAGATAGTAGAGAAAAATAATAAAGGAGGTTAACAATTTTACATATGTTTAAATCTTTCAGTCTTACAGTGGATTGAATGGTGCCTCTATATTAGTTTGTTTTCAGGCGGCTGATAAAGACATATCCAAGAATGGGTAATTTTTACAGGAAAAAGAGTTTCATTGACATACTAGATTTCAGAAGATGTATGAAAACACCTGGATACCCAGGCAAAAGTCCACCTGGCTTGGGAGGATTCGCAAATCCTGGCAGATGGCAAGGAGGAGCAAGTCACATCTTACATGGATGACAGCAGGCAAAGAGAGCTTGTGCAGGAAAACTCCTCTTTATAATAAACCTCAGACCTTGTGAGACTTACTATCATGAGAACAGCATGGGGAAAACCTGCCCCCATGATTCAGTTACTTCCCACTGGGTCCTTCTGACAACACAAGAAATTCAAGAAGAGATTTTGGTGGGCACACAGCCAAACCATATTATTCTGTTCCTAGCCCCTCCCTATTCTCATGTCCTCACATTTCAAAACCAATCATCTTTTCCCAACTGTCCCTCAAAGATAACTCATTTCAGCATTAACTCAAAAGTCCACAGTCCAAGGTCTCATCTGAGACAAGGCAAGTCCCTTTTGCCTATGAGCCTGTAAAATCAATAGCAAGTTAGTTACTCCCTAGATACGATGGGGTGGGGAGTACAGGCATTGGATGAATACAGTCATTGAAGATAGGGCCACAGGCTTCATGGAAGTTTGAAATTTAACAGGGAAGTCAATCTTAAAGCTCCAAAATGATCTCCTATGACTCTGTCTCACATCCAGATCACACTGATCCAAGAGGAAGGTTCCCATGGCCTTGGATCCCTCCACCTTTGTGGCTTTGCAGGGTATAGTCCCAATCCTGGCTGTTTTCACAGGCTGGCATTGAGTGTCTGCAGCTTTTCCAGGTGTACAGTGCAAGCTGTCAGTGGATCCACCATTCTGAGGTCTGGAGGATGGTGGCCCTCTTCTCACAGCTCCACTAGGTGGTACCCCAGTAGGGACTCTGTGGGAGCTCCAACTTCACATTTCCCTTCTGCACTGCCCTAGCAGAGGTTCTCCATGAGGGCCATGCCCATGAAGCAATCTTTTGCCTGGGCATCCAGGTGTTTTCATACATCTTCTGAAATCTAGGCAGAGGTTCCCAAACCTCAATTCCTGACTTCTGTGCACCTGCAGTCTCAGTACCACTTTGAAGTTGCCAAGGCTTGGGGCTTCCACCCTGTGAAGAAAGAGCCCAAGCTGTACTTTGACCCTTTTTAGTTATGGCTGGAGTGGCTGGGATATAGGACACCAAGTCCCTAGACTGCACACAGCATGGGGACCCTGGGTCCAGCCCACAAAACCATTTTTTCCTAGGCCAGTGGGCCGGTGATGGGAGGGGCTGCCATGAGGACTTCTGATATGCCCTGAAGACATCTTCCCCACTCTCTTGGGTCTTAACATTTGTCTCCTTGTTGCTTATGCAAATTTCTGCAGCCAGCTTGAATTTCTCCTCAGCAAATGAATTTTTTTCTGTCACATTGTCAGTCTGCAAATAACTGAATGCCTTTAACAGCAACCAAGTCACGTCTTGAATGCTTTGCTGCTAAAAAATTTCTTTTGCCAGAAACCCTAAATGATCTCTCAAGTTCAAAGTTCCACAGATCTCCACAGATCTCCAGGGGAGGGACAAAATGTCTCCAGTCTTTTTTAAAATATAGTCATCTTTACTACAGTTCCCAACAAGTTCCTCATCTCCATCTGGGGCCACCTCAACCTGGACTTTATCATCCATATCGCTATCAGGCTTTTGGTCAAAGCCATTCAAATCTCTAGGAGGCTCTAAACTTTTCCACATTTTCCCATTTTCTTCTGATCCCTCTAAACTCTTCAAGCCCTTCTCTGTTACCCAGTTCCAAAGTGACTTCCATGTTTTCAGGTGTCTTTATCACCACCTCACCTTTGGTACCAGTTTACCGTGTTAGTCCATTTTCATGCTGCTGATAAAGATATAACCAAGACTGGGTAATTTATACAGGAAAAAGTTCCACATGACTGGTGAGGCCTCACAGTCATGGCAGAAAGCAAGGAGGAGCCAGTTGTATCTAACATGGATGGCAGCAGGCAAAGAGAGCTTGTGAAGGAAAACTCCCCCCATAATAACCATCAAATCTCATAAGACTTTCTAGCATGAGAACAGAACAAGAAAGCCTGCCCCCCTGATTCAATTACCTCTCACCAGGTCCCTCCCACAACAGGTGGGAATTCAAGATGAGATTTGGGTGGGGACACAGCCAAGCCATATCAGCTGCCAATAGGATATGCCCATACTTTAGTCCCTGGAACCTGTCAATGTTACCTTATTTGGAAAAAGGATCTTTGTAGACTTAATTTATTTAAGGATCTTGAGATGAGAAGATCATCCTGGATTATCTGCATGGGTCCTAAATCCAATGACACATGTCATGATAAGAGACATAGAAGAGGAGAATTTCCTGTAAAGATGAGGGCAGAGATTAGAGTGAGGTAGCAACAAGCCAAGGGTGACCTGGAGCCACCAGAAACTCAAAAAGTCAAGTAACAAATGCTTCACTAGAGATTGTGAACTTCTGATCTTCAGAACTGTGAGAAATCAAATATCTGTCATTTTATACCTTCAAATTTGTGATCACTTGTTATAGCAACACTAGAAACCTCATACAGGCTTTTATTATCTAAAATTTAAGGGATAAAATAACTAGAAGACATTATTACATAATCACTTTTGATTTTCTCTGAGAAGTTGTGATGATCAAGCCATATATCATTTTAAACCAAGGGACTAAAAAAGGTCCTGATTTTGGAATACAAAACTATTACCTGGTAATGTCAAATTTATTGATCTTTATTGTGAACATAGATCATTGATGAATTTCTTTAAAAGGTGAAAGACTAGAAAGATTCATGACACAAAAAGGATTCTTAGGAAGCAGCATAGGTGCAAATAAATTCCTGTTTTACTTCTTTTCTTTAGAGGGTGACTAGACATTCAGGTTAGAAATATGGTATTGACAGGATATATATCTTTATTTTAGGTATTTAGCAAAGTCACAATATTGTGTGAGCAAAAATGCAGGAATGAGCTGGATGATAGTATTATGTGATTTACAAAAAAAATGAAAATGTTAATTGATGGATCAATGACAAGCAAGAAAGAAAACTTCAGGGATGACACCATTCTATACTTTAAACTTATCCTTTCTACCATATTTTGGTAACTAAAGATTGTTTTTTGTTTTTGAACTTCATGAAGAATGAAAACATTACCACATATACTAGAAAACATTTTAGGAGCAGCATATATTAATAGGCTAGAAGAGTATATTTCCATTGTATTTTTCAGGACCCAGCATCTCTGGAGATGCCTCCTGGGCTGCTGTGGTTTGTATGGGGTGAGGTTTGCCTCTGCTACAGGTAGACCCTTCTTCCTTGACAGACACAAAGTAGCACTTTCCTTATTTCATATATTGAGTCCTGCATGGTATTTATTCTATCAAAAAGGCTAGCTCTTCTAAACAAACGTGCCTAGAACAATTGTCCCAAGGCAAACATAATATTTAATATTAATTACAAAGTCCTTAATCCAGCAATTTTATTTAATGAACACTTTGAAAACAGTATGTGTCAGGCATTTTTTTAAAGCACTTTACAAATAGAAACTTTTAAAATCTTCATGTCAATCCTACAAGGTTGGTGTTATAATTCTCATTTTATTGATGAGGGAACAGACACGAGGGGTCCTTTGTCTATGATCACACTACTGATACAATGACTTCAGTAGTTTGGCTGTGATGCCCTTGTGATTACAGAGTATCCTTTACTGACTCTTCAGAGTATTTTAGGAGCACAGGAAAGGGAAGACTTGGCTTTATAGCACCTGATGAACAGATCTGTGCTGATGATAATGCCACTTCCACTCTGGAACACAGTGTCAAGTTTGTGAAACTAAACATCAGGGGAGACGTTTATATACTGAAGCTTTCTCAAATAAGAGCAGCGTGAACAGCAGCTGATAGGTAAATCATGCTATATCCAGGGTGCTTGAGGATAACAGGAATGTTGAGTCTGAATTGGAGAAGATATGTGAGGCTAAAATAGTATGTGCCAATATTTGAGGGACTAAGAGTGTAAGGTGATTAGACATTCCCTGCACTGTGAGGAAGCATAAAATAAACTTGATGGTCAAAATTTTTAGAAGCACTATGACCAGTAAAGCTTTCCCACAACTACTGCAAGGCATTGAATTCTGAGCTACATATTTTGTGTTAGTAAAAACTGGTGACCTTCTAATGGCATTGTGGTGGGAAATTTTTCCGCGTTGTGTAGGAAGGTGGATTAGATAATTTGTAGGTTTTCTTCCAAATATTAATTCTATATTTCTGTTTATTTTTCTGCAGGCATGCTGAGAAATTGACATAGCAATCAATGAGAGTTTTTGCTTGAATAAATATTTCAAAGTCAAGCCCATGTTACTCACAAATTCTATTGTATCTCCTTTTCTCCACCACTTTCCGAATGCTTATTTCAAAATTGAAAGAAATCCACAAGAGCAATTTCTTTCTAATTGCATAATTGCTGCATTTTGGTTTAACGCTATTGGGGAAAAAATGGTTTGACATCCTGAGATTTCAGCAAAGAATTATATAATAAAGAATCTAGACTCAAATAATTGTTTACTTAAAACTAGAATTTACTGAAAAACCTCACACTGTTTCCCCCTTACTACTGCAACATAATTAAATAATTTCACAATTAATTACTTTCAGGAGAGATAATTTGTTTTCATTAAAATATGTAAATATGCATCCCTTGCTGGCTTTAAAAAAAAAAAAATCTCAATGTTTTCTCACCCACTGTTGTGATGATGATTCACGATAAAGGGGTTCCACCAGAGGCTTCAAATGTCAGCTTAGGTCCTTTATTCCTCAGCCTGAGAGAAAACTTTCCCCCACAACACAGCCTTCCCTGCCTCAGCCACCCCCAGTCATATTCAGAGCACCCTCAAAAGTTAAGAATTTGCTGCTGCTTCCTGCCTCTGTATCCCACAGTCTTTAGTTTGGGGACCCTAGTTTTGCTTGTGATATTGATAAAGCATTGGATTCAAGGAAATCTAAAGCAGCAGCCCAGTGGAGGGCAGGGTTGGGGGGAGCAAGAGAAAATAAAATGAGGTTTGCATTTTAGATTATTTAAATAAGTTTGGATTTTGTTTTTAAGTATCGAATTCAACCAAACTAATAGACATCAGATGTATTCTTTGTGCAAAGCACTGTGCATGTTGTTCTGAGGCATAACACAACTAGAAAACATCTCTTTAAAGGAATTTTTTTTCTTGGCTGAATGTGGTGGCTTGTATTTATAATTCCCAGCACAGCGATTTGGGAGGCTAAGGCGGAAGTGCTTGAGGTCAATATATATCTATATTTGGTAGAAATGGGCTTGCTGTGTTGCCCAGGGTGGTCTTGAACTCCTGCCCTCAAGCAGTAACTGGGAGTATAGGCCTGCACCATTATGCCTGGCTAAATTATATATATATATATATATATATATATATATATGTGTATATATATATATATATATTTATATATATATATGTATGTATATATATATATTTATATTTATATATTTATGTGTAAAAATATATATATTATATAAAATATATATATTTTATGTATTTTAGCCAGGCATAATGGTGCAGGCCTATACTCCCAGCTACCTGAAATGCTGAGGTAAGAGAATCACTTGATTCCAACTGTACAGGCCTGTACCCTAGCCTCGGTAACAGTATGAGAAGACTCCATCTCTACAAAAAAAATAAAAAGGATTATTTCTTATCAGACCAAACATAAAACCTGTTGTTTGTGCTCTAGAGAAAATATTCATGCAAGAAAAGGCAACAGGACAAAGTAGTGTTCACACTATGAGTATCATCCTAAATTTTCACTGCGATTGTCAATCCAAATTAGGGCAGAGAACGTTAAAAACCAAAATTTATCTTGAATCACCCTTGCCTAATGAGGCATTACAACATACAAAAAAGAGGATAACAACTACTAAAGAATACCACAAAGGAAATAATCATGGGAAGTTCAGTGACCTAAACCATGCAATTTGAGTCAAATTGAAAACTTCTCATAGAGGGGTTACTCCCAATAGTTGCAGGCCCTACCCATTACACACACTGCCTAAGTGTTTGCTCTACCACTGGAGTTGAGATGACTTGCAAGGGATTCTTTTCAGGCTTGAAATCTGGTCTAGATCTCAAGTGATAAGACAGGAAATTGGTCCAAGGCATTCGTGGTATTGTCATTAAAGAAATACTCTGGTCTATGTAATAGCTACAGGGTATCTCTTCCACTAGCTAAGAGATTGATAGGCAAAGATTTGTTTTGTTTTTTTTCCTAGGAAACTACCCTCCCACTTCTCTCTTATATTAAAGAAATGGCTTATTGGTGGAGTTTTTACTTCCCCTTAAGACATGTAAATATGTGTTCGTTTAGGTGAGAACTATTTGTATAGGAAACAAAATCTTTTTTTTTTTCTTTCGAGACTTTCCTCTTCCTTGATTGATAATGTTTAATTGAAGAAAGTTGCTTAGGTGTTGGCTTTTCCACATTAGAATCATATCTTCTTGATCTTTACCTTTTTGTCCCCACTAAAATAAGTCTCTAAAATTGCAAGGGAACTTAGACAATTGAACAAGCAAAAAAGAAATAACCCCATTTAAAAAATGGGAAAAAGACATGTACAGGCACTTCTCAAAAGAAGACATACAAATGGACAACACACATATGAAAAAATGCTGCTGCATCATTAATCGTCAGAGAAATGGAAATCCAGACCACAACGAGATACCATCTCACACTAGTCAGAATGGCTATTACGAAAAGTCAGAAAACAGCAGATACTGGTAAGGCTGCAGAGAAAAGCAAACACTTATACACTGCTGATGAGAATGTAAATTAGTTTAGCCACTATGGAAAGCACTGCACGTTGTTTAGATATTTGTCAAAGAACGTAAATAGAGCTACCATTTGATCCAGAAATCCCATTACTGGTTATATACCCAAAAGAAATCATTCTACCAAAAGATATATGCACTTATATATTCATCACAGCACTATTCACAATAGCAAAGACAAGAAGCAACCTAGGTGCCCATCAACCATGGGTTGGGAAAGAGAATGTGGCACATAATACACCAAGGAATATCATGTAGCCATAAAAAAGAATGAAATTCTGTCCTTTGCAGCAACATGGGTACAGCTAGAGGCCATTATCCTAAGTGAATTAACAGAAGTACAGAAACCCAAATACTGTATGTTCTCACTTATAATTGGGAGCTAAACATTAGGCACTCATGGACATAGAGATAGGACCAATAGACACTAGAGACTCCAAAAGGAGGGAAGAAGGAAGGGAGGAAAGAGCTGAAAAACTTCTTATTGGGTACNCTGAATGGCAATGATGGACACTGAGGACTACTAGAGTGGGGAGGGAGAGAGGCAAGGGTTGAAAAACTACTATGATCAGTACCTGGATAACAGGATCATTCATACCCCAAACTGCAATGTCATGCACTATACATGGATAACAAACCTGCACATTTACCCACTGAGTCTAAAATAAAAGTTGAAAAATAATATAAAATTGCAAGGGAAGGGCAAATTGTAGCACAGATGTAACATTGTTTGGTCGAAAAGATTATAAGACTCTAAAATTAAACATTCACATGGAGTTATTATCAGGTATTCAAATGGTATATGCTACCAAAACCAAATTTGTTTTAAACATTTTCTGTTTAAGAACTGACCATATTACAAAAGGTGAAAGCATATTATGGAGTATGCTATATTTCTAAGTGCAAACAAAGTAAATTAAGACCTTTTAGCTTTTCTTGCCTTTTTTGCTTTACATGGAACAATTTTTAAGGAGCTTACTCATTTGGTGGTTTCTAATTTGTTTTTCAAGGCCCCTTTCTGGGGTTAAGTCCTCTATCCCCAGGCCTTGAAAGTGAAATGCTAACAGACCATTAACTGCTGTGGCACTCAGAGGCCTCTCCATTACAGCCTCTGCTTTGTTAATTAAAGAGACGCCATCAAGGCAGCAAGGGTCTGAATCATGACCTACCTTTTGAGATCAGTTTGCAAATGTCTCTTGGCTGCTTTGTGTACAACTTAACTTTCAAATAAAACCCAAGAAAGAATGAAAATTCTTCTCCTTCCCCAACATCTACAAGAATATATAACATATCTGAAAATGGAATAAAGAGGACCCTCATTTACCTCCTGTCATTAGGGAAAATAATAAGATAAATGGTTCTAGCAAAAGGAAGCCTATCTTTTCAGTTAATGATTTGAATGAGAATATCTCATACTGTAACATACTATGTTTCCTGTATCTTTATTCATTTTCTATTGTGAAATAACATATATAAAATGTGTAAAATATGGATGCACAGTTTAAGAAAATATTATAAGCATATTCTCTAACAAGCTCCATTCCCTACAATGTCAAGACATAGAACAATGCCAGCAAAGCTTGTGAAAATAATCACTACTCTGACTTTGATGATAATCACTTGTGTTTTTACCCTTTGTGTGTGCATTTTTCAAACCACCTCGTTATGCATTTCAAGAGAAACATAACATGGTATAGTTTATCAATTTTCTTGATATTTTGTTAAAGATTATGTATTTCTCTAAGTTCTTTCAGTAAGTGATTTTAGAATTCTCATTTTTATATAACTGTACTACATTTTTTCATTGCTATAAAGCTTCATTATTTGAATATATCACAATTTGTAATACCATTGATAAACATTTTTATTTTCAAGTTCTATTACAAACACTATTCTTATGAACATTCTTGTATGTGTTCCTTGGTGTGTATGTATACATGTTATTCCAGCATATATTTTTACTGGTGAAATTGGCTCACAGGCTAGCTACTGACAAATGGTTTTCCAAAGGGGTTATATAGCAATTTATTAGTTTCCAACTGCAACATATTTTAGTCAACATTTGATATTTTCACATTTCCTAATTTTAGCCAACCTCGAGGGTGAATAGGAGTGTCATTGTGATTTAAATTCCACTGCCCAGATTACTATTAAGTTGGGAAAGCCTTTAATATATTTGTCATTTGTATCTTTTGGTGAGTGTCTGTTCAAGTCTTTTACCCATTTTTCTATTGGTTTACTTATCTTTTTTATTAATCTGTACATTATTTTGGGTGAGCCCTTTGTAAGTTATATGTATTGCAAATATTTATTCACATTATGTAGCTTGACATTTTCATTTCTTAAGAGTATCTTTTGGTAAGGTAAAGTTCTTAACTTTAACGTAGTTGACTTTATTAATAATTTTATATACGTTTAGAGCTTTTCATATCTTGTTCAGAAATTTGGCATGCTGAGGTCATGCAGAGCTCTTATGTCTTTTTTTTTTTCTAAAAGATCTTTGAACATATTTTCTTAGTTTATGTCTTATGATATTTCTCATGATGCTTTCCAAAAGCATCAATTGTTTCATCTTGCATATTTAGCCCTATAGCCCACAAGGAAGTGATTTATGTTATTGGTATTTTAATTTTTGAGGTTTTCTTCATGTATGTGAATATTTTTTTCTAGTGATAATTGAAATTACTATTTTTCATCTTGCTTTATCATGTTACTTTGTCAAAAATCAAAACTTCACATGCTCATAGGCCTCTTCTCGGTACATTGTATTGTCTGTTATTACACTAATAAAACCACACTGTCTTTATTATCATACACCATGTATTTTCATACTTTTTTCCTGTCATATCTTGGCCTTTTTCATTAAAACGTCATATTAGAACTTCAGAGATTTCATTTGTTTTGAAAAAAAAATAACATCTAGACAGCATTATGCTTCCAATTCAGGAGTATGCCATATTTCTCTATATTATTTAATTTCTCTCACCTGACTATTTTCCTTAGTAGTCTTGAGCATGTTTTTGACTTATTTCTGGGAATTTAAAATGTTTTGATCTATAAAAATGACATATCTATATATAAATACATATTTAACTTTTAAAAAAATTTATTGATATTTAGACACAAATTTGATTTTTATATTTTCAGTTTGTATCAGCAAACATACCATATTACATTAATTCCACTAGTTTAGATTTTTTTGGATTTTCTATATATAATAAGCTCTGAATATAATTTGAATAATTTTTTATTCCCCCCAAAAAATCAAAATTTTATAACATCTATTATCTATCTGCCAATCTATTCACCCATCTGCCTATCAATCTGCCTATCTATTGCTGCCTGATGCACTGGATACTACTTTCTTAGGTATGTGTGGAATAAAAGTGGTTGAAACAGAATTACTTTCATTAACTTCAATAACAACGGGAAAGTTTTCTACATTTCGACAGGAACTACAGGGCTGACTTTTCCTCTTTAGATACTCATTATTAGGTTTAGGTAGTTTCTATCTTTTCCTTCTATTCCTGGATTTCTAAGCCTCTTTAGCTTGACTGGATGGTAAATTTTATTAAAAACTGCTTTATATTTTGAGGTAGCTGTTTTATTTTTCTCCCATAATCAATGTAGTGAATAACATTGTAGTGAATAACATATCAATGTAGTGAATACCACTGGTTATTTCAAATTAAACCATGATCATCTTTACAGTTAAACCTATCTTACTAATTATATATTTTTTTGTCTTGCCGTACTTAGTTTGCTAAATGCACCTAGAATTTTTATATCCATGTTTACATCATTTCCCTTTTGTACTGCTCTTCTCCAGTTTCGTTATCAAGCTTATGTTAGACATACATAATTGGGTGGGAAGTATCCCATCTTTTTCTATATTCTGAAGAATGTGCGTAAGATTGGAATTACGTCTCTCTTAAATGTTAGAAGCCACTTGTGAAGCCACCTAGACACAGCTTTCTTTGTGAGAATGTTTTAAATTAGTCAATATTTTTAATGATCATAGGACTATTCATACAACTATTCTTTGTTCTAATAACCTACTAATTTTTCTAGATATTTGTCCATTTAGCTGGATTTTAAAAAATGTTTGCATAAATATTTACTCTCCGTATCTCCTAATTATCTGTTTAATAGCATTAATCTGTGGTGACTCTCCAGTCCCATATTGATTTTTACTTTTCGTTTCCTTGAGGTTTATCAATTATGTCTTTTTGAATAACCAACTTCTATAAAATCAGTCTTATGATGGCTATTTTATAAATCTGCTCTTAGTTTAACTTTTTTTAATTCACTTAGATTGCTTTGCTGTTTTCTAACTTCTTGAAATGTATTCCTCATTCATTAAGATACAACAATTTTTGTCTTTCCTTTGAGTAGATATAAGGCTTTACTCATAGTAACAAAAGGAATAATGCAAATGCCCACAAATAGGAGACTGAATAAGCATATCCTGACATAGTAACACAATGGACTATGGCTCAGCCTAAGATAAAGTAAACTACTGATACTAGAAACAGCATCGATGAGTCTTAGAAAACTTACGTTGAATAAGAAAAGCTAGACAAAACAGAATAGCTATGTGTAATTTTATTCTAATTTATAGTAATAGAAATCAAAGTTAAAGCAATGGTTGCCCATAATAGAAATGTTTTATTATTTTTATTTTGGAGGTGGTTGCACGAATTTAAACATTAGTCCAAACTTACTTAATTACACATTTAAAGTCAGTGCCTGCCACTATAGTTAAATTTTACCTCAATAAAAAGTTATTTTTTAAAAAACCCATAAATTATGTATTATGCTGTGTTAATGTGAGCACATAGGAGTTACCCAGGTTTAGGATGCTGTGTGCTTGCACTAACTTTTTGTTGATATAAATGCACTGTCCTGTATTTTAATTTGTTATCCTTGATCTGTGATGGAGTAGGAAACAGGAAACTAAGTATGGAAATGTAGGTAAGTGAGAGAGTCGGTCTCTAAATGACCTTCATATGTAAAATTAGTGGATGTTGGTAAATATTTTTTGGTATATATTTAATAAATTACAGTTCTTACTTGCTAAAATGTAGGTACTTTATTGTGATCCAGGGCATATGGCTACCTAACAAAGAAGATAAGTGAGTTGCTATACATCTGCCAGTATGCACATACGAAATACAGTCTTATTTAACAAAAGACAAAAAAATAGCAAAAGAAGGCTGAATATCATGTGTCTAAAATCATTTGAAAACATTTACTGGACTGAAAGATTTAGTTTCTAATCTGTTTGATAATTTCAACACTTTTTCTAACCTTCTTCAGATCAGTAATGTTTTCCCATTCTCTTAAATTCAGTAGGGGAAATTTTTATGCTTCATCCTGCAGTTTCCATCAGATATAACTGAATAGTTATTATTTTCTTTATTAGGAACTTAAGTGGTTCTATTTGCACCTAAGAGGCCAACACCTCTTAAAGAGGTGTTTACATTGGTGTCTCTGTGGTTACAGCAAAGATGAAAACATTTTCTTTCCTTTCCTATTTATTTCTTTCTAGTACCAAGGTGACATTGTATATAATGTTTTTACAATGTAGATTAGTACTGTTTGTGTTTGTTGGCTTGCTAGTTTGTTTTTGTTTGCTCCTTTGTTTGGAGGGTTTATTTATGTAAATGGATCTGGGTTTGAACTTGCCTTAAGTACTTTCTCTGACCCTGGAGTCCAATTCTTGTTTTTAGGAAAGGAAACAAAAAACTGCCCCGCATGAAAAGTCAGTGAGTTATTTTTCTTCAGTTTATACTGTGTCCCAAGTGCTGATGTGACCTTGCTATTTTACCATTCTTAAATAAGATTTCCAAGTGAGGAAACTATTGGTATCATAACTTTCACATCCATGTACCTTGTTCACCTACCACATTTTTGAAGGTGGACCGTACTTTGGAAGGCTCTCCTATCTAGACCTGGGTTGATGTTAGACCTAGCTCATAATACTAGAAATTGGATTCATTTGCCGTGAAGGCATTTCTTCATGTCAGCATTTTCTATTGCTTTGTCATTGACTTCTAATGCATTACCAGAATGATTTGGGGTTTTTTTTTTCCTTGAGCAAAGAAGAAAAATGAAAATGAAAAACCCTTTTATTATGCAGCTTTCACTTTGCAAAACACAATTTACAGGCCCAAATCTCCTTTTCTGTATTATGTGCTACTTCAGACATTCAATGCTAAACCGAAAGTGCTTATAAAAATGTCTGTCCTCACTTGGAAAGATTCAAATACCTGACAGTAATGTGAGAAATGGCTACACATGTAACCTTGGTTCTACTTTCATGGCATATTTATTCATCAATGATTCTATTCTAGCCTATTTGTGGTTGTATTATTTTCAACTGTGAACTCATGGACTCTGGTAGCCACATCTTCCTGTAGGCACTGATATTTACTTAGCTCTGTTTAGGTCCTATCTTTCCTTCCATCTATCTCCATCCAAATTTCTCTTTGGTTCAAGTCATTTTAGGGAGTGGTCTGAGACAAAACCTCTGTCACAGGAGGATATGCTAGAAATTCCACTGATTGGAAGTAGAGTCCCAGACTGTAATACAAGTTATCTGGCTCTCATTTCAATAACACATAATTCTTAAATTTAAAAAAGAAAAGAATGAAAGAGCATGAAGGAGGCAAAGAATGTCACAGAAGCGGCAGAAACGAATCATCCCTTCCAAGCCATGTTGAGATTCCATGCTGCCATCTTCTTTCCAAGTTGCCCACACTGGAGTCTCTTCCTGAATCTGCCTCTGGTTACTATTGTGCCTTTGCAGATAGCTACCAGAGAGAGACTGACCAAGGTTTCACATTTGGCTCATAAACCTTCAACAGCCCATCAGGCCTTTTTGAATAAAGTCCCAAGTCCTTATTTTAATTTTCAACTTCCTTCTTTACCTAGGGTCACTAATACATGAACACAAAACTATCTAAGTTCATCAGCTTAACAGTTATCAGTTAATATTTGTACTTTTATCTTTTTTACTCATACTGTTATATTTTATACCTAAAATGATCCCCACATTTTAAACCTTAGTGTTGTCTACTAAAAAGTTTCTTATTTTTTTAAGGCCCTATTGCATACGACCTCAATTCCACATATTCTTACTCTATTTCTTCAGTCAGATACCTTTTTCTCTTCCTAGAGGAAAGAGACAAAGAGAATATATGTATCAGCCTGTATAGAGAATAGTGGTCATGAACGAGACATTGTGTTAGTCTAGGTTCTCTAGAGGGACAGAACTAATGGAATAGATGTGTGTGTATGTATGTATGTATACATATATATACATATGTATATATGTGTGTGTATATACATACATATATATATTTCTACATATGTGTATAAAGGTGAGTTAATTATTAACTCACATGATCACAAGGTTCCACAATAGGTTGTCTGTAGGCTAAGGACCAAGGAGATCTAGTCCAAGTTCCAAAACTGAAGAACTTCAGTCCAATGTTCAAGAGCAGGAAGCATCCAGCACAGGAGAAAGATGTAGTCTAGGAGGCTAAGCCAATCTCCTCTTTTCATATTTTTCTGCCTGTTTTATATTCTAGCCTCACTGGCAGATGATTAAATTATGCCCACCCACATTAAGGGTGGGTCTGCCTTTGCCGGCCCACTGACTCAAATGTTAATCTCCTTTGGCAACACCCTCACAGACACACCCAGGATTAATACTTTGTATCCTTCAATGCAAATCAAGTTGACATTCAGTATTAACCATCACAGGTGTCTATCCCTTGTCAACTTTAACCCATACACATCTCCAGATATCATACATAATCTTCAAATAAAGACAATGTAAGGTCATAATTATGTCTAACATAATACAGCTATCCTTCATACAACCAGAAAAGCACCAATCCCCAACACAAAAATACTATTAAAGTTAACAATACGTAAATGCTCATCTGAAGTTAATAAATCTTATGTCACATGATTAATGAGTAAGGAAATGAAGATATTTTCTTAGTACCAGTGTATACATGCACAAATATGTTTTTAGCAAAAGAAAGAGGAAATACTCATGACGATTATAGTCCTCATTTCTGCAGCTGGTCATGTGGTTATAACTGGTATTGATGACTACCTTTTTCTTTTACCCATTCTGTATTACATTTGATTACATTTGCCTTCAGCAAGCACCTCAGCAGGTCTGTGTTTTTTTTTTTTTTTTTTTT
>NW_016107657.1:2297637-2305832 GCF_001604975.1 Cebus imitator | reverse complement strand
TTTTTTTTCCTGGTGGAGTACCCAAACTTCATTCCTGAAGAGCCTAGGCTGTTCGTGGTCCTGCCTGAATTGGTCTGTTGTAGTTTCCCATTGACCTTAATTACAGGTCATGGTAATACTAAGAGGTGCCCTAATGGATCTCCTGTATTCCATGCATACTGTTCCTTATCTCCCTTGTGGGATAGCAGACTGATTTCATCTTGATAGTCTGGGTCAATCACCCCAGCCAACACTAGTAAGATTTTTTTTCATCCCTGCCCACTGGGAAGATTTCCATTCACCTCTGTCCTTCAGAGATGTCCTGGAAAGGGCTGCAGCTGTTCACTTTCTAGTGGCACCTGCATATTCTGCAGAACCCTCTGTAAACCAGGCCCTAGTCTTTGCTTCCTCTGTCAACTGATCATAGGGAACTTTCCTTGAGGCCATCAGTGCAGACTGGGGCGGAGAAGGCAGAGTGGCAGGAGTGAAGACAATGGGCATTTGAGCCACTTCCTCATGTAACTTACTTGTGCCTTCAGGACCTCCTTGAGCCTGATCACATATCTGCCATTTGCTGACGGACTGCTGCAGTGCAAAACCCACTTTATGGCTAGATGGGTCAGAAAGCACCCAGTTCATGATAGGCAGTTCAGGTCACAGGGTGACATGATGACCCACAGTCAAACTTTCAGTTTCCACCAAAGCCTCGTAACAGGCCAAGAGCTGTCTGTCAAAAGGAAAGTAGTTATCTGCAGAAGATGGAGAGCCTCGCTCTGAAATCCCTGGAGGCCTCCATTGTGATTCACCTATGAAAGCCTGCCAAAGGCTTGAAACAGCATCCCTATCTGCCACTGACACCTCAAGTATCATTTGATCTGCTGGGTCACATGGCCCAAGTGGCAGAGCAGCTTGCACAGCAGCCTGGACCTGATGCAGAGCCCTCTCCTGTTCTGGACCCCACTCAAAACTGGCAGCCTTTTAGGTCACTCAACAAATGGGCCAGAGTAACACACCCAAATGAGGAATGTGTTGCCTCCAAAATCCAAATAGGCCCACTAGATGTTGCCCCGCTTTCTTGGTGGTAGGAGGGGCCAAATGCAGAAAATTATCCTTCACCTTAGAAGGAATGTCTCAACAGGCCCCCTACCACTGGATCCCTGGAAATTTTAGTGAGGTAGAAGATCCCTGAATTTTAGTCAGATTTATTTCCCGTCCTCAGGAACACAAATATCTCACCAACATGTCTAGTGTGTTTGCTACTTCTTGCTCATTAGATCCAATCAGCATAATGCCATCAATGTGGTGGACCAGTGTGATATCTTGCAGAACCAAAAAGCAATCAAGGTCTTTCCAAATAAGATTATGACATAAAGCCTGAGAATTGATATACCCATGAGATAGGACAGTAAAGGTATATTACTAGCCTTGCCAGCTGAAGACAAATTGCTTCTGGTGGGCCTTATTGACAGGAATGGAGAAAAGGCATTTGCCAAGTCAATGGCTACATACCAGGTACCAGGAGATGTGTTAATTTGCTCAAGCAGTAAGACTACATCTGGTACAGCAGCTGCAACTGGAGTCACCACTTGGTTAAGCTGTCAATAATCCACTGTCATCCTCTGACATCTATCTTCTGCACAGGCCAAATGGGAGAGTTGAATGAGGATGTGGTGGGAATCGCCACTCCTGCCTCTTTCAAGTCCTTGATGGTGGCACTAATCTCTGTAATTCCTCCAGGGATGGAATATTGTTTTGTTTTATGATTTTTCTAGGTAGAGGCAGCTCTAATGGTTTCCATTTGGCCTTTCCCACCATAATAGACCTCACCCTACTAGTTGGGGAGCTAATGTGGAGGTTCTATCAGCTGATAAGTATGCCTATGACAATTATGCATTTTGGTACTGGGGAAATGACCACAGAGTGAGTTCAGGGGGACACACTGGATGCACTGTAAGCTAAAACTCCATTAATTACCTGACCTCCATAAGCCCCTACTTTAACTAGAGGACCACAATGACATTTTGGGTCCCCTGAAATCAACGTCGGCTCACAGCCAGTGTCCAGTAGTCCCCAAAATATCTAATCATTTTTCTTTTCCCATTGAACAGTAACCGTGGTAAAAGGCCAGAGGTCTCCTTGAGGAAGGATGGGGAAAAGATTCACTGCATAAATTGTTGTTAATGTAGTGGGGTCCTTCCTTAAGGGGACCTGGCCTCCCTTCCATTCAAGGGGTTCTGGGTCTGTAAACTGGCTCAAGTCTGGAAATTCACTGAAGTGTTGTGATTTTTCATTTTTATGATTCAAATTATTCTTTTGTCCTTTCGACCTAGAAGTTTTCTGCTTGTATAAACTAAGTAGGAATGCAGTAGGCTTCCTAATAATTTTACTTCTAGGAACACCGTGATTAATATGCCAACATCAGAGCTCTACATGAGTCAGTCTATTCTGATTGACACTTTGCCACTGCTGTCCATTACAGTAACTACACCCACCTTCCCTTTGATGGCTGAGTGCCACCATGTGGCCTCTGCCACCTCAGAGTCCAATTATCTCCATTCTATTTAAATTTTGTAGTTGAGTGACTGTGGTTCCTACCATTAGATCTGATATACAGAGAAGAGCAATTACAGGGCTCCTTAAAGATGCAGGTTCTGCCATCACAAATCTATTTCACAAGGCATTGGTCAAGGGTATATCTTCTGGACTCTCCCAGCTGAGCTGAGTAGGTCTAAAATGACTAATCCACTCTACCATCCCAATCTCCCTAAGCCTTTGGATCCCTTCCTCTACATTAAACTAAGGAACATCAAGCATTTTCAGCTCACTCAGTGTGCCATCATTTAATCCATATTTTAGCTAACCAAGTAAATAAAGTATTAGAAGCTTTTTAACTCCCCAGGCTGCAACATTAAATGTAGAGTCCCTACTTAGTGGACCCAAATCAATAAATTCACTCTGATCTAACTCTATCTTCTTTCTACTTTCTACTATTATTCCACACCCTTAATATTCATTCCCATGCCTGTTCTACAGATTTCTCCTCATATAAATTAGAAAACTCAAGCAGTTATTTTTGAGTGCAATGCATCTTCTCATGGGTCACACTCTCAACCTCACCTCTAGGGATCTGCCAGGACTTAAGTCTAGTTATAGTTCTAGAAGCAAACAGGGGTGTTGGGGGTAGTTCCTGAAGAGAATCAACATTATCTTGACTGGCAACTGACTCAAGGGAGGCCGTCACTGTTGTCTCAGGCCATGCAGGGTTTATCTCCTTAGACAAAGGTGGAAAGGCTGATGGCAGCATGGGTCAGGAGGGGATGTTGCCACTACTGGCGGTGGGGAAACTGTTTCTTCCGGAAAAAAATGTTTATCAGTGTTTACAAACTCAGTATTCCCAGCTTTATCAGGGTCCTCCTGCATGTCTCCATTCCAAGTTGCCAGATCCTATTCGGTTCAAATCACTCACCAAATTGCCGGTTCCCATTCTGCTCCTACCCTCACTTTAACAGTAGACATTTGAAGAGGCTGTGCATGCACCTTTTGTTGCAGGTCAGTCACTCACATTATAAGAGCTTGTGTCTTTTCTTCCACAGTTTCAACTCTTTCTCTAAAGGTGATAAGACTGTCACTCAGGGCAATCTTAGCAGACTGGAGGCTCAGTATCTGGTTCTGAAGCTGGGAGATAGAGTCCCTGAGTTCATCATTTTCTTTCATCACTTTGTCCACTGAATTTAGGAGCAACCAACCAGCTTCGTCATGTTCCTTGGTTCTCCATACAGGGGCAAAGGTATTATGTAAAGTGCCGTTAAACAACTTGCCTTTCATGAGCAGTGAATCAGGGGTGTCAAATGCATTTATTTTGCATAACTCTCTAAATCATTTTCACCAAAGGACTATCAGTGTTCTCCATACTATTGGAAATAGAGTCCTTAGCATTTTGGAGTCTAATCATATTAAGCAGCCAACTCCAGAAGCCTCCAAACCAATGAAAGAAGTCTATTTTTAATATTCTGTTCCTCTAGAACCATTTTCTGGTACCAAAATCTGTATTAGAGTTCTCTAGAGGGACTGAACTAATGGAATACATACATGCATACCTGTGTGTGTGTGTAAAGGGGAGTTTATTAAGCACTAACAGACATGATCACAAGGTCTCACAATAGACTGTCTGCAGGCTAAGGAGCAAGGAGAGCCAGTCTGAGTTCCAGAACTGAATAACTTGGAGTCTGATGTTCCAGGGCAGGAAGCATCTAGCATAGGAGAAAGATGTAGGCTGGAAGGCTAAGCCAGCCTCTCTTTTCACATTTTTCTGCCTGCTTATATACTAGCCACACTAACAACTGATTGTGCCCACCAAGTTAAGGATGCATCTGCCTTCCCTAGCCCAGTGACTCAAATGTTAATCTCCTTTGAAACCACTCTCACAGACACACCCAGGACGAATACTTTGTATGCTTCAATCCAATCAAGTTGACACTCAGTATTAACCATCACAAATGTGTTTCCTGAAAAGTGGTTAAACACGAAGGTATAATCATGTGACTTAGAGAAACGCTGATGCTGAAATTTCATTGTTTGTTGCATGGTTCTTGCTTCTTGCCCAAAAATATTAGCTATAGTGGAGTCCTGATACAAAAACCACAGAAAGATTTTAAGCTCAGGATTATAATTACCAAGGGGACAAACATTCTCCTTGGTTTTTAACATCAGAAGGCAAAATGATGGTTTTGTTTTCTAATGTTAACCCCCCAATTAGAAATGTCCTCAAACATTTTTAACTCTTTTATATTGTGATAAATCACATGGAATGGTTGTGTTAGATGGTTAAAATGAAAGTAAGTTGTGATCTATTTTAAAGCTCCAGTTGATCAAGTGGTCCTTTATAGCCTCAGACTTGGAAAAGAAGACAGTTGAAAAAAGACATTTTTTAGATAATAAGGGAAATTTGAATATGAACTACTTGGCAAAGATGGAAGGATATTATTTCCGTAGGTGATTATGCCATTTTGATTAGTTAGAAAACATATCTAGTTTTTGAGATGGATTGCTGAAGTATTTATTGGCAGAGTGTTAGGAAGTGTATGCCATTATAATATATACGCGTGTGGGTATACAATTTGAAAACATTTAACAAAAAACCGTCACATAACTAAACCATTTATTCCCATGACATCTTGAAAATGTTGACTGGCACCACACCAGCATAATGTGAATGATACTTTAGGTACTCCCGAAAGATACCCCCCCCCCCAAAAAAAAAAAAAAAAAACCCCCCCCCAAAAAAAAAAAAAAAAAACTAGCTCGTCTGAGAGCTATAAAGAAAAAAGACCAGTTACACCTACATTGCCAACATGTATTTCAAGCTAAAAAATATACAGGCAATAAGATTTCTAGTAACTCAAAGTGATGATCCTTTGGGTCTGCTTTAACAAGAGAAGGCTGAGAGAGGAGTTAGACAACTGTCTGGCATTTGAAGCATTTGTAGAATTCAAATAAAGTGGGAAGCGTCATTCAAAAACAGCAAAAAGGCCTGAATGGTAGTGTAAATAGTCACTTGGAGAAACAACAATAACGTCAGTATAACTCCACATTTATCCTATTAAAAAGTCCTTTTTATATAAAATAAAATTTATAAACTTTAGTGTACAGTTCAGTGAGGTTTGACAAATATATATTAATAATTCCCTATGATCATCTCCTAAATCAAGAGAGAGTATTTCCATCATTCCATAAATTTTTCTGTTCCAATTCCAATTTGCACTGAATCCTCATTCTATCCTCTGACCTAGGTAAACTCGAATCTCCTTTTTGATTATAAATTTACTTTTACCTGTTTGAAAAATTAGTGTAAATAAAATAATACCTGGGAGGCATAAGTTGCAGTGAGCTGAGATTATGCCCCAGACCTGTTTGCCTGGGTATCACCAGTGGAGGCTGCAGAACAACAAAGATTGCTGCCTGCTCCTTCCTCTGGAAGCTTCACCCCAGAGAGGCACTGGCCTGATGCCAGCTGTAGCTCTTCTATATGAGGTGTCTGTTGACCCCTGTTGGGAAGTCTTTTCCAATCAAGAAGCATGGGGTTCAGGGACACACTTAAGGAGGTAGTCTGTCCCTTAGCACAGAGTTTGAGCACTGTGCTGGGAGAATCCCCCTTGTCAGGATCAGCTGCTCTCTTCAGAGCCAGCAGATAGGAAAGTTTAAGTCTGCTGAAGCTGCACCCACAGCCACCCCTTCCCCTAGGTGCTCTGTCCCAGGAAGATGGGAGTTTTGTCTGTAAGTCCCGACTGGGGCTGCTGGCTTTCTTTCAAAGATGCCTTAGTTAATGAAAAGGAACCTAGAGACACAATCTGGCCACTGCCACTTTGCCACACTATGGCGAATTCCACCCAGTCCAAACCTCGTGGCCTCCTTAGCACAGTCACAGGAAAACTGCCTACTAAAGCCTCAGTAATGGTGGACACTCCTACCCCTACCAAGCTCCATTGTCCCAGGCCAATTTCAGATTGCTGTGCTGGCAGTGAGAATTTTAAGCTAGCGGTTCTCAGCTTGTTGTTCTCCATGGGAGTAGGACCTGGGACCTGCTGAGCAAGAACACTTGGCTTCCTGGCTTTTAACCCCCTTTCCAGTGGAGTGAATGGTTCTGTTTCCTTGGGGTTCCAGGTACTACTGGGGTACAAAAAGCACTCCTGCAGCTAGCTCAGTGTCTGCCCAGACAGCTGCCTAGTTTTGTGCTTGAAACCCAGGGCCCTGGTGGTGTAGGCACATGAAGAAATCTCCTGATCTGTGGATTACAAAAATGGGATTACAAAAAAGTATAGCATCCAGGCAGGTTACCACAGTCCCTCACAGTTTCCCTTGTCTTGGGAAGGGAGGTCCCCTGGTTCCTTGCACTTTCTGAGTGAAGTGATGCCCCACCCAGCTGCTTCTTGTCCTCTGTGGGCTGCACCCACTGCCTACCCTGTCCCAAAGAGATGAACTGGGTACTTCAGTTGTAAATGAAGAAATCGCCTGCCTTTTCCATTGTTCTCACTGGGCACTGCAGACTGGAGCTATTCCTATTTGGCCATTTTGCCAGATCCCTTTTTTATCTTAACATGGTATTTGTAGCACAAAATATCTTAATTTTAATTCAATCAAATTTATGACTTTTTTCCTGATAAGTGCTTTTGGTATCAAGTTGAATAAGTCTTTGCTTGCCTTAAATTCTGAAAATTTTCTCTGATATATTTCCTAAATGTATATTTTTGTTTTATGCTTTACATTTTCTGTGACTTATTTTGATTTAAATTTTGTATATAATATACTTATGTCACAGTTTTGTTTGGTATTCTTTTTTTCTTTTCTTTTCAATTGGATCTAACTGCTCCAAGCAATGTTTGCTTAAAATGTTCTGTATTCCATGAAATTGGTTGTGTAACTTTGTCATAACTCAGGCACATTTTGAGCGTTTATTTTGAGTTCTCTATTCTGCTCCTTTGATCTGAGATCTCTATTCCATTGATTAATGTGTCAATTCATCCATCAATACTACACAATCTTCATTAACATAGCCATATATGTATTACAAATGAGTAGACAGATTCCTTTTTATTTTTTTCACAAAATTGATTCAACTATTTTAGTTCCTTAGTCTTTCCATATAAATTATAGAATTATCTAGTACATATTTATAAAAGTGTTGCTTGGACTTTGATATAAATTGCATTACATTTGTACATAAATTTGAGAATAACTGACATTTTTACTATGCTGAATCTTCCAATTCATGAACATGGTATGTCTCTATATTTAGACAGCCTTGGTTTTGGGGGTTTCTTAATAAACATTTTATAATTTGAAATATGCAGGCTCTGTATTTGTTTTTTTTTATAAATTTATACCTAAGTATTTTATTTTTTGAGACTATAAATGTTATATTCTGATGTTCAAATGTTCATTGCTAGTATATAAAAATATAATTAACTTTTGTGTACTATAATTTTCTTGTATACTGTAACTTTAATGTGCTCACTTAATGGTTTTATGTTATATTTGGTAGACTACCGGGGATTTTCTATGTGGATAATCATTCATCCTGAAATTAGAGATTTTATCCTTTTGTAAATTCTATGTGCTCTCACTCTTACTTTTTCTTTGTTTCCCTCTGTATGCCTCATTGCCCTAACTAGAACTTTCTAGTACTATGTTAAACAGGAATGGTGACATGAACTTTCTTT
>NW_016107657.1:2239731-2297352 GCF_001604975.1 Cebus imitator | reverse complement strand
TGGCTGCATAATATTCCATGGTGTATATGTGCCACATTTTCCCTATCCAGTCTATCGTCGATGGGCATTTGGGTTGGTTCCAGGTCCTTGCTATTGTAAACAGTGCTGCAATGAACTTTCATACTTGTTCTCATTTTGTACATTTAAAAGAATTATCTTTATGTACTTTTGTTTGGATAGTTTTTTTTCCAACTTTAATTTCACTGTCCATATCTTTTGTCACCATAATTTGTTACATTCCTCAATTGGATTTTTTATTTCACTTATTCTAACTTTTTGACATACAATTTTCATTGTTTCTACAGTTTTCATGTTTATTCTCTCACTAAGACCCCATTTTAAGTACTTGAATATATTTATAATAGGCGTTATAAAGTTATTTTTTGAACTATCTTGGGGTTAAATGCTATCATTACTTTTTCTCCTGACTCTGGGTTACATTGTTTTGCTTTCTTTTTATTTCTTTTCTTTGAATATCTTTTTTTTTTTTTTTTTTTTTTTTTTTTTTTATATTTTTTTTTTTTTTTTTTTTTTTTTTTTTTTTTTTTTTTTTTTAATACTCAACATTGTGCATGCTACATCTAGTGACTTTGGATTCTGAAATCCTTCTTTTAAGAAGGTTATTGATTATGCTTTCAGAAAATTAATTCAGCTAGACTCAAATTCTTAACAGTTATATTCTCTGTGGCAGTCAACAACCAAAGTTTAGTCTTTATCAGACTTGTAGGTATTGGTTTTGCCTGGGGTTCCTGGACCTTCCACTTTATAAGCATAGTTAAGGAGCTGTCTAAGGATTTAATGTTCTTCTCTATGACTCACTTTTCTATTTTTATCCCATTTCCAGATGAACTTTTTGTTTTAAACTTTATCCTTTGTCTTCTCAAGCATCCTCATACTGCACAGACTGAAGAGTGCCCTCAGTTGAAACTTCACATATTATAGATCTCAGCTGAGATAATTTATAGCTTTCAAGATTTGATTCCACTATAGTTTTTGCTTGTTTTCTGCTCTCTCTTCTGTGCCTTCAGAGAGTTACTTTAATAAAAAAATTTATAGTTGTCATTTGCTGGAGTTTGAGCCAAACCTAAACTGCTCTGCTAATACAATTAGTTAAATTAGCTTAATTTTAAATTATCTTTTTAATTTTTTGTTTTTTGGCAGGCATACCTTCTAGAGTGTTCTGCTTCATAAAAGCTCTTTTTTTTTTTAACCTTTTTCTAAGTTATCCTTTTCTGCATTACACTTCAGTCTCTTTCTTCCTTTACTCATTTATTATGACAGAGGGAATCCTCCAGTAGCCTTTCAAGAAATGATTTTTTAAAAACTTGCAGGTTCCCCCAAAATTATCTTTTTTTGTCATACATGTTTGATATCTACTTGGATACAGAGGACATTATTTTATATTTTAAAGTTATTTTCCACTCTAATTTCTTTTGACTGTTTTTCATTCTATTAATTTTTTGTTCTTTCTCTACTCTGATTTCTCTTGACTGCTTTTCATTTTATGGTTTTCTTGTTCTTTTTCTTTTCTAATGGAGAGATTTTTTTTCAAATATCTAATGATCTTTAACAGCAAGATAACAAAAATTTGTCTGGAATTCCTGTCTAGAGGTTGATGGTAGGATTCTTTTAAGAGCCTTACCTTAAGGCTACTGGCAATGGATTTGTCCATTTTATTGGAGAACCCACAAAAGGTAGTATCTATATTTGTCTACTGAAGAAATCTTTAATCACCTGCAATTGGGTAAGAAGTTATTGATGGTTGCCAGTGTTCTGAGACCCAAGTGAAAGAATAAAACAAGGAGATTAAACCATTTAAGAAGCAGATTTTCACTTAATGCCCCTTGCTTGGTTAGCAACCAAACCTCCAAATTCTAGATTCTAATGTATACTACCATCTCTCATCTGTTATCATCTCTTGTCATGTCATCTTTTCTTATGAGTTTATATCATCTCAAATTCCTCCGCTGGCTTAAACAGTTTTTTTTAGGTTTGTGGCGCTTTTTCTTTTCTTTTTTTTTTTTGCTCTCTCTCTAAGATCATGTCTCACTCTGTCACCCAGTTAGAGTACAATGACACAATCACAGGTCAGATACAGCCTGGATTTCCTGGGCTCAAGCAATCCTCCTTCCTTAGCCTCCCAAGTAGTTCAGACTACAGGCACATACCATCCACAGCTAGTTTTTTATTTTTTGTACAGACAAGGTCTCTTGCTGTGTTGCCCAGTGGATCTGCAACTCCTGAGCTCAAGCTATCTTCCTGTCTTGGCCTCCCAAAGTGCTGGAATTATAGTTGTGAACCACCATGCCCAGCTTTTCATTTTTCTTGATAACAAAAAATATATTAAAACCACCATTTTTAATTAGAATAAAAAGTCACTTTAAATTTGATTTAATTTTAACGTTCTAAATAATTTTTATTTCTTTGAATTTAAATGTTAATATTAAATCATATTTAAGCCAAATATTTAACTTAAACCTAATCAAAATTTTGAATTTGAGCATGATTCAATTAAAACTGTTATGGATTCATGACAAAATGTTAAAGATAACAGTTGAAAAAGTATTTTGTCATTCAAAAATTTTAAAGATAATTATGTGTATAATTGTTAAAATTTTTTCATCTGGTATGTTTAAAAACATTATTTTTTGGTAAATTGGCTTTAATTGGCCAGGCTTTTAGGGTTTGTTTGTTTTGTTTTGTTTTGTTTTTGTCAATTATTTTGCATCTTTAGGAAAAGCTGAAAGGAGAAGTTGAATGGACTGTTCCTCACTCCTTACTTGGAATTCAGAATAGAGAACCTGGTTCTATAATTCTTGCCAGTATAGGACTGCTCCAAGAAGCAAAAACTACCTGAAAGATATGGTTAAGTTGAGAAAGGAGTACCTAAAATATTGTGATTCTCTTTGCTTCTGTGTGATGTAGAAGGGATCCATAATTTCCAGCATATCTTATAGAAGACACGAAAGGAGGGCAATGATACCAGTATGGCAAGAAGCAAGGTGGACCCACCATATAAATGATTTACATAGGACCTTCATGGTCCCAGAATCTAAGGTCTTCCAAGTTTTCTCTGTCTCCTATGCTTATCCATCCCATCATAGGATGTGCCAGGAAAGAAAGAGTTTTTAGCATCTGACCACCTGGGTCCTACTCTGACCAATGCATAATAACACCCAATGAACACTCGTATTGAGTTTGGATATATCATAATTATCTGATATATCTAAATGCATGTATATGTATGTGCCTAGTTTATCTTAAGAATTCTTAGTTTTCAAGTTTACATACTTTTTGATAAAGCTGCTGAGTTACACAAGCTACTGAAAATGGGACATTAAATCAATTAGAAGACAAATTAGAAAAATATTCAGGTGCAAGACATAAATGATCCCTTGAGACATGACCAATTATTTAAATCATAATTATGTCATTTTATGGACCCTTGATTAATTGGTAAATCATTCACTTAACAAAACTTCATTTAAAACTTATGTTCATAACACTGAAATTCTGTAAATACATTAGGAAATACTTAAATTTTTAAATTTATCAAATTGTGTAATAACAATTGGCATCAGGTTATTTTCCAGTTTATTTTTTTCAAATCTGTAGGGTGCTCAATTGCTTTCTTAATTCTGGCATTCTTGGATTTAATATAAAAGTTTCATAGTCTCTTGGTTTACCTCCTTTATTATGTTTTTAGTACGCTTGTCATTTCTATTCTCAGATTTTGGTTTTTCAGACTAATGTCTTTCCCTTTAGAGTATATTTCAGTTTATTAAATTCACTTTTAATGGGAATTCTGAAGTGGTTACCTTATCATTATTCACTTCTCTTTTTGTCTTTTCTTTCCTTTTCTTCCTGTTGTTTCTCCTCAAGTGTACTTCCACCTTGGGAGAACTCGTAGGCTCTGGCCATGCTGCAGTTTACATCTGTCACTAGCACTGCAGCCTCCAGCAACTTTTTATTAAAGCCAGTGATGTAGTGGGCACTTTGGCCAAAGCTGTCCACATGATGGATAGGAGCATGTCTCCAGGGGCCTTTCCCTTGCAATGAGATGAGATTGGCTGATGTTGGGAGATGAAGCCTTTCCCCTCTAGGTCAATGCCTGCAATCCATTCCAAGTCAGAGGGGAGAGGAAGTTATTACCAGCCAGTGGCTGTTTCGTGGTCACTGGGAATTCTATGACTGGGAGAGCCTCATCCCTCTTTTCTCTCTACAGGACCGCAACTCCTATCATCTAATGCTAGCCACCATGGTATCTGTCTCAGAGGAGATGCCCTGGGCAAAATGAACTAGAGTCAATTAACTAAATCTTGACCTGCAGTGGAAAGTGAGGCAGATAATTATACTCTTTGGTGTCCTAGGTATAAAACGTAGTACCAACATTTCCTTAAAGGAAGACTTATAGCCGTCTAAACTGAAGTATAACATTGAACCCAGAAATAAGTGAGGATGGCACCACAGTAATAGTAAACAAATATCACAAAGTCCATGTACTTTATTCCACAACCACAGATGTGAAGCCACCTCAGGTAAATCATTCTTAATCTATTTTTTCATAAAAGCAAATAAAATAATAGTCACTGAGCACTTATATACTGTGAAGTTTATATCCATATCCATTGTCTCGTTTAATGATAATATTAGCTAAAGTGTTCACCAGGTACAGGGGTCTCTGAAATGCATTATTCATTTTATCCTTGGGTGTGTCCTGTGATATAAGTTTTTGTTTTATTATGTTCCCCATTTAATAGATAAATAAACTGATTGTAAAAGAGGTTAAGTAATCCTAAAGGAAATGAAAAAAGTGAGGTTTAAAGAACCTGAGCAAATTGTTCAAGGCCATCCTCAATGCTGTTCAATATCAAAACTAATGATTTTGCTACTGCAACAAAAACTTTGAGTATATTAGGAGCTACAGTTTGCAAGCAGAATGAACATAAATATCAAAAAATAGATGATGGTAATGAAGAACAACAGAAAATAGGAGATTCCTAATTCTGGAGCTTTTCTTGGAAAGCACATAGTTTCTGGGAGCATTATTCTATTGGTGTGCAGTAGCACAACTGATATTCATGATAATGACCCTCAGGTACCCAGACATGGTTAATTTTGTTTCAGTATACAATTGGATCAAGGAAGAGAAAAACTGCAAACAAAATTTGCATGAAGAAAAGTTTTGTCCTGTATATCACACCATAAATTGAATTCATAAGCTGGAGAATTTCCCATAGAGGGGATATTTAAAGATAGCTGTAATGCTACAGTACGTTTAATAGAACGTTCAAGTACTGCTTAAATATATGATTTATATAGCTGAACTTTGATGGAAGCTTGGACTCTCTAAAATACAGACCACATAACAATGCTACAGTGTATTGTTACATTTAATTGCTGTGTTGCTCATTATATATAGGACGTGGTTATGTCAGAGATTAAGATAATTTTTATTTTCCCCATAAGAAATCAGCCCACACAGAGGTGTGCAACATTGCCTGAACCATATTATACTCCTAATTTTTTCCCAAATGAAATGTCATGGTCACCGCTGTGAACATAATGTATCATAATGTTTCTTGAAATTAGGAGGCATTCGGAAAATACTTGTGGAACAAATTTTTTGATGAATAGTACATAAATAGTCACACTTTGCCTTCCTTGTTACTAAGAGTTGTCTTTGGCTGAACTCTTGACAAAAGGCCAGAGGGCAGATGTGATGATTGTAAAACCCCTGAACTGGGTCTCATTAGCAATTTGGCCTCACTGATGGAGTAAGGTTACCAAGGACAATTACTGTGATCCAAGTGGCAGTCTGGTTATCCATGCCCGGAAAAGCAGGGTATATGTTGAGAAACAATATAGTGTTGGGTCTCTGGAAACTCATCACCACTGATAGAAATACTGCCAGAAATGAAATTTAGGTATTTTAGCCAAGTAGACATGTAGCTTACTAAAAACACTTTATAGTTGAAAAAGTATTCCCTATGGTGTTATAATAATTTAGTGTTATTTTAATGCATAGTTATATGATTTCCATGATGGCTAAAGTTTTAATTACTACATTTCCAGCTAGTCAAGGAAAAGATAGTCTGAGAGGAAAGTGGCTGTAATATACTCTTGACATCACATTTTCCACATAGGCATTTAAATAGGTTTTTGAAAATTTTCTAAAGATGCAATAAATTGATTATATCTCATCCACTTTTTGCAATACAAAAGGTTCTTTAAATCTATGTTAAAATCTTATTTAAATTAAGTGCTTTATTAAAGATCACAAATAATTTTAATTATCATTTATAAAAATTACCAGTTTGGTCTTCATCAAAACATCATAAATATTTCTAAGGAAGCATCAGAATTCCAGGACAATGACAATCTAACCACTATTAGGTCTACTTAGCCCACACCTCCAATATAAGCATAAACTCAGTTTTAAGAATATTGTATTTCCAATCTCCTAATTGGGGGAAAAATAATATACCTCATTGTACTTACTGTCCTCTCAGTGCAGTCATCCTTTGCTGTTTTATCTTTTCATATTTTGGTAAAAAACATTGGAATATTCAGAGACATTATCTGTTATGTTTCTAGAGGCTTTTTATTTCAAGACTTTTGCCCTTCTGAAACATGAAAACACATTTGTAAAGATTTTCATAGATAAGTAACCCTTTAATATTAAAAGATCTCCTATAGTTTCCTATGAGTTCCAATTATTTTAGTCACCAAACAACCTCATAATCTAAGTTCAGAGCTATTATGAAAGACAGACAACAAAAGCTCCTCTTGCTTTACTTACTCTTATTCAACCACACCTATGACCACTTGGGGGAGTTCCCTCAGGACCAGTTTACAGAAGAAAAAACCACAGGCCTAGTTTACAGATGCATCTTGAGTATACAGATGGAATAACATCAGCAGTAGGAGTGAGTGACTTGCATTTCAGGTCCATTCAAGGACTGGTTCAGACAGTGATGAGGGAAAATTCTCCCTCCAGGTAGGTCTTTAGACAGTGCACCAGATGTCCACTTTTTATGAAAGGAGAGGTAGTTAGAGGTATAATCTACATTCATTAATAGGCAGTGACTAGGCAGCTGGCCAGCTCCTGAGAGATTTGGAAAGAATAAGATGGAAAGATTAGTGATGAGAAAGTTCAGCAGGGATATGTGGACATATGCAGCAAACTAGAAAGAAAAGATAAAGATACTTCTATCTCATGTAACTGCCCTCCTGAGAGCATCAATTACACAGGGATGTCTCAGTAGTTATAATGATTCATCCTGTGGATGTCAATCGGTTGATTTCCACAACTATCCCATTCATTCGATAAGTCAAAGTGGAAACAGCTTGCTGCCACAGATGAAGACTATGCATGGGCTCAAAAATATGCATATTTTGTCACCTAGGGTGATCTGAATGCCACCACTGCTGTTAGCTACCCAATGATAATGACTGACACTGAGTTCCTGACATAGTACCATTTCCCCAAAAGGGTGAGCCAACCCACTCAGTGGCAGATCGATTACACTGGACCTCTGCTAATCATGCAGCAAGTAGCAATTTATCATCTTGAGAATAAGTTCATTTTCTGGATATGGATTTGCCTTTTTTGCCTGCAATGATTATGTCAGAAAGACTATTTTTGGACTTATAGAATGCCTTATGCTTTACCATGCTATCTCATATAACATCACATCAGACCAAAGAACAAATTGTATAGGGAAGAAAATGTGGCAGTTGGCTCATGCCCATGAAATTCATTTGTCTTACCACAGCGCTCCAATTCCCAGAAGTATCTGGCTTAACAGAATGGTAAAATGAACTTCTGAAGACTCCCTTATTACACCATCCAGGGAAGAACATTTCGTAAGATTGAAGGGCTGTCCAAATTAATCTGATAGATGACTTAAATGAAAAGGCACAATATATAATGTGTTTTCCTGCATAACTATATCAAACATCTCTGGGAATACAGGTTTGGCAGGGAAGTGGCTTGCTTCATGTTATATCTATTAATTCAGTGAAGAAAATGTTGGTTCCCCATTTACAAATACTTTTGTCTTGTGTGTTTGGAGGTCCTCTTGCCAAGGAAAGAAGGCTTTCCCCAGGAAATGAAGCCCTTCATGTTTCTGTTAAATTGGAAACTAAGGGAATTAATGACATTTTGTTTTTTTTATACTGTTAAACAAGTAGAGATGGGGTCCTTTTAGGAGTGAGCATGGTTGATCTTCTTTATTATTTTGATATTGTATAATTGAGGCAAGGAGAACTATTACCAGAATCTAGGATATTTACTAGGATATGTCATAATACTCTGAGAACACGTCTGAGTAAGAGGAAACACTAGTTTCCATAACAGGAACACTGAAGACTTGAATCATGTGGACACTTTTGGGTTACTCTAGCAGGTAAAAGTTTTCCAGAAGCTTAAGTGGTGTTTGAGAGTAAAAGGGACATGGAATAGATGAAAAAAGCTGTGATTATCCACCTTGGCCTTTGACCATATACAGAAATGGGGACAGGAGTAGCTATAATTTAGGTCAATTAATGCCCACCCCGCAATGCATGTGACATTTCATGAAGCATACATTATAATTTAGGTTTCACATGTGAGAATAACTTTATTGACACAATGATGACCACATAGATTCACCTGTATAAGGAGGCAAGTTTCTTCTTCCAAATGAAGATACTGCCAGGTGCATTCTTCTTTATCCTGTCATATGCCTGAGATAGCTAAGAACTTTATCCCCTGGGATACTTTATTCTCTCTGGCTTCTAGTTGATTTTGACAATAGGAATACTACAGGAGATTATAAGCCAAGAGGAAAGAATGATCTGGATGTTGGTTTCACCCACCTCATCCTGGGCTCCCTCTTTACCTTGCTCAGTGTGGTTCTAACTACAACTGCTATCTGTGTTATCTCCTACTGGTTATTTCATCTCTGCTGACACCAAAATTTCTCTAGATTTTGATAAGACTATTTCTCCTCTTGATCATTCAGTGTTTGTGGTGGCTAAGAGTTTTCCATACTTTGCAGTCTCTGGGCATTTCACCATCCTTAGCTGATTTCTTTAACCCTTACCACAATGCTATTTAAATAATTCCTCCACAATAGAATGCATTGGATATGTTATTTCTTTCACATCACTATACTGGCTGACAAACAGTTTCTACCACTTATCAAGAAGACAAAAACTCTCCATGGATCCCACATCAAGATGTTAAGCTCATGATACCAGTTTCTTACCTGAAAATGGGGATTTTAATTAACTCATAAGCCTGTATTGAGGATGAAAAATCAGAAGCACTTACAAATAGTATCTGGCTTTCTTATTTTTATTGCATTTTAGGTTTTGGGGTACATGTGAAGAACATGCAAGATTGTTGCATAGGTACACACATGGCAGTGTGATTTACTGCTTTCCTCCCCTTCACCTATATCTGGCATTTCTCCCCATGCTCTCTCCCCCCAACTCCCCACCGCCCACTATCCCTCCCCTATTCCCCCCCAATAGACCCCAGTGTGTGATGCTCCCCTCCCTGTGTCCATGTGTTCTCATTGTTCAACACCCACCTATGAGAGAGAACATGCGGTGTTTGATTTTCTGTTCTTGTGTCAGTTTGCTGAGAATGATGGCTTCTAGGTTCATCCATGTCCCTATAAGGGACATGAACTCATCGTTTTTGATGGCTGCATAATATTCCATGGTGTATATGTGCCACATTTTCCCTGTCCATTCTATCATTGATGGGCATTTGAGTTGGTTCCAGGTCTTTGTTATTGTAAACAGTGCTGCAAGGAACATTCGTATGCATGTGTCCTTATAGTAGAATGATTTATAATCCTTTGGATATATACATATTAATGGGATTGCTGGGTCAAATGGAATTTCTGCCTTTATAATAAATTATTATTCTCATTATTACCATAACTAATGGTAATAATAACTTAGCTTTATTATTGGTGATTAGTGTTATTGGTTAGAAATTTTCATCGGCATTTCTGAGAAAAACAATCCTCTAGATTGACATTGTTACCAGGTATGTTTGTAACAGGTTAATTTTACCAATGTGCAGCAAGTCAATATACTGAGACACCAGGGATTACAGCAGAAAATGAGTTTAATAATCACAGGGCAGCCGGATGAGGAAACTAGAGGAAACCTCAAATTCACCTCCTTGAGGAAGTTGAGGTAGGTATTGTAAGGAGTTTGGAGGGGTCCAAAATGTGGGGACCATGGATTAGTCAAAGAGTGCCAGGGAAGTCATGGGACTGGACATGAAGAAACTGCATTTTCATGCTGAGTCAATTTCTCTCTGTGCGGGTCTTCCAACTAGTTGACATCAATTATTCTGCTAGAATTCAGGATCTGAAGAACATCTTAAGCAATTCTTTTAAAAAAGCTTAATGATTCTAACATCAGTGATCCTATGTATAGGAACGGTGGAGGTGCAAATGATCAGTACCTAGTGCTACTTGACTTTGGGTTACAAAGAAGTAAGCCAAAGTGCAGCCTAATGCTTAGTTGTAACTATATTTCTGCCCAGAATCCAGCATGTAATTGTTAACCTTACATGGTAATAAAACCATCTTCAAGATGTTTTTATTTTCAAAGATGTTCTGATATTTTGAAGCACCTTCAATATCATCTACTGTCCAATGGAAAACAACTGGAAACAAACATCAACACTTGAATGTAAAAACAAAACGCTTACTAAAGCAGAATAGTATCAGTCTACTCTGTCCAAGAAAATGACTATAGAAGCTATGGTCCACTAGGGTGGAACAGAGATTAAAAAAAAAAAAAATCCTTGAATAATCTTACATAGACTACCTTTATGGACCACATAACTATTTTCCAAATCACTGAGTATGTTGAAAACCATCTCTGAGCTAGCAGGGGAACTTATTGTCTTTTGTATATTTTCTTTCTCCAACCACACCCGAGGAGAGACACAGAGATGGTGCCTACTAGCTGATGAGACCTTAAAAGAGATCACTAAATTTATAATTGATATAGAAGTAACTGAATATATAAAAGTATAGTATTTAAGAATTGAAATATTTATACGCTTATGAAACCATCCCCACAATCAAGATAATGAGCATATTCACTATCCCCAAATCCTCTCATACTTGTTTATAATCTGTCTCTCCCTTTCCTCCCTGGTCCCAACCTCCATCCGCAGGCAAACACTAATCTGCTCTTTATTGCTATAGATAACTTTGAATTTTATGTAAGCTATATACATTGAATAATATAGTGTATTCTCATTTTTGGTCTGGTATCTTTCACTCTGCATTATTCTTTTTAAAATCAGCAGTCCATATCAGCAGTTCACTTCTTTATTGTTGAGTAACATTTTGTTTCTACATTCAAGTGTTAATATTTCTTTCCAGTTGGAAGCTATTACAAATACAGCTATTTTGAACATTCTTGTCTAAGTTTTTGTATGACCGTGAACATTCATTTACCTTTGCTAAATACCTAGGACTATTTAGGCTGGATTATATGGTAAGCATATGATAATTTTAAGCAATTGCCATATTTGCTTTCTGAAGTGGCTGTATCAATTTTCATTCCCATGAACAGTGTATGTGAATTCTAACTTCTCCGTACTCTTGCAACACTTGGATTGGTCAGTGTTTTTAATTTTAGTCATTCTAAGAGCTACATAGGGGTACTGTCTGGTAGTTTTAATTTTCAGTGATGTTGAGTATCATCCATCTATATGTCTTCTATGGAAAAATGTTCAAATCCTTTGATGACTTTTGTATACTTCATTGGAATTTTTGTATTTATATATCTTAGATGTCAATAATTTATTATATAAATTAATATTTTCTTCCAGTCTGGAGCTTATCTCTTTTCTTCCCAGTATCTTTCAAAGAAAATATATTTTTTTAAACTACAAACTTCAGTTTATCCTTTTTTATTTTCCAATGGATCATGCTTTCAGTGGCAAAACAAAGAAATCTTTGCTTAACTAAAGGTCATAAAGATTTTGTCCTAAGTCTGCTTCGAGACATTGTAGTTTTAGATTCTACATTGAGATCAATGATCTATTTTTAGTTGAATTTTATGTGCTTGGTGGTATGAATCAAACTTCATTCTGCTTTGCATATGGATATCAAATTGTTCCAGATTGTCTTATGAAGACTTTTTTCTCTATGAATGTCCTTTGCATTTTTACTGAAAATCAGTTATATATACATATATACACATATATAGTATACATATATATACACAGATATGCTGGACTATTTCTGAACTCCATATTCTACTCCATTGATCTATTTTTCTATCATTATAAAAAAACCATGCTCCCTTGATTACCAGAATTTTGAATAAATTTTTAAATCAAGTAGTGTTAATTCTCAAGCACTCTTCCTTTTCAAAAATACTTTTTGCCTAGTTTTCTAGGTTCTTTGCATTTCCATATGAGTTCAGAATCAGCTTGTTAATTTCATTTGAAAATCCTACAGATAGTACTATTGGGATTGCATTGAATCAACAAATCAGTTTAGAGATAATTGATACTTTAATATTGAGTCTTCTCATAAAGATGGAGTATATCTCATTTATTTAGATTTACTCTAATATAGCAATTTCTTCTTCAATTTATTTCAACAAATATATACATGTTTAATTTTTACTGTACAGTTCTCACATCTTTATCCCTAAATATTCCACATTCTTTGATGCTACTGTAAATAATATTACATTTTAATTTCTGATTGTTTATTGCTACTATGTAGAATTATAACTGACCTATAAATGCCATCCTTGTATTCTCTCACTTTGCTAAACTCACATATTAGTTCTACTAGATTTATTTTGTATGGAATGTAATTTTTATAGATAATATCTTCTTGCAAATACATATTTACTTCTTCCTTTCCAGTTTGGATATGTTTTCATTGTCTTGCTTGGTATCAATTGGTAGAGACTTCAGCAAAAAAAAAAAAATTAGGTGACTGGAAGACAGGTACACTTGTATTATTTCTCGTCTTAAGAGAAAAGCATTCAGTTTGTCACCATTAAGTATAACATTAGATGGCAGTTTTTCAAATAAATTGTCAGGTAGAGGTGGTTCTCTATACTTTGTTAAGAGTATTTATCAGAAATGACCATGGACTTTTGACAATTTTTCTATATAAACTAAGATAATCATAGTTTTGTTCTCTTTTCTTATGTTTATATGAGTGAATTGTGATACACTGGTTTTTACATGTTAAACCAACCTTGCATGACTAGGACAAACTGTACTTGGACATGAGTCATATTTTCGTATTGTTGGACTTTGTTTGCTAATATCTTAAGGATTTTAATATATATGTGCATGATGATTATTGGTCTGTGACTTTGTTGTTGTAACATATTTACCTTGCAATGTAATGTTGATCTCATAAAATGAGTTGTAGAGTATTCCTTTTTCTTTTGTTTTCAGGAAGAGACTCTGTAGAATTGTCATTATTTCTTCCTTACACGTTTGTTGGAATTCACTAGGAAAGTCATCTGGACCTGGAGTTTTATTTTTTGGAAGGTTTTTAACTACTAATTTGATTTATAAAATGGAATTTTAAGACTATTTAGGTGATCTGTTTCCTCTTGAGTGAGTTGTTGTGGTTTATCTCTTCTAAGAAGTTTTCTTTTTCCCCCCATCTAATTGTCACGTTAGATTTGTTCATAGTAGTCGTTTAATATCTTGTTAATATCTTGGTTAATATGTCTGGATAGCAGTGATATCTGTACTGATAATTTGTGTCTTTTTTACTTTTCTCCCCACTTTTTTATCCTGGCAAGAGGTTCATCAATTCTAGACATTTTCTAAGAAATTGCTTTTGGTTTTATTGATTTTCTTCATTGTCCTTCTGTTTAAATGTTATTGATTTCTGCTCCAATGTTATTTCCAAACTTGTGATTGCTATGTGTTTAATTTGTTCTACTTTCACTAATATCTTAAAGTGGAAATTTAGGTTACTGATTTTAGACCTTTCTTCTTTTCTAATACAAGCAACCTGTGCTATACTTTTCCCCTAAGTACTGCTTTAGCTGAATCCCACAAGTTTTGATGTTGTGGTTAAAATTTCATTTCGTTTAGAATATTTTTAAAAATTTTCTCTTTATCTGCAGGTTATTTGGAAGGGTGTTGTTTGATTTCCAAATTTTGGGTGGTTTTATAAATTTCCTTCTAGTATTGACTTCTAGACTAATTTTATTATGGTTCAAACACATGCCTTGCTTGTATCATTTCTATTTTTTCAAATTTCTTATGGTATATTTTATGATTTAAAATATGTTCCATCTTGTTAAATGTTCCATATGCACTTGAATGTGGATTCTGCTTGTGGATTGAAATATGCTACAAATATTAGATTAAGTTGGTAGATAGTGTTGTTTATGTCATCTGTAACCTCATTGATTTTCTGCTTACTTGCTCTGTCAATTACCAAGAGATGAGTATTGGAGGCTCCAACCTTAATTTTCCAACCAAATTTTCAGGTGCCAACCAAATTTTCTCCTTACAGATTTAACAATTTTTGCTTCATGCGTTTTAAAGCTAAATGTCAATACACATTTAAAATATTCATGTCTTTGTGGGGGATTTACCCTTTATCAGTATGTAATGTCTCTCTCTTCACTAGTGTTTTCATTATACATCTATTCCCATCCTTTATTTTTATCCTATATATGTCTTTATTTTAAGTTGTTTTCTTATAGAAACATATAGTTAAGTCATTCTTTTAAATGGAATCTGTCAATATCTGTTTTTTAACTGGCGTTTATACCATGTACATTTTAAGTAATAATTGATATTGCTAGGTTAAAATATACCATCTTGCTAGGTGTGTTTCTATTTCTTCTCGGTTTCCTTGTTTGTTTTCCAAGATTAAGCCTTTTTATGATTTTCTATTGACTTATAATTTAATTAATTTAAATATTTTTGGAGTTTTTTTAGCTGTCCAAGAGTTAACAATATAGATTTTAAAATAATCTGAATCTATTTCAAATAATATGGCTTCACTTATAAGGACCTTAAAACTATTTCTAATTCTTCCTCCATCCTCCTGTTATTACTGTCACATATTTTACTATTATATATGCTATACACATTCAACACTTTGTGCCATTGGACTCCAACCTGGGTGACAGAACGAAACCTTGTCGAGAGAGAGAGAGATTTTTCTAATGAATGAAAACATAGGGAATGAATTGTTAGCAGACTTAATCTATAAGAAATGTTAAAGGTAGTGTATGATAGGCAAAAGGAAATCATATAGGTCAGAAATTGGGATCCCTGTAAAGAGATAAGAAGTAACAGAAATGAATTAAATGAAGGTAAAATCAGTTCTTCCTTATTTGTATTAGTCCAAATATAAAGGACAAATTAAGGCAAAAATTAGCAACAAAGTATTGAATGCTTATCATGGCTTACAGCATCCTCAACTTCCTAGGCTCAAGCAATCCTCCCACCTTGGCCTCTCAAGTAGCTGGGACCACAAACACACATCACCAACATGGCTTTTATTTCTTTGTAGCTATAGGGTCTCACTATGTTGCCCAGATCAGTCTTGAAGTCATGGGCTCAAGACATCCTCCTGTCTCAGCCTCCCACAGTGCTGTGAGGTCACAGGAATGAGGCATTACCCCTGGCCTTCTTTCTCTTTTGAAGAATTGTTGCACTGGATACAGAATTCTGAGTTCATAGTTTTGTGTGCATGCATTTGTATCTTCCCTGGGGTAGATCTCTTTTTATACTCTGCCTTCCGAATCACTACGGGCTTTCCTCAGGCTCCAGTTTTTGTTGAGGTTTCCCACCCCTTTTGATTAAGGCTCCCTCCCAGGGAAGACATCCTCATTGTCTTTCAATGTAGCTACTTTTCCTACTTTCACCTATGCCCTCAAGCAGGTTTTTTTTGGTTTTTTTTTTTGTGTTTTTTTTTCTTTTTTTAAATCCTCCCAGTGAAGATTAAGGCACTTGGCTAGACAGAGGAATTGGACTAGGTGGTGTTTCGGTAGTTGCTGTTCCCCTCCACCATCACACGCCAAAAGGGAAGCTTTTTTTGGATTCCCCCCATGCTCCCTGTAAATGACAGGTAGGGTTCCTAGAGGAGAGTAAAACTCATCCTATTGTTCATTCCCAAGAATTTTACACTCATAGCTCACCTATATGCAAACTTTAACAATTCTCTTAAATTTTCTAGTTGAATCCTTTTTCCAATTTATGTGGCATTTGGTGACTTCCATTCCAAGTAAGCAAATGCTTGTATCCTATTTCCTCATGTAAGTTCCCGTCACTCCCCATGATTTGGGACAGTTGTGTGACCTGTGAACTTAGATTTGACAGGTTTAGTAAAAGCCATTCATTTGTGCTTTGTTCACTCTTTACTTTCTCTGTATTTGGGAGTGATGCTCTTTCCTATTCTCTACATCTGTGACCTGAAACTGAATGCAATCATTACATGTAGAGAGGAGATGGGACAGGTATGAAACGCACAAGTAAATTAAATCCATTTTTCTTTGGGAAGTGTTAATAGTATTTATAGTTAGCATCTCTGAAAGGCCTGAATTCAAACATGTTGCTTGAAATAATGTATAATCTGGACATATTCACATTATAGCTGTAGCCAGTGCTTAAATCTCTTCATTTTGTCCCAAAAGACCTAAGATTTAAGAACTAAATCCCCTTTTAGCTTCACCACCCCAGTCAACAGCCAGGGAACTGGAAATAGCAGCAAATCTTGAGTGTTACCAAGAATGCTTGTGATACTTTAGTAATTCACTTCTTTGGGAAGAGAATTAGTGTCTTTGGTAGTTATGTTTCTCCCTTGAATGTGTCATCATGTGAAACTATATCCTAGGCACATTGTACACTTGGAAAAGTATGCAAGGTTCTGTTTTACTTCTTTTTTTTCCCTCTTCATCTTGATTTTTGAGTGATATAATTTTGTCTGTTGAATAAATAATTCCCAAATTTATAACCTTATTGATTAATAAATCATTTTACCCTGATTAGGAAAGCAGTATCTACTTTCAAGGAAAAAAAAATAAGCCTTCTATTGCCTTTCAATATCTTTAGAAAAGTAACATGGCTCTTCTCTTAGCTCCTTTCCCATTATATTAGTACATTTTATTTCCTCTAATAGGCTGCAGAAACCAGTAATATGATAGGAAGTCATTAATACAATATAATCACAGCAGAAGATCAAGCTCATCTTTTTCTCTTTGCATTGTCAAGTGTTTCAATATTTTATTTTATAATGTGATGACCAGAACTGATCATGGTAATCTAAATGTGGATCTGACTAATGCATTGTATAATCAAAGATTTTCTTTTAGATGATGATTCGTTTACATTCCCTAGCTTGTCTCATATCACGGTTAGGCCCACTGGAATAGCCATGCCTAGTGTATTATCTCAAAAGAAAATCAGGGAATGGGGTGACTGTGGGAGAGTGACAACAATGAGAAACAGAAAAATGTGAATCTCGGCTCCATTATACTTAGTAGCAGTACACTGACCTGTGCTGCAATTTCTTTGTATGTAAAAGCTCCAGTGAGTACCACAAACTGAAATGCCTATGGGGCTGGGAAAGATGATGGAAATGATAAGTAGCAGAGGATAGGATTTGGGAGAGGTCCTGGCAACTGGCAAATGACTCTGTCTGGAAGGGTGGTGGTCCCACAGCTCCAGCTTCTTGCTACCCTGCCTTTCCAGAAAATGCAGTTTCTCAACAGAGGCTGCAGGTACAGATTTTCATAAGGAATCTTCCATCTTTTAAACACAGAAACTAAAAACCTTGTAAAACTAGTGGCTACAGAACAAAGCAGTCTGCAGACAAAATGCCTGTTGTGGACTGCTTATTTGTGCCTATTTTATTAGAAGGTCTCCAAGGATCCTTCTAGCTCTATCTTTTTGCATTTAAAGATTGTGGATCAGTATGTTTTTTAAGGGAATCAACCGAATTAATTGTTTAGGCTGAGCTCATTTACCGAAGCAGCAGCAGCAGCTTTATCCAAAGGTACTAATTAAGTGTCAAATTCTAGAGAACTATGTTAAGGATACTTCAGAAGTTAAAAAGGCATAGTTTTTCCTTACAGGATCACACACACATTATTCATTGGTTCAACAAATATTTATTGAGTAATGAAAGGTCAATAAGACTGAAATAATTCAATTTACCTTCCATTGTTCTCCAAACTTATCTATATTGTTTCACATCCTTGGTGTTCTCAGACCTTTGCAGGGTGAACCTTATATTTTGTATATTCTTAAATCTATTGTGCTGAGTTTTTTTTTTCTTTGCTTCCTCTGGGACCTTTCTCCATTAATTACCCTCTTAGTCTTTTGGCTGTGAAGTCCTTTAATTTTCACTTGCTCTTTGTTCTTAATGAAAACTATGGTCATGATTTACTGCAAAAGAAATACCACAACTTCTACCACATCTGCCTCTTTTCACCTGCTTCATTCCCCAATAAAATTCTGAGAAGCGCATGACAAGACGAGGCTGATACCCTCACTGTCACTGCCCAGCTTCCCTGAAGACTTTAAAATGACAAGGGGTAGTGGGGAGGGGGAGGTGTGTTGTGGAGTGGTGACATCTGATTGCAATGGGCCAATAGCGAGCTTATCTATCATCCCTTCCCTCCAATACTCTGTAGAAAGGGAGGTAGAGGGAGGGTATCCTGTATGAATGAAGCAGGGAAGTCACACTGCCATCCTCTAGCTGGGTGACCTTGTGCAAGTCATTCACTTCTTGTGCCTCAATTTTCTGTGATATAGTACCCATCTCTTAGGACTTCTGTGACGATGAAATGTGTTAAAATTTGTAAAAGCCTTAGGACATACATGAACCATATAATGAGTGACCTTGTGCAAGTCATTCACTTATTGTGCCTCAATTTTCTGTGATATAGTACCCATCTCTTAGGACTGCTGTGACGATGAAATGTGTTAAAATTTGTAAAAGCCTTAGAACATACGTGAACCATATAGTAAGCTCAATATAATGCTCTGAGAAATAACAATAGAAGTCTTTACTCTTAAATGAGAAAACTGAGGTATATGATGATTCAGAATCTTGCCAGGGCCCATGCAGATAATGAGTGACAGAGCTGACAGTTAAACCCTGGCCATCTGGCTGCAAAGCCCAGGCCTTCGATTGCCATGTTCTTCTTCTCAATCATGATATGTTGACCAAAACAAAGAAAGATGCAACAATGCAATAAATAAAGGTCATATAAATGGCATTTTACACATCTTAAATTAGTAATAAGAGGCACTGTTTTATTAATTTTCATTCTCTATCCCTTGCTCCATAGAAGCTTTTCATGATTTCCCTCCCCAGCAGTTTCAATAAGATGCTTGCAAATTTGTTTTGCTTTGCTGCAGATAATATGCTTACTAAGAGTCATTGTTTTCTTTATGGGGCCAGTTCTCCTTCTAAATGTTCAATGCCTTTCTGATTTTATGACACAGAGCAGTTGATTGTTGACTCTTAACTCTCCTCTCCCACTCTCTAGGTCCCGCCTTCTGCCTTCGAGATTCCACTGTAATTATTTACAGAAAGAATAACTTGGATCCTTGACATAGAAAATGCTTTAAGTAACCTGTACTTAACTTACTTATGGCCCTCTCCCACTCTCCTAAAAGCTTATTTTATGAAATCTTATAATTTTTGCACAATAAATGTGCTTTCTTCCAGCATCTCACAATAGCCAGGGTGTAGGCAAATAGTTGATTAATCCAAGACTTGGAATTTGCAGAATAAAGAAGAAAACCTTGAGGCCCTGGCAATAAAGTGGTTAAAGTTACTCATCATTAGTTCTGGACTCAACAGGCAAGGAAATGAAAAATGAAACCATGAGGTATAGAGGAAACGGGGGACAAGAGGCTGTTGGGCTCATTCAGGTGAAATACTTGAAAGTGAAAAAAGGGAGTCGAGGATCTTAAGAAGGACTTGGTACATTTGGCTGTAAGTTATTGGGAACGGGGCTCTTCAGGGTGCTTCAGAGTGTAGCTGTGGGCGTGCATTTGTGAAGTGGTCCCTTTCAATCTTCACTCCCACACCCACTGGAGTGGAAAAATTCTGGGGCTTTTCCACTCCAGAACTGCAGGAACCAGGTCTTATTACAAATTAGCTCTAGTAAGTCTTTCATGTTTTTCTCTTTTCACCTGAATCTTAATGTTTGTTTAGCTATCTCTTTTAGGATAGGTGCATTCTTTGTTACTTTATCATGCTGTGTCTTTGAAACCACATGTATCATTCATCTTTTTGATCAAAGTTATTCCCCAAATTCTTATTCTCACTCAATATCCCAGTATTATTCACTACCCATGGCCCACACTTGCTTGTGTAAAAGAGATGAGGCAGACATGCATGGAAGAGGAAGAACCCTGGGGTTTGTAACAAAAAGGATCTATGAAGGCAAATGTCTGTACTGGATCTACCAAGTGGATATTTTAGTCATTAATTATGATCACAGAGGATGGGTTATCAAAGAAGAATGGAATCAACTTCCAAAATCTTCACTGAACGTGGATGAGTGCTTGGGAATTCTTCAGAAAACATTAAAACTTGTACATGTGGTGGCTAAAACCTCAAGGATTTTTGTGGTTTTATTCATAAAACCACAAAAGAGTATTGGTCTGCACGTGGCAATGGGGCACTTACAGGGCTTGTGATCTGGCGAACATGACAGCTTCTAGTTGATGTTTGACAAGTCCACAGCATCATTTCCCAAATCTCCTGGATCACAATTATTGCCTTGAGCACTTGTTAGATACATGGTGCTCTTTATATATACAGATGACAAAGCTCTGCATGGGACAAATAAGTCAGAACCTCCTGGAATGCTTGGAAAATATTGTACTTGAGACAATCTTTTCACAACTAAGAAGAATACGAAGAGGCAGTGTTCTGTGATGATGCTAAGAATAAAATAATGTTTGCTCACAAAACAAGATTTCAAGAGGGTGAGGTGGAGAAAGTGGAGAGGAAGAACCAGGTTGAAAACTGCATAGAGAAGTCTGGCAATGGCAATAATATGAAGGGAGTTGAAATGTAGCTGAGTAATGTGCAGAAAAATTAGTTTGACTTTTCTCAGGACAGCAAGCTGGCACTGGCTGTGGTTCCTTGAGATATGAGTTTTCATAAGGTTAAAATATTGAAGTGTTTGCTCAAAAGTTGAATAAAATTTTGCAAAGTATTTTTTCTGTTGTCTATTGAGGAGAGTTCTTCTTTCAAGGAAAGGTCAACTTGCTTTCTGGTTGCTTACCTTGGGATAAAATCCCAGCAGCTGGCACAGGTGAAGAGGTTCAAAAGTTCTCATGGTGAAAGAGGAGAGACCGGCAACAGTCATGGAAATCTACCTGTGAATCCGGCTCTTTTCATAAATTGCTAAGAAGATAGTTGGTCGTTGGATTCTTACCACTTAGCAGAGACCCCACTGTCCACATTGGAAGGCTCAAGTTTTATGTGGAAGAATTGGAGCACCTGAGGTGCCTTAGGCATAATGAGCCCTGTGTAAGCTGTTCCTGGTGGTTGGATGGCAGTCACAGTATGCTCAGGTGTTTAACTCCCAGCCACCTATGCTGGCCAGAAGGCATGAAGGCATCAGACCACAAGCATGTGGACAATATTTTTGGTCTTCCAACACCATACTGAACCTTAAGCACGAAAACACCATAAATTTTCTGTTCCCATTTTCAATGATATGTAATCCAAGTTTTGCTTTTTTTTTTTTCTTTTTTCGGTGAATAAATATTCAAGCTATCATTGAGCTGAACCCAGAGAAACTCTGCAACTTGCTCATTTCTTGCTGTTTCTCTACATTGATCTTCTCTTTACCCATGTAGCCACCTCAGGTCCTAATTCATCTAGTTACTTTTACACAGTTTCTGAGCTCCTTGTTTGCGGTGCTGCTAAACTTTCACCAACCCATTTATGTTGAAATTCTGCTCATCCTTTGAGGACACATTTACATGCAGCATTCTTCAACTTTCTTCTATACTCTAAATTGGAATTACTATTGGAGTTCCCATAGCACTTTGAACGTCTATCTAGACAACTTATAATCATTAAGTCAGTGCTGCCTTATGTCTCTTGTTCTCTCATTAGACTATAAACTCTTTGAAGGGCATCTTGTGTTTTAGCACTGTTATCCTCCACAGAACCCATTTTATCACCTTGAATAGGGTGTGCACTTGTCCAAATATTGGCGGATTGAATAGCCATTTCCAGTGACTAAAATAGGCCTTATAAGCAGACAAAGAAACTCTGCACACAAATCAAGTAGCAATTTATCAGCAGTCCCCCCAGTGGCTTAAATGAGTAAATGACATTTTCCAAATCACCAGAATTTCCTATTGTTTAAGGAGAATCTCGAATAGTAGAAGCATAGATGTATCTCTGTATAGTCTGCATTCTATACAAATCATGCAATTTGGGGGTGACTTAGGGACACAGTTCCTTTCTTTTCAGAATGACATAAGGAGATATTGTTCCAGTTTCTGGAATGTGTTATAGGATGGAAGAAGATGTTTCAGACCTGACACCACCAAGCACACATGCTATCCCATACACTCTGACCTCATGGAATATGAACAGACTGGAGTGAGGAAGCCTTCAATAACTATCTCTAGACAAGCAGCTTCAGTCCTCTGGAATTGTGTCTTCTGCATAAAATGTGGATTAAAATGTCTTTTCTGAATTTAAAGAAATACATTGGATGCTGCTTATTCTTCATTTCGGAATCTCTCACCCTCATCTATCTCCCTTTTCAGCTGCTGCTGCTGCAGTGACCAGCTGCAGCTCCATGAAACTTCCTGCCAGTACCACCTGAGCAACTGATTTCAAGTCTCTTGCTGCCCACCACAGAGTATCTCTGTTGGCACCATGTGGGCAGCCATAGGAACCCACTCAGCTTGCAGTCTAGGCATGCATATTTCAAAAGGTCAAGGCAGTTAACAGCTCATGAGGTGAACTATGACCATTGAAAGACAGAAACCAGTAGAAAGTTCTTTCTCCTCTTTGGCCCCAGAGAAATGGTCCTGAAATACATCTTCATAAAGTAGAGCAACTGGTTGCCTATTGCAGTGGCCAGCTGGTAATGCTTTCCTTTATTTGACTTTCTTTCCAAGTCGTCTATTCATCATGATTCCTTGCTTCTATTCTCTGGAATCACACTCAGCAAATAGCATAATCACAAAAAAGCCTTTGTCCAGGGTCTGCTTTTCTGGAAACCTATGTTAAGACATCACACTTTTGCTACAACATGGGCAAGAAAGCACAAAAATAAATAAATATTTAAAATCCCAGGTTAAAAAAAATAAGGAAATAGTAAATTTGCTTTTCTCTGGGGAGGTAAATATGAAGCAAGTAAGTATGTGGTCATATCACCATAAAAGGACTTAAAAATTACACTAGACTTTATTTGATGTGGAACCTTTTACCCAAACTTGCCAATGATTCGAAAGACTTTCCTGCGTAATCACCATATACCTATATTCCCTTGGATACTGGCCTGGTCTTAGTGGGTAAAACTGCATAGAAATCACAAGGGGGATTAAAATCACAACAGCCAAATTAACCCAAGCTGACCATATTGCTCTGTGCCCTAGGAAAGGTGCTGGAAACTGGGAAACAGTAATGGAAAATAACCAAGAGGCTAAGGAGAGAGATGTTATTTTTGAACTTTTAAAGAGAACATTATAAATAGCAGAGAAAATGGAAAAGCAGAAATTAAAAACAATAAAAACAAAAGCAAGTTGACAGCAGCTCTTTTAATATGACAATTTTGGTGCTTCTAAGGCCCAGGCTTAGGGACGTAATAGCTGAGTCCCAATGAAATAGCCAAAGACCATGGGGTTTGAACACTTAGTCACAATGGCATTTTAGGTTAAACAATCATTGACTCAGCAGTGAAAAATGAGATAAATTAAAATTATTTTCTTCACAACAGCCGAGGGGCTTGGCAAATAATATATTGAAGAAATTTCCTGGACATAATAGGTTACATTAATTTTCAACTGCAAAACAATTCCTTCAGCATTATTTTTCAAGGAGAGAGAGAAGAAGCGGGGAGAAAGCCACCCTGTTACTTGCGCTATTTACTTCTGGCCTAAATGAGAAAATATGTTTCAAAGGGAAGATTAAGAAAGGCATATCAAGACACAGAGCAAATCCTGACTGTAAAGAATTCAAGCTAATTGGTTACCCATTTGCCTGTTCAAATGTGGTCAGTATTAATCCAAGAACAATAGAAGCATAAGTTATGAAAATCATTACATTGGGAAGCAGAATGTTAAGCCCTCTGATAGCTAAAACCACCTTTGTGTGGAATATGGAATGAAAATGGGAGCAAATCTTCTAATCTAAATATATTACCGGTTATTGTAGAAGAGCTCAATGCCTGTGATGGGGGGCTCTTTGTCCCTGATCCTGAGTAAATGGGGTGAACACCTGAGGTTCCAAACCTTGTGGATTTCACAAGCAGCTTGGGAAGCCAGGCAAATGGAGTCGTGTAGGGTGGTAACAAGGGGATGGTGTCACCAACTATTACTAAATAGGAACAAAAGCCCATATTTTTTTTTCTATAAAGGGCAAGACAGTAAATATTATAGGCCTTGTGGTCATACATTCTCTGTCGTAGCTACTCACCTCACCACTGCAACATGAAAGCAGCCATGGATATTATGCAAATGAATGAACATGGTGATGTTCTAATAAAACTTTATGGACACTAAAATTTGAATTTCATAAAATTTTCATGTGTCATGAAATATTTTTCTTTTCATCTTATTTCGTTTTTTACTTTATTTTCAGCCATTTAGAAATGTAAGAATCATTCTGAGCTCTCAAGCTGTATAAAAACAGCCAGCAGGCTGGATATGGCCTGTAGGTCATTGTCATTCTTTATTACAGTAATCATTAAGTAATACAATAACAATGTCATTAAAATGTATGTTGGAACCTCGCTCGTTAGTGAGATGTGTATGACTTCTTTGGTCAATCGGATAATTGTTTTCAAGTATAGAAGTATGTTTTCTTAATTTCATGGTATTATTCACAATGTAATGATTACTGACAAGGTATACTTTTAAGTTTCATCTGTATTATTAACACTCTTTTCATAACTTTCCTATGTCACAACAATGGACAAAACAGATCAAACTGTGATTAGTGGCATTTGCCAATTTCCATGGTGTAAAAACTCTAATTTCAAGCTCTTAGCATGACATTGTTTGCTTATGTTCTGTGAATGAGTCTCTTTAAAGCACATTGCAAGAGCAAGAATTTCCATCTTTGTTATCTCTGCTTCCATTCTGTGTCTCATACAAAAATAAGCAAACTAAATGCTCAGTAAAGATACATTGGTGGAGGAATATATCCATTTGGTAATAGTTTTATCTCTCACATCAAATCATTTTATGCGATTGACTCAGATCTGTGACAACCAGATAGCCATCACCTTCTATTCCAAGGTTTGGTTACAGACCTTAGCTCTGACTAGCCTCCAACTAGTAGAGGAGATAACATGACCTCATTTGCTCCCAACTTCCCTCCTATTTCTCTGCTCTCCCTCTGCTTCTTCCCTTGGTTGGAGTTCTCTTTCCCCCTTTTGCTCTGGTTCCTAGTACCCTCTTCTGGCTTTTACAGTATTCAAAGCTTCCCAGTATACCTAAATACCTATTATGGTGTTTATTTGGAGAGAGAGATAAGATTGATTTACAAATAGAAAGCAAATTTTGAACTAAAGTATAGGTCCCCATTGGCTAAAATTTAGGAATTTAATGCATCAATTTCTTTTAGTTAACTCTAGTTGCCATAACAAAATACCATAGACTGGTTGACTTATAATCAACAGAAATCTATTTCTCAGTTCTGGAAGCTGGAAGTCCAAGATCAAGTCACCAAAGACTCAGTATTGGTGAAGACCACTTTCTTCTGTTGCATACATGGTGTCTTGTGTTTTCAAATGGTGGAAGGGACTCGCTAGCTTTCTGCAGTTCCTTTTATATAAGGGCACACATCCCATTCATGAAGGTTCTGTCATTATGATCTAATCACCTCCTAATACTATTACCCTGGAGATGAGGATTTCAACATAGGAACTTGGGGATGACACAAACATTCAGATTCCAGTAGGAAGCTATAGGTATATATCTCTGCGTATGTTTGTATCTTTACATGAAAAATGCTAAACATATTTTACTACCGAAATTCATATTCTTACAACTTTTAGAATTGTATGAAATAAATTTTAAACTTTCCTTTAGCCTATATAATGCCCCACAAAATTAAACATTAACAATTGAGGGAGTGTCATTTTTTAGTTTTTCACACATTTAAAATGATAAAACTTCTCTTTCATATATGTGTGTGTGCTTGTGTGTATACATATACTCACATGATATGTATATATGTTATTGATGTGTATAAATGTTATACATATGAATAGGTGTATATATATACAAATACATATAGACATTATGAAGTGACCCCCTGCTCTTTCCTTATCCCTTATACACATTATTCAATCCATAAGACTTGAGTCCTTCTTGTCCTTGGTCCTACCTCAACTTCCACTCCAAGCCACTCCCTCATGCAACCCCCTGAGCTGTTAGTGGCCAGGAGGCTCAGGGTCCACATTTGCACTCCAACATAGAGTTCACATCTGCTTTAGTGCATACTCTAATTCCCCTGGACTTTTGTCAGTACCCTCCCATTGTGTTCTTCATCTTTTTGCATGATGACTCTGTAGCCAGCATCCATGGCCATAAAACCATTTAGATTTCCTGGAACCAAATTGCTTTCCAGAACTCCAGTGGCAGGAAGCTGACGTGGATACTGGTTTCTTGTTTGTTAGTGGCCAGCAATATGGGGCCCCAAAACAGGCACAGAGTAGTAGAAAGAATACCTGTTCATATCTGTGAGCTGCTGGGGGCCACCCTACACTAGCAGCAGCAGTTGGGCCTCCTGCTGCATATTGCGCCCTTTCTGCAGACTACCAGGAGCAGGTAGATTGCAGGCATAACACTGGACTCTGGAGCTTGCAGCCAGAGCTACCCTGCACCAGCTGCTGCCCTCCAAATCCATTTTGCCCTTTGTCTGCTGAGGGCCTGATAGCAGTAGGGCCCAGCAGCTTACAGCCAGCTCAGCAAATGTGACAGTCTCTGCTAAGGCAAAATTGCACGTAGTGTCTGTCTGTAAGGAAAAGCACCACCTAAAAGAAGCGTGTCAGATCCCTAGCCAGCCAGACACCCAATTATTGCTCTTTGCTTTTTTTTTTTTCTTTTAATTTTTAAGTTCTGACAAAAATGTCTGCTACAAAGCAGGGAGTGGTATGGCTGATCAATTTTATTTTCTTTGGCTAATTTAACTTTCAGCCCTGGAGGACAAGACCTGGGTGTCCAGTGCCTGATCCTTGCTCACTGGGTTCCAAATAAACACACCTGACACACTGACAGGTGTTTGTAGAAGAGCTTTGCATTTCCCATATAGCAAAAATTTTGTAGCAATATTGCTATTGTAATAAATATGGGCAGACATACCTTTTTATTGTGCTTCCCTTTATTGTGCTTCAAATATATTGAGTTTTTCTTTTCCCCCAAATTGAAGGTTTGTGGCAACTGTGTATCAAGCAAATTTGTCAGCACTATTTTTTCTAACACCATGTACTCACTGTCAGTCTCTGTGTCATGTTTTGGTAATTCTCACAATATTTCTACTTGTTCCATTATTATATTTGTTATGGTGATCTGTGATAAGTAATGTTTAATGTTACTGTTGTTATTGTTTGGGGGATGCCATGAACCATGCTCATATGAAATGGGGAACCTAGTGTGTTCTGGCTGCTCCAATGACCAGCTGTTCCCCCTTCTTTCTTTTTCTCCTCAGGCCTCCCTATTCTCTGAGAAACAACAGCATTGGAATTAGGCCAATTAAAACCCTACAATGGCCTCTCAGAGTTCAAGTGAAAGGAAGAGTGACAGGTCTCTTTAAATCAAAAGCTAGGAATGATTAAGCTTCATAAAGTAGGTGTCAAAAGCCAAGATAAATGGAAAGCTAGGCTTCTTACACCAAACACTTAGCCAAGTTGCGACTGCAAATGCAAAGTTTTTTTGTTTGTTTGTTTTTTGAGATGGAGTTTCACTCTTCTTGTCCAGGCTGGAGTACGATGGCGTAATCTCGGCTCACTGCAACCTTCGCCTCCTGGGTTCAAGTGATTCTCCTGCCTCAGCCTCCTGAGTAGCTGGGATCACAGGCATGCGCCACCACACCTGCCTAATTTTTTGTATTTTTAGTAGAGACAGGGTTTCACCATGTTTGTCAGGCTGGTCTCGAACTTCCAACCTCTGGTGCTCTGCCCTCCTCTGCCTCCCAAAGTGCTGGGATTACAGGTGTGAGTCACTGCACCAGGCCTGCAAAGTTCTTAAAGAAAACTAAAAGTACTACTCCAGTGAACATGTGAATGATAGCCTTATTGCTGATTTAGAGAAAGTTTTAGTGGCCTGGGTGGATTAAACTAGCCACAGCATTCTCTTAAGCCAGTATCTAAACCAGAGCAAGGCCCAAATTCTCTTCATTTCCTTCCCTGAAGCTGAAGTGCTGATTTGGGTACAGGTGGAATAATGAGAAGCCACACATACATAAGTATCTCAGAAGTGATATACAATTACACTCACACAAATTTAGGCATTGCATTTATGTTCTAAGGTTATCATAAGGAAATATTATGGAAAGGACTACAGTCACCATTTTTGTCAATCTCACATGAGAAACACAAGGCCTAGAATGAATAATAACTTGCATAAGAATATACAGCTACAGTTGGCTGAGTTTGGAGCTCAGGAATTGCATCTCAATTTTTTGGTTTCTCCTCATTGTAGTGTTGTTTTCCATGGGCTGCAATATACAACTATACAGAGAAGTGCTATATTTGAAGATTCTGATCAAGTGGCAAAATGATCAGAATACACTTAGATGTATGAGAGAAATTCATTTCATTGATATTGAAAGAGTAGGCTGGGCGTGGTGGCTCACACCTATAATCCCAGCACTTTGGGAAGTCAAGGCAGGCAGATCACCTGAGGTTGGGAGTTTGAGACCAGCCTGACCAACATAGAGAAACCCCATCTCTACTTAAAAATACAAAATTAGCTGGGTGTGGTGGTGCACGCCTGTAATCCCAGCTACTCAGGAGGCTGAGGCAGGAAAATTGCTTGAACTTGGGAGGCAGAGGTTGTGGTGAGCTGAGATTGTGCCATTGCACTCCAGCCTGGCAAACAAGAGCAAAATTCAATTTCCAGAAAAAAAGTAAAAAATAAAATAAATCACTGGTTTCTAGTCTGGCACCACAGACTACAATATTAAGACTAATACTTAAAATGATTTCTCTAATCATTTTACTTTTCTCTTCTTGACAGAGTTACTTGATTCATTTAAACTATTGTCCACTAATGAAAAGACATAAAGGTAAATTTATCAATCTTTCATTAAAAAATTCCAGCCGTATGTTTTCTGAAGGTCTAGGATGCTTTTGACTATATTATTTCAGATCCAGTAATTCCCCATATACACATGTATCTATCTGCTCTCTATGAAACAACTGAAACATCAGAATCTATAGGCCTTTTATGTACACTGTGTTCTTTGTCCAGTGACCTTGAATAATAGAAAAGCCAAGATTAGTGAAAATATTTTTAAAACCTGACTTATCAATAGATCATGATAGTGTCTTTGCCTTTTAGCCTTATTTAAGGGTCTAGGTTGCTGAAGCTGGAAGGTCCCTTAGAGTTCACCTAGGCCAGCACCCTCATTTTCCAGATGAGGAACTTGCACCTGGGAAGAAATTAAGTGAATTACTCAAGGTCACACAGAAAGTCACTTTCTGAGTCGAGCTAACATTCCTGTCTTTTGATATCAGTTCACTTTCCAATATGCCACAGGGTCTCGAAATTAACAAAATGGAGTAGTATTTTACTAATATTCAGCCAATGGATTTTAATTTGTCCCTTAATTTTTATTCACCTCCTACCTCCGGGACTTCACTTCAAGGTTAATCGAACCAGTAAAATACGGGTGTAGTTTCCCAGAGGGCAAAGAATCCTATAAATCAACTTTCTCTCAAGGATGACTTTCTTAACTTCTTTTGTGAAAGATACTCTTGAAAGCAAGGTCTTATGAAAGACTAAAGGATTATCTAAATTAAATTTCTCCTTTAACATACCAAGAAGTAGGTCTGGAGTCCCAGGTCTTAGAGACCTCGAGGGAGGCTATGTCCGATGGAGTAAGGAGACTGCTCAGGACAGATGGGCTCCCTGTGCAGTCATCCAGAACACAGTCAGCCTTGGGGCTGCTATGTGGCTGGGTGCTTATGAAGAGGGGTGATTTAAAACTAATAGAACAATGGTAGAACCCAAGGGGTACTTAGGGTTCAGAAATTCTTGAATACTCTGAATCTAGCTAAGGATTTATGGAACTGGCCAGAGGGGACCACCAACATTGGCAAAGAAGTCTTACACTCTGGCTTGGGCAGCCAGCCCCGAGCATCTCAGTGCTGAGTGGGATTCATAGCCAGGTTGCAGAGGTCCAAAATGCTAGAAAGACAGAGAGGTCTCCTTCAGGATGGGCAGACTGATGAATGCTTTAGAGCAACTGATCAAGCTCTGTGGATAGAGGTGCCCTTTCATCTTGAGTTCTCTGCTTCCACCATGGTTTCCTCATCTCACCTCACAATCTCCACCCACTGCCTACTCTTGCCTTACCATTGCTTTGCATTCTTTACAGAATTTCAAGATCCAGAACTCCCCTCTGACCACCCAGCTCACTTTCAAAGTACTTCCGCTCTAATCGTAAATAATTCAAAACCAATCTGATACCCTCTTTCCCTTGTATCTACCACTTTTTCTCTATCAGGCCCCTCTTAAACTCATTTTCTGTTTTATGTAGCTTGGATTTCAGGTACATTGTGATAGTCACTGCTTACGCATTCACAGTTAACTTAACCCTTCTTCCTCTGTCTTAATCTCCTGGCCCGTTCCCAATTGTGGTTTAGTGCAACGCTCTGCCTCCTGCGTGTCTCTGCTTTGCTTCCCTGGGAATAGTGTGACTGTAGAAAAATCAATGACTGACATCAAGAAGGCCTCAGTATCACAGGGAAGCAATGCTACAGTTCCACACAGCAGTTCATTCCTCTATTTCCCCAGGGGATTATGGCACACCTTTTTCTATCCATATCCCTGCCCTGAACCACTCAGCTCATTACTTTTGTCTTTTGTTGATAAAATAGAAGCAATCCTAAGAGAATTACATTTAACCCTTCAACAACATGGGTTTGAAGTGAGCGGGTTCATTTTTATAGGGTTTATTTTTCAACCAAACACAGTACTCAAAAATATAGTACTCACAGAATGCAAGTATTATAGGGATGACTTTTGGCATAGCCAGGTTTCCCAGAGGATCTGGTATATGTGGAATTGTTATATGTGGGACCAATTCCACATGTACCTGGCGGTCCTGGAACCAGTTCCCTGCATATACTAAGGGACAACTGCATTTTATCTTCCCTTTCAATTTTGCCATCTTCACTTCACCTGTCTCAAAATGCTCCACTATCTTTTCTGGCATAGTGGGTGAACTGGCACCTCAACTACCTCAGAAAGTCTATTCTTCTCATATCCTTTTGACCACTCAAGGACTTTTTGACCCCTTTCCTCCTGCATCTCCTCTCTCCACACTCTTTTTGCTCAGGAGGATGGACGATATCACTGCATGTTTGCTCATCAATGTCGGTGTCAATTTCTTTGTTCCTCTTTATTGATAAAATCCTTCCAAGAGTCTTTGTGAAAGTTAGCATGTTATCTGCCTTCATAGGCTTCACAATTTAGCAGGGGAAAGGCACAGTTAAATACAGAGAAGAGTAGCTAATTACAAGTTATTAACATGTAATTACAAATTGTATCATTGATCGATAGGTAGGTAGGGACAGTCAAGATAGCAAGAAATGTAAACCAGGTAAAAATTTTAATTGTTATGTGAAAACAACAGGCATGCTCAGGTATGGAATGTATCTGGAAGCATATTCCACACACACACTCTTTCTGACACATTGCTACTCTCCTTTCCTCCCACTCCAAAAAATAAAACTGAACAAACACATTTTAGCCACAAGATATAACCCAATATGACAAAATTCCTATTGGAGAGGTTATATATGAGGATGGCATCATAAGCATTGAAGCCATCTATTCATGGATTTACTCTGTGGTGAAAATCAAACATTATAAATGTGAAGAAAAGATACTGATGTGAAAAAAAAAATTACTACAATCATTGGTTGCAGAAATTGCAGTGTGCACTAATTTTGAGATAGAAGGTTGGAAGGAAGGAGACAATGGGATAAAGTGTGAGGATGCCAACTAATATATCTTGCCTAAATAAGAGCAACGCTGACTTTCATTCTTGATTATGCTAATTTGGTAAATATGAATCTAATTTTGAAAAGAGAATTCTGAGCGATTATAAACTCAATTTTCTATCATGTATTTGAGATAGAGACATACTTTTAAAAAATTTTAATAACATTTTATTTTGATTGAAACAGCAACAAAATAAAAGTATTAATTGAATTAGCTCTTTGAAAACAAACTTTGAAGAAACATATATAGATAACAATTTTCTATTGATCTTTCTGTTTTACTTATGTATTTGTACTTCTCATTTCATGCCTTCAAAAGTAAACATTTAATTTTCACCCATGTTATCTTTTTTGAATGCCTACCCCACACCAGGGAGTCATATTCCTCAGGTGGTAACGGCATTTGGACTTACTGCGTTCTCAAACTTTGGCAGGGCTTTTTAAACTACAAATTGCTGGGTCCTATATGGAGTTTTTTATATTATTCCAAGTGATGCTAATGTTGGTGGTCTGGGGATCACTCTTTGAGAACCATTATTGTAAAAAATAGGAGTCCCAGGTTTCACTTCCCAGATATAGACCAGGTCTGAATTCTGAGCCCTGTAGTTATAGCTCCCTCATTCTATGAGCTCCAGAAACATTTTTGGTGGTATGATATGAGGAAGGAAAGGCAATGTGTTACTCTTATTTTATTGGTCTTAGTTCTGCTGCTGTTACTTACAAGTAAAAAAGCAGAAAAAGACAGAAATGCATGTAGACTTTGTTTTCTTTCATTTCATATCAGAAATAACAAAGCTTTGTTCTTCCATTAGAAAAAAAATGTTAGAATTTTTCTCTGGCCCCATGGGAAGGAAATTGAGATGTACATTTATTTGTGCATTTTCTGTATTTAAGTTATATCTCAATTAAAAGAAAATAGTTAGTGTAGTAAAGCCTCAGAATGAGAGCCTCATCAACCAGACCATGGCGGGTGCAGGTTCCTCTGGACACATCAGCTTGTTGATGTGCAGTTACTTCAGATTCACATGAATTAGACTCAGGGGAGCAATGGCAGCCCTTGGGTCCATATTGACTCGACTGTACATCAGCAAGGCATGGATCATTCCTTCAGTCCACAGGACCTTCCCTGGGCACTTTGACTAAAACAGCATGGATCCTCACTTTCTATCCTTTTTGTTTTCTTCAAAGCCCTATACACCTTTACACCCATGGAATATGCCTTTGCAAATCTATAATTACCTCTCTACCTCACCTTCCTGAAAGTGTCACAGGTGTAGGCTGTTTTGTTTCTACCACATCCTCAGCAGAGCTCCTTACATGTGGATGGCTCTCAATATATATTTGTTAAATTAATGAGAGAATGAGGAAGTGAATTAATGAAACCACACATGCCCCATTAGGAGCACTAACTAGAAGAAATATACAAAGAGAGACTTTAGAGTAAAGTGAGTTTCAGTTAATCTAGTTTTCTTTGATTCTGGCTATACCCAGGGGGCTGTGTGAGGGTCTCAGAGAAAGGAGAGATCTAATGAATACTGCTAAGTTTCAATCAACTAAAAGATCCCTAATTTTTGAAGTATGAAATATACATTGAGTGGCACTGGCAGTTTTGGTTAGGGTACCATTTACAGCTTTGGGTATAGTGCAAGGAGGCAACCTCATTCTCTATACATTTGGTTGGAGACAAGGAGGCAATGCTATCTCCCCTTCCTATGTCCCCTACAAGCAAATGTGTGGATTTTACTTATCCTAACTGGGCTGTATCTGAGCAGCAACCAACCAGAGAGGCATGCTTCACAGCACTGGAACCTATCCCAGGGGCTCCATTTCAGTCAAACTGAGAATTATACCTGAAAAAATCAAGGCAAGCTAAGCACCCTTCCTCAGTCATCTCTGAAGATGCCCCTTGTTTACTGAGGTCCAAATGCTACACAGACGCATCTTCCATTCACTCTAACTCTGCTGTCTGTTCCTGTGTACCCCTTGTTCCTGTGCTAAATGTGGTACATAACTCTTAGCTTTCATTGAAGGTGTATCTCAGAAATACCCATCTCACTTTTCCTATCCTGAATGGACTAGGCAAAGATACTGAGCTTTATCTTGGGCTTCTTGGCACTGAAACCCTTAGCCTGAGCTAGATTAATTGATTCTCCTAACAAACCTACCACCTCAAAGGGGCCCTGAGACTCTGATGAAAATGAAAAGTTTACCATAAAGTAGCAAAGGGGGATAGCAAAGACATTAAGGAACACACATATCAGGTGTGACAATCACAACACTTCTCATCTTGTATCCCACTCACAAATTCAACAAAAGAAGAGTTTACTAGGAGGTGAGGCTCTATGGATTTCCCTAACATTAGAGCCATACATGTCTTTGAGATATAATTTGCATACAGTGGAATGCAAAGAGGTTAATCAGAGCCATCATTCAAACGAAGCAGTGGAATACTGCCAGCATCCCCAGGAATTTTTCTCATGCCCCTTCTCCCTCAATAACTACTCTGCGGTCCTCACTGTTCTGCTTTCCATCACCATACACTTTTGCTTGTTATTGAATAGGAAATAACCATGCAATATGCCATCTTTTGTGTCTGATTTTTTTTTCTCAGCATAATGGTTTTGAGATTCATCCATATGACTACGTGTTTGAGTAGTTCACTCATTGTTGTTGCTGCATAGTATTCCCTTGTACAGATGTACCACTTTTGCTTTACTCTGCCCCAATTGTGGACTTTGGGTTGCTTCCATTTGTGGATACTATAAATAGTGCTGCTTGAATATTCTTGTACAATTGCATTGTAATCACATGCACTGAGTTTTTTAAGTGAATACCTAGGAGAGAAGCTGCAGGAACATAGAAGCAGTGTATATTTAACTTTGGTAGACACTGAAAAAACTGTTCTTCCAAACTGGTTGTACCCGTTTTGCATTCTCACCAGTAGTATATTTTGCATTCTTTCCACTTGCTGTGCATCTTCATTCATCAACAGTATTGCCATGTACCTCATTTGATATTACTCAAAATCCTGCAGTCCAGTTTTGTCAAAGTATGCTTATTGGAAGTAATTTTAAAGTGAATCTGTACTTCTCTGATGAAAAATTAGAGTACTGTGTTATTCTTATTAAAAAAAAGTTAGCTCACTTGGGGGAATGCTGACAGTGGAGTGTTCTTTCATTTTTTTTTAATTTCCTCAAAAATAACCACTAATAGGAAATTCTAAAATATACCAAGGGCCAAGCACCTGTGAAAGTCAAGGTAGAATCCACAAGAAGATTCCATAGCTGGAACAGCCCTTCTGAGAGTGTGGAGTGAACGGAGCTTTCCTGCTCTGCCGTTCTCCTGCCCAGGTGCCCAACATTTCCATGGATCCCCTTGGTGTCCTGGTTTTCCCAGCAGTCTACTCACTCAAGCCAGTGGCCCCTCATTGGTTGCATCTACCTTTTAACCTTGAATTTCAGAACTGTTTGTAAATGTCATCTCAGGCCCTGCTTGCCATACTAGGTCCATGCAGTCATCCCTAACATATTACTCACAATCTTCCTGGCCATGCCACTGCTACTGCAGCAATCCCTGTACAGTTTGAGAAGCCTTAGCAGATGGAGCTGAGTGTCCTAGAACTTGGGGACCTAGAATTACATACATGAGATTTTAGTTTTTTTCAGCAAATACAAATCAATGCTAGACTATTTATACATAAAATATGATGATATGAATGCTATTTGTCCTCTCTAACATATATTTAAACATAAAAATTAGAACATGCATTATACATGAATAGATAAATATATGCCCTGGTTAGGAAGAAATACATGATATAAATAAGACAATCAAACACTCAATAAAATAATAAAATCCTATTCTAATAGTTTTGCCACAGACCAAAATGCGCTTAAGTCTGTCACTCCTCGCTGTGTAGTAAGGCACACTGAAAACATTCCCTGACAGGATTCTGTCCGTACTGATGCCATTTAGACCTTAATACCTACTTAAGGCTCTTTTGTTTTCTTCCTAGCCCATTTTTCCTTGACATTCTACGGTGGCTTTCCTTGGATACCTATCCAACCCTCTCCACACTATAGCACACTGTAGAATGTCCTACTTATCTGCATAATTAGTGCAAAAAAAAAAAAAAACAACTTTGGTTTATAGTCAATGTATTTGATTCAAGTAATTAAAACACATATTTACTACCCAGCATTTTTTTTTTTCAGCCTGGTCTTTGTTAACATGTGTAATCACAACTATTCAATCAGGTTCTCTATAAAGTTATGGCTAGCTGTTCTGTGTACTAACCTATGCATCTTGCTTGAAAATAAAACAGCATTCATAAAAAATTCTGGAAAGGGGACCAAAGAGATTTTTTTTTTCCTCAATCAGAAAGAAAACCAAAGTTAAAAGTACACCTTCCAAGTAGCTTATTGACATTGTATCAAACGCCTTGCTATCCCTTAACAACAAATCTACTAGGGCCTCAGGCAGGCAGATACATGCCTTGTGGTGCTGTGTATTTTGAGTTTTGATATGCACACACCTTTTTCCAGAAAATGCTAGTTTTTCCTAATTCTGTTTCGCATAGACTGTATAAAATCAAAATCATTTGATTATAAGCCACATTTGATCCCTATAAAATTACTAGCTTATAACCTCCCTTAGAAAGGCTGAATCCTCCCCCCATAACACTGAAGACATGAGTTTCATATAATAAACACTTACTACATATTTGATGAACTTAATTCTAAAATGTTTCGAGAAAACTGAAATTGCTGTAATATAATAACTTCTGGACTAACATCTACCCTTATCCAGTTAGATGTAAAAACGTTCACTATAGAGTGAAAGACAATTTTATAATTAGGTAAGAATTAGAAAAATTATTGTTTTAAAAATAGCCTAATTTTTGATCTATAGAAATAAATATAAGAAGATGACAGCATCATATTTTCTAAACGATTAAGGGCAAAATCATAAAAAAAATTCAGCTTTAACCATTGCTTAGTACATAAAAAGTACACAATAAACATTTGTTAAATGAACAATTTCTTGGTGTCAGTGCATTAGTATACATTTTATGTAAGAAATTAAAACTTTCTGTGAAAACGAGAAAATGATAAATTACTGGTAATTCTGATTAGTCCAAAGAGAAAATACTTTAAAAATCATATTTACCTGCAAGTGGTCTAAAATGAGTGTGAGGTTTATTAGGTTGTAATGTTATGGTTTAGTCTTTCTTTGAGCACATTTTGACTCAGTTTTGGAGAAATGCTCCCCAAATTCTGTGGAACACCATAAGTTCCCACTTTCATACTGTACATTGTAGTAAGTTGTCTTGATGTCCCTGCCAGATCCCCTGTTAATTGCTCACTGTTATGTCCTTCTCTGAGAACTTGCCCTTGACCAAACAGGAACCACTGTACCCTGGATGTTATATGCTGGCCTCCCTGACATCCCCACTCTGGGCAGCCAGCAGCAAATCACTAACTGAATGGGGTACAAAATGCTGGCTTCTTGCCTCAGTGTGGGACCAACTCTCAGTACAATCCATACTCTGGAGCCCCCTGTGAAATTAGACTGAAGCTAGACTCCAGCAAAGATTGCTTCCTTGCTTAGTTCATTTTTCCTTCCCTATTCAGATCCCATTACCTCTTCCCTGAGAGTTTTCCCTTGACAAGTCACTTTCACAAGAATATCTCAAGTTTTAGGCCCTTTGTTCTAGGTGCCTTAACCTAAGACAGTTGATACAAATGTGGTCTTAGGAAGAAGACTAAAAATGGAATCGAGACTGATCACTCATCAGTCTAAAAGCCTAATGGCAATAAAAGTCCTGCTGGGAGTGGTAGATGGAGTATTTATGACCCTGGTGATCGAATAGCCAAAACTTTCATCTGTAATAAACTGAAAGGAAACACAAGTGGAAAAGAGGCACTAGCTGATGTAAAGTCTCTTGAATTTGATAGATATGGTGAAACAGTAACTATAAGGCCTCTAGAAATGAGTGACTATTTCTAAGGACCATTAATTTATTATTGAGAGAAACATTGCGGGCTCAGATCAAATAATCAGCAATTTAAAGGCTTTTAAAAAACATTCATATTCTGCATCTGATGGATAGACAGAGTTAAAGACCAGGTAGAGGACTCAATTATGAGTGGCAGAACTTTAGAGAAGGGTATATTTTTAGTCTAAGCTTTACCGTGCAAAAGTCAAGGTCCAGATGGGGAATAAACGGAATCCTGAATCTCCTAGCAGAAATATAAAGGTAGATGCACTTCAGATCCTTAAATGTCCTGCTTCTCCTGAACATTCTAGACCTGAAACCAATCCTTCTTGTGGGAAAACACAATCTTTTTCTCTTTGCTTGGGAACTATGCATAAGCATCAGATGAGGCAGCCCTTACAAGACAAGCCTTGCCATACTCAACATCTGTTCCTACCTTTACTGTTTGCCATCAGATCCATAAGCACCATTGAATGTTAGCATACTCCGGTGAGAAAATGCTTTGTCTGCAAAGGAAGAGAGAGGTTATATACCAGAGAGGTTATACACCAAAAGCCTTCAGGATACATCTCACACGTACTGACAGGTTCCAGGAGAGTGTTCCTGAAAGTGGATTCTTACGGAGGTCTGCATAAGGGAGATAGTAGCATACACTTTCATAGTAACTTTGCATGGTCCCTGGGGGAAGTTTAAAAGAGAGCCTTGCTTATTAATTACGAAAGAGATGCATTAACTGATGTGGAAAACTGTAGAGGAATGAACCCAATTCTCAGAGGCGTGGGCATGGTAAAAATGGGTTTAGTATAGTACGTGGGCACGGTAAAATGGGTTTAGTATAGCTTGGTATGTAAGACTGGAAGATTTAGCAGTCCCTTCAAAGAGCCATAGTAACTTTTGCTTACCAAAGTGATTAAGAATTGCACTGATGATGAATCAGCCTTGTTGAGAAATTCAATATTGCTGTTGTCTGTTAGGCTAGACTTGGTATATACGATGGAGGTACAGAACTGAGCTCCATAGTGGCAATAAGGCCATAAGAGCTGAGAACATCAGAGACCAGTTGGCATAATTTAACCACTAGAGGCAAGGTGGGGCGTAATGGCTGAAATTGGTGACACAGTTACAATGGCACCAAGAGAGCCTGGCCCAGCCAGATCTATAAAGATGGCTGATAGATGATGATGGCTTTGAACCAGTTTGTAATTGGATGATGTAGACAAAAATATGCTTTACCCTAGGGGTATATAAATTGTCTGCTTCTACAATCTGAAGGGACTTGACCACCTGGAGATGTTCCGGAGAACATCATGGTAGTCCACTCTATTGATGACATCATGTCAGTTAAACTTAATGAGTATGAGCTGGGAAGTCTGCTAGGTTTTTTGAAAAGAAACATGTACTCCAGATGGCAAAACATAAATCCTACCAAGGGGCCTGATACATCAACTATGAGGTAATATGTTGGACTTGCTGGGCATCTCTTCCAAAGTACTGGCATCATTCAACTTGCACTTCTACCACTAAAAAGAAGCACAATATTTGGCAGGCTTCTTTGAGTTCTAAAGGAGGCATATTTCACACTTGGGAATCCTCTAATCTTGTTATTGAATGATATGGAAAGTTGCCAGTTTTGAGCAGAGTAGAGGGCATGAAATAATAGTGCAGTAGATCCGGGCTTTGTAAAAGTAGCTTGTCACTTGAACTACCCACAATAATCCTGCCTTAGTCCATTCAGGTTGCTATAAAAGCATATTATGGACTGGGTGGCTTCTAAACAACTGATACTTAGGTTCTGATGATTGGGAAGTTCAAGATCAAGGTGCCATCAGATTCAGTGTCTGCTGGGACCTCCTTTCTGGTTCATAAATACCCATCTTCTCACTGCATCTTCACAGGGTAAAAGAGGCCTAGAGATAAACGCATGCTCCCCCAAAGGATGCAGTAAGTAGGTCACTACACTTAAAGCTGCAGTTGTCTCAAGTTCACTTCTATCTGCTCCCGTCAGTAGAACAGCAAACACAAAATAGAATATTTGGCCTCAATTATTATGAAGAGGTAGTACTGCTGCAACATAATGAAAATAAGCAAAATGTTTCTGGTATGTGGGTGACAGGCTGGAACACATTTTGGTACCCTGGAGCCCTAACTATAAGTGGGCAGGTATATAACCATAGCAGGAGAAGGGCTTGCCATCAGGGACTCACAGCCGTCACAGATGGGGGTCTGCATTACCCCACCAGGCAATCCATCTGGCCAGCACAAGTGCTGTTTGAGGATGTGGGGAGTCTAGATGGGTGAAAGTGAGCATCCTTAGAGCTTCAGGACTAATAGCACCAGCAGTACCTTCCACTCTTGTAGGTTTTCCCAGAAATTGTTACCCATCAGAATCTCAGGTTAAATATTCTAACATGAAATGTGAACTTCATGTGAAAAGTAAGTGATTGTGTGGTATAATGGTGGACTTTAGCGTTTGCTGTTTCTCCTCCACTAATGTTCCCTTGACCTAACAGTGTACCCATCCCTAGTGTGTCTATCCCCCAGCAACTGTGGTAACTGCTGATAACTGATTATAACTTCACCCTTATCTAGATAACTGCCCAGTGCCAGATGGGAGCCACTACTTACCTAGGAATCTCATCTGGGATGTAACCCCTCTATCTCTACCACTGCCAGCCTGCAGTCAGCAGGCAATGATGAACAGACACAAGCTTACAAAAACAAATCCAGCTCTCGTGGCCAAATTCTGTGGCACCAATAATACTCAGTCCACTTTGAGATTAATATATTCAAAGGCGCTTTTTTGTCCTTGAGAAATATGGTGTCTGATTGGGCAGCTAAACCTCAGGTCCAGAAATTACTAAGATTAATGAACCTAATTTAAACAAACCTTTGTTATCTAGAAATACATTATCTAAAGGGTCTAGAAAATAGATTTTCTAGATTACAGCGAGTTTATGGGTGAAGCATTAACATTAAAATCATAGCCGGTTTGGAAGGGAGTCTATAAATTTTTATTGCAATTTGCATGCTTTCTTAGACAGAGGATATTGGATATTATTTTAACTGTTCTTGATGCCTCAAAGTTATTGTTATTAACAGCTCTTACCTCTGGAAAGTACTATAATAGTGATGCCTCTGACTCTGCTTAGATGTGTTTGGATCTGCACCAAATGAATAACAATGTCTTTGTTTTGAGTTATGTTTGATTTTGATCATGCTGCTATCTCTTTCCATTACTTCACAATTTTGAGTGTCCCCACTCATTGCAGTTCTTTACTCCCTTTCAATATGTTATTGTATTTTATTGACAGGGGAATTAAATATTAATAATTATTGAATGTGTACTGTGTACCAGGCATTTTCTAAGTGCTTTACATACATTAACTTGTTTAATCTTCACAATACCCAAACTCATTAGAATGTTTTACAAATTAGTAGCAAATTGGTCCTGCAAAACATTATACGTGGCTCTCTTGCACCATGTACATAAGCTGTAGTGCATGAACTTGCTGACATTTATTTTCTTTGCTGAGAAGCTTAATTTTCCTGTCCTCCTAGGTATTTACCTATACTTTGGATAAATAAGAGAGGTAAGGCATTAAAAGATAGTTGAGTTCAAGCTATACCTATGAACATAGGAAATTATGTAATTGAGACTAAGAACACAAAGAAGTTGGAGTATTAACCACATTCCAGTAAGGTGTTGAAGATCTGCTTGCACAATGAAAGAGTGAGGGGCATTCTGAGTAAGAGAAATCATTTTTATGATGCTATATACTAAACAGCAAGTTTACAAATTAAACTGTTTAACCGCAGACAAAAGTTTTCACTAATTCTATGACTTCTAAAAAGGTTGTCCTCTCACATGGGCTACGGTAATTCTAAAGTGAGTCCCTTCTAGCTTTTCACTAATCCCTACAGTTTTATCAAGACTGTCTTAAATTTAACAGAAAAATCATGTTTCTATGAATAGTACATAAAAGAATGGATATCTTTAGAAGTATCCTTTAATATACATCCCAGCATTTTCTTGGATTCCAGCTGGAACCTGTTGTGATAACATGACCCTCTCATTCTCACACTTCTTAAGAAACAAGGTTGAGACCAACCCAGAGTCATTGACCTTTTTCTCCCCACTTTATTTGTGCTCTAATAAAAGTAACATAGCACCACCTGTATTATCCAATAAAATGTATCCAAGTTTCCCCTCTGGCTGGGTTCTTAGCTCTTCCTCCAGGAGATGCTGGATTAGTGTCCCCATGGCCTCCCATTAGTTTAAGATATTCTTTTCAAACATGTGTATAACACTCCTTGAAGTGTTATTGGTTTATAAATTACACTTGTTATTTCAGGGCAATAAATGGAATGATGAATGCATGCTTTGTTCAATCACCCTTTTATTCATGAAAGGCAAAACAAATATTCTAAAAAACATTTATCTACATCAAGAATAAGCTATAAACCTTTCAAAAATGCTGCAAGTAATCTGGGAAGACCACTAATTACTGTCATAACAAAGAATTCAATGGCTCTAAATGCTCATAGAACCATAGAATGTTAGAGATGGAAAATCTAGTATACCATCCTTCTCTTACAAACTAAGTTTTTTACTTCTTAAAAAATTTTAGGCTCATGACCAAGTGTGGTGTCTCACACCTGTAATCCCAACACTTTGGGAGGCAAAGGCAGGCAGATCCCTTGAGGTCAGGAGTTTGAGACTTCGTGGCCAATATGGTGAAACCTTGTCTCTACTAAAAATACAAAAATTAGCCTGGTGTGGTGGTGCATGCCTGTAGTCCCAGCTACTTGGGATGCTGAGGCAGAATTGCTTGAGCCCACGAGGCAGATGTTGCAGTGAGCCAAGATTGCACCACTGCACTCCAACCTGGGGGACAGAGAGAGACTGTTTCAAAAAGGTTCAGGAGGTATATGTGCTGGTTTGTTACATGAATAAACCGCATGTTTCTGAGGCTTGTTGTATGAATGATTCCATTACCAAAGTAGACAGCATAGTACCTGATAAATAGCCTTCAAACTCATGCTTTCCTCCCATTCTCCTACTTCAAGCAGTCCCCATTGTCTATTGTTTCTTTTGTGTCCATGTGTATTCAGTGTTTAGCTCCCATCTATAAGTAAGAACATGTGATACTTGGTTTTCTGTTACTGCACTAGTTCACATAAGATAATGGCTTCCAGCTGCATCCATGTTGCTACAAAAGGACATGATTTTATTCTTTTTAGTGACTGCATAATATTCCGTAGTGTATATGTACTACATTTTCTTTATCCAGTCCACCATTCATGGACATCTTGATTGATTCCGTGCCTGGTATTGTAAATAGTGCTGTGATATACATAAGAATACATGTGTCTTTTTGGTAGAACAATTTATTTTCTTTGGGTATATACCCAATAGTGAGACAGCTGGTTCAAATTGTAGTTTTAAGTTCTTTCAGAAATCTGCATACTGCTTTCCAAAGTGGCTGAAATGATTTACATTCCCATAAGCAGTGTAGAAGTATCCCCATTTCTCTGCAGCCTCACCAACATCTGTAAATTTTTGGCTTTTTAATATTCTGACTGGTGTTAGATGGTATCTCATTGTGGTTGTGACTTGCATTTCTCTAATGATTAGTTATAATGAGCAATCTTTCAATATATTTCTTGGGTGCATGTATGTCTTTTGAGAAATGTCTGTTCATGTCATTTTTTCACTTTTAAATGAGGTTATTTGCTTTGCTTGCTGATTTAAGTTTCTTATAGATTCTGGATACTAGACTTCTGTCAGATGCATAGTTTCTGAATATTCTCTTCCATTCTGTAGGGTGTCTGTTTGCTGTATTTATAGTTTCTTTTCCTGTGAAGACGCTCTGTAGTTTAATTAGATCCCACTTGTTGATTTTTGTTTTCATTGCAATTGCTTTTGGAGACTTATTCATAAATTATTTGCCAAAGCTAATGTCTAGAATGGCTTCCTAGGTGTCTTTTGGAATTTTTATTCTTTTATGTCTTACATTTAAGTCTTTATCTAATTTTCCATATGGTGAAAGAAAGGGGTCCAGTTTCAATCTTCAGAAAATGGCTATCCAGTTACTTCAGCACCGTTTATTGAATACAGTCTTTTCCCATTGCTTATTATTGTTGAATTTATTGAGGACCAGGTGGTTACAGGTGTATAGCTTTATTTCTGGCTTCTCTATTGTGTTACATTGTTCTATGTGTGTTTTTCTCTTTTATAACAAGTACTATGCTGTTTTGATTTCTTTAGCCTTGTAGTATAGTCCGAAGTCAGCTAATGTGGTGCCTCCAGCTTTGTCCTTTTTCTTAGGATTACTTTGGCAATTTGGGCTCTTTTTGGTTCCATAAGAATTTTAAAATAATTTGTTCAACTCCTGTGAAAAATGACATTGAGAGTTTGATAGAAATACCATTAAATCTGTACAATGCTTTGAGCAATATGGCCATTTTAACAATATGGATTCTTCCTATTCATGAGCATGGAATGATTTTCCGTTTATTTGTGTCATCTCTGATTTCTGTCAGCAGTGTTTTGTAATTATTGTTTTAGAGATCTTTCATCACTATGGTAAGCTGTATTCCTGGATACTTTATCCTTTTTGTGGTTATTGTAAATGCAATTGCATTCTCGATTTGGCTCTGAGCTTGAACTTTACTGGGACAAAGAAATGATACTGGTTTTTACACACTGATCATTATACCCTTAAGCTTTACTAAAGTCATTTATCAGTTCTAGAAGCCTTGTGGTGGAATCTGGGGTTTTCTAGGTATAGAATCATATCATCTGTGAAGAGAGAGAGTCTGACTTATTATTTGGATGCCTTTTTTTTTTTCTTTTTAACTTTCTCTTGTCTGATTGCCCTAGCTAGGACTTCCGGTACTGTCCTGAATAGGAGAAGTGAGAGGGGACATCCTTCTTCTCCTCCTGTTCTCAAGTAGAATGCTTCTGTTTTTTTCCCCTTCAGTAAAATGTCAACTGTGGGTATGTCATAGATGGCTCTTATTTGGAGGTACTTTCCTTTGATACCTGGTTTATTGGGGTTTTTAATATGAAGGGATGTTAAATGTTATCAAGTCTTCTCTGCATCTGAGATGATCATACGTTTTTGTTGTTAATTCTATTTATGTGGTAAATAAAATTTATTGGTTTGCATACGCTAAACCAAACTTGCATCCCAGGAATAAAGTCTACTTGATCATGGTGAATAAGGTTTTCAGTGTGCTGCTGGATTTGGTTTACCAGCTTTTTTGTTGAGTATTTTTGTGTCTGTGGTCATCAGAGGTAATGGCATGAAGTTTTCTTTTTTCATTGTGTCTTTTCCAGGATTCCGTATCAGAATTATGCTGGTTTCATAGAATGAATTAGGGAGGAGTTTCTCCCCCTCAATTTTTAAGAATAATTTCGGTAGGATTTGTACTACTCCCTCTTTGTACATCTGGCAGAACATTGCTATAAATCAGTCTCATTCAGGACTTTTTTTTCTTTTTTTCGGTTGGTAGACATTTTATTACTGATTCAATTTTGGAACTTGTTATTGATCTGTTCAGGATTTAATTCTTCCTCATGCAATCTTGGGAAGGTGTATGTATCCAGGAATTTACCCATTTATTCTAAGTTGTCTAGAGTGCATATATGTATTTGTAATAGTCTCTGAGGATGTTTTATATTTCTGTGGGGTCCGCTGTAATGTCATCTTGGTTTTTTCTGATTGTGTTTTTGTCTTCTTTATTATTTTTTAACCTAGCTAGCAGTTTATCAATATTGTTTAATCTTTCAAATAACCATATTTTAATTTTGTTGATCTTTTATATGGATTTTCACATCTCAATTTTATTCAGTTCAGCTCTCATTTTGGTTATTATTTTATTTTTGCTAGCTATGGGATTGGTTTGCTCTTGTTTCTCTAGTGCCTGTAGATGTAACATTAGGCTGTTAATTTGAGATCTACATGTCTACTTTTTAGATTGTATCTGAACCTGGAAGAATAAGGAGTTCTAAAGAGACAACTCTCCTGAAAGCAAAAACACCTTTTAAAAGTTCCCATCTTGTAAAGTGTCCTACAAATTATTCCATATAATAACATGCAAGTTTATCCAGTGGCATGACTGAGCATTTTGTGACTTCTGTGAGGGATGGGCTTAAACTTGAGGGTGAAGAAAAGAGAAATGACGCTTTACACAGTGTTAGGAGACAAAAGACCACCTTTATCCCTAAATCTGATATTCCAAAATACCAATTTTAGAATTCTTTTAATGTATTAACACTTCACTTTCTCATTTTATCTCTTAAAAATTTAGGAAAAGTAATCCTTAAGCATTTACATGGACAATTCCACAGACTCTATTCAAACAATATAATATATATGTGATATAAAGCAATATCCAAAGAAAGGGGTAGCTAGTGGCTTAGGAATCTCTATATTTGACACTACCACAAATAACTTTGCCAGAGTATGCTACCATTAACCCATCTCCCACCTTGGACCAACAAATACACATCTTTTTGTTTCTTTTCTCTTTATTTTGAAATAATTTTAAATTTAAAAAGACCATACACAGAACTTGCAAGAATAGCACGCTTCACTCAGGCTCCCTAATTGGCAATATTTTATTCTCTGTATATGTGCATATATGTATACATTATTGTCATCTTTCCAACAAGTGAAAGTATATAGCAAATACGATGCTCCATTATTCCTAAACAGTGTTCATTACCTAGAAAATACTTTCCCACAAATGACAACACAAACATCTTAATCAAGAAATTAACATTTATAAAACACTACTATCTAATGCACGACTCATTCAAATGCTCAATATTGCCCTTTAGAGATTTTTTCTTCTTCTAACTCAGGATTCCATCCAGGATTATACATTGTATTTAATTGCCATGTCTCTTTAGTCATTTTCAATATGAAATTTTTCTTTAACTTGTCTTTTTGTGATCTTGATATTTTTAGTTCAACTGAGGTATTTTGCAGAATGTCTCAATTTGGACATACTGGATATTTCCTCATGATTGCATTTAGGCTCTGGATTTATTGAAGAATATCACAGAAAAGATATAATGTCTTTCTTAGTGCATTACACCAGCAGGCACATGATATTGATTCGTCCTATTTCTCTTAGTCACTTGGTTAAGGTGGTGTCTGCCAGGTTTCTCCACTGGAATGTGACCATAATTTCCTCTTGCAATCAATGGGCATTTTGCATAGAAATGCGTTGAGACTATGTAAATAACTGTTCCTCAAAGAACTTCTGCCCCGATGATTATTTACCTGAATCAGTTGTTACTATGATGATTGCCAAAGAGTGCCCTTCTAATTCCATTATATTACTATATATGATTAATTAATGTGTATATTTGTGGATACAATTTAAACACACAACTTATATGTGATATATACGATGTATAGGAAATACATTATAATACATGTAAAACATAGTCAATAACTATAAGGAGGTGGTTTTTTCTAAACAATTTGCTTATTCATTCATCTTTAGTATGAATGCATGGAGAGAAATATATATTTTAATGGATTATTAACTCATTACAATAATCATTTCTTTTAAATCTCAAATTCTACCTTATCTGGCCAAAAGAAACATGGTTAGCTGATTCCTGTGTTCTTTCAAAAAGTGTCTTTTCTTGGCACTCCTTACATTTCTGGAGCAAAGGGTAGTCAAGGCTCACCTTATACTTTCATTTCCCTGGTCACATCAGCAAACAGAAGCAGCTCTTTATTTTTTCAAGGAACCCTGGCTCTCCTTAAGATCACAGCACTAGGAATGCCCACTGGTACCGAGATGTTATGCTTCCAGGCCTCCTCAATGAAGACAGCTAGGAAATGTATGTGTGTATATACACATAAACTCTTAAACACAAACGTATATATATATCTCCACATATATCTGTTTATTTTCTTTATTTTTCTATATATCCACATAACTCATATGTCTACATATCTGTATTTATACATATATATGTGTGTGTGTAGATATAAATAGATCCACATGTGTATTTATGTGTATCTATGTAAAGGTAAATACAAGCTTCAGAAATGTATATCAGTACATGTATAATTACATATTTAAAAACATGAGTTCATACCAATTCTTCCCATTTCAATCCAACAAGAGAGTTCACTCTACCCTTTTCCTTTTCCGTATTTGTAATTCTTTTATCAATGAGAAATCTGAAACCTATTTTTCAAAATATAATTTATGTAGAGTTAACCCTCCATATCCATAGGTTGCTCATCTGTGGACTCAGTCACAGGTAAAAAAATATTCAAATTTTACAAATGATAAAATAATATAATGATAGAAATACACAAAATTTAAAAATACAGAATAAGTATATAATAATCATTATATTAAATATTATAAGTAATTAGAGATTATTTAGAGTATAGAGGAGGATGTATACAGGTTATATGCAAATCTATGCCATTTTATATAAGAAACTTGAGCATTTTAGTATTTTGGTATTTAAAGGGGTTCCTAGAGCCAATCCCTCATGGAAACTGATGAATGATTAATTCTTTTTAAATATATAACCACTTTCCTGACAACCCCATATAATTCAATGGCTCCTGTTTTGCAGACACTATAAGCCCTATGGGCTGTCTTTGCTTCTTTAGCAGTAATACTCAGGTATTGGTTTATAGACGTCATCATATTGGCCCCCTCTCTGCAGGTCTTGCCTATGGTGGCCAACTCAAAGGAACAGACAATAGGAGGCAAAAAAGAGTAAATATCCACCCTTAAATTCTCAATTACGATGGGAATTCCAATAAGCATTTCCTCTCTATAAATGCCCTTCTTAGAAACAGTTTCTAATTTCTCTTATAGAACTTGCTAGATATAAAGGTCAAGCTTATCAACCTATAGGTATCCACCAACAGTATGTAATCTTTTTGAGGGTTGAATGTATAGCCATCTTATTACCTATTATATCTATTATAGATTAGTGGTTTAAGAAATATTTTTAATAAATTAACAACTCATTAAAAATGTTTACATCTAATATGAAGCTAAGTAAAAGAGTTGATTGACAGATGACAATGAAACGAAGATTGAAAACACAGGAACAAATTAATAAGACAATATTAAGTAAAAAGGGCAGTCTGAATAGAATGCATGAACTATGAGGAAATTTAATAATTCTCATAAAATCGGTTTTGGGAGATTCCTTGGCTGATGCTTATTCTAACCACCAGAAAGCGATAGTACTTTCAGATTTCATCTGATTAACAATTAATGGGCTTGCTCACTTTGCCTACTAATTTTTATATTTGGAGCGTGGTATTCAACAGGCAGTTACATTGCGTATACAGATTGGAAGCGGACAAATCATAGCATACCAGAAGACAGACAGAATGGCATGATAGCAACATGTGAGGAAAGGATGGAGGGATCCAGGGTGCAGAGAATGTGGTTCTGGAGCTTCAGTATGGCTGCCCTCAAATATCTGAGGAATGCTATTTGATTTATTTATTCATTAACTTTTGCTTCAAAGGGCAGAACTCATGCCAGAGATGGAAATATATAGCTAAGCGGGTAGTAGCACAATACAAGGTAGAATTATCAACAGAAATGCCAAAGTCCAGAATAAACTACTTGGCAATATGGCAGTGGAACAATTTAATTGGGTGGTGGGCAACTGATCATCACAGGTGTCAGTGCATCAGCTCTGGAGTAAAAGAACCCAAATGTTTTCTTTCACATCTAGGATTTATAATTTTGTGACTGTGAGTTGCTTTTACTTCAGTGTGAATTCTTATTTTTCCTTTTTAGAGACAGGGTCTCACTCTATTACCCAGGCTGGAGTGCAATGATGCAATCATAGCTCACTGCAGCCTTAAACTCTTGGGCTCAAGCCATCCTCCTGCCTCAGCTTCCTACGCAGCTGGGACTACAGGCACATTCCACCACACCCAGCAAACTTTTGTAATTTTTTTGTAGATACAGGGTCTCACACTATGTTGCCCAGGCTGGTCTTAAACTAGGACCAACCATCCTTCCACCTCAGCCTCCCAAAGTGTTGGAATTATAGGCATGAGCCACCATCCTCAGCTCTAAATGGTTTCAATTGATATGAACCTTAGTTACTGTATTAGTTCTTTAGGTTTCTTTAACAAATTATCGCAAACTTGGTAGCTTTAACAACAGAAATTCATTCTCTCACAATTCTGGAAGCTGGAAGTCTGAAATCAGTCCCACTAGGTTAACATCAGGGTGTCGGCAAGAACCATTATCTCCCCAGAAGCTTTAGGGGAAAATGTGTCCTTTGCTGCTTTGAGTTTCTGGTGGTTGCTCATATTCCTTGGCTTTTGGCTGCATCACTCCAGTCTCTGCCTTTGTGGTAATATGTCCATCTCCTCTTAGGTCTGTGATCTCTTTATCTCTCCTCCATATGAGGATGCCTGTAGATAAAACCTGGCTAATTCAGGATAATCTTCCTGTTTCAAAATTCATAATCACATCTGCAAAGGCTTTGCCATATAAAGTAACATTCACAGATTTCAGGGACTTAGACATAGATAGTTTGAGGTGGTGATATTGAGGGTAAGGGGTGAGCAGGCATTATTTAGTCTACTACAGTCACCTTAGCAACAGAGGAAATCCTAGCTAGGATGGTGCAAATAACAGTTTATTCCATTTCTGGAACAGAACTGTGTTCTGTCAAGTGTAACACAGCCTGCAGTCACGTCTTTGCAGTGTTGTCCTAGCACTATGTTCCAGTTACTGTGCTTCATTCCCAGCATTTGGCTCCCTGACTGAGACCTCCTTTAGGGAAAAAGAACAAATTCCCCTTGAGTAGCCACTGTCTGCTCTGGTCTCCCCTAGCCCTCTCTAGTAAGCATATATGCCAGTGTTTGTATGGGGTGGATATAGCCTGAACCATCAAAATTGCTCATTTCCAATTAAGATTGCCATCTTTGGTTTCTAAATATTTGGTTGAATGGGCCGGCAGAAAGTTCAGAAGGAGAACTATATTTATGGAGAAGACCTCATGTGCTGAGTAAATTAAGATACTTTGCACACGTTTTTCCACTTGATCATCAAATAATTGTTGATCTTATCCTCAATTTAAAGATGAGGATCAGAATTAAAAATGTCATATAGTCTTTGTTTTAACCTCAACATCTGTCAAGGAGGTAGTATTTTTCTCATTTTTATAGAAGTGGTAATGAAGCTCAGAAGTTAGTTGTGTTTTTTTGTTTTGTTTTGTTTTGTTTTGTCAAAGACACATAGATATTACATGGTAGAGCCAGAATTTGAAGATACGTTCTGCTTCAAAAGATGTGTCCCTAAAATCAAAAGCTTAAAAAAAAAAAAAAAAAAAGGTTTTACAGGTATGCTATGGAAGTCCCTTGGTTATTTTACTTTGATGCCCAACGGCCCACTATTAGCACTTTGTTCTTTCGGGTTAAGATGCAATGTTTCCTAATAACATATTAATGTCTCTAAGATGTACTGTATATTAATGTTTTGTATTTGAGGTTAAAATTTAATCAAAGGAGAAAAATGTGAAATGTACATCTAAATGCAAAGTCTAGCAAGGATGGGCAGTGATTCTGGACAACTAGCTGAAGTGGTTCAGTATAAGAATTTGGATTATACTGGTGATCCCAAAATAAGAAATGAAAAGAGCTCCAGAGGCAAAAGTCTCATCCTTCACAATGTGCTAAAAATGAGGTTTAGCAGAACTCTCTACTGAGACTCCACCAAGTCTTTCTGATGCTGTTACATGGAAAAGTTTTAAATGATGTTTTTCAATATTTTTAAAGGTGAGATCACACTAATAAATTGAAAGTTTCATGAATAAAACTGTCTTTGGAATTACCTACCTTATTTGTGTGAATACACTCAGTGAATTTATGATGATTAATGGTAATACGATGAACACCACAGTGCATAATAATGATTTGCTACTTATTGTAAAACATTGCCAATATTTTGTACACCCAAGCAGCACAACATGCAAGAAATTCAATGAAACCTTTTTAAACAAGCCATGGGGAAAGAGAAGAGCAGATCAAGCCACACACGCTATCTCTGGGGACAGAGGCGTCTCTTCCATCATAAATTGATTGCTCTGGCACCCATGAAAGGCAACAGGGGCATTTAGAGGACTGCATAAAGAGATATCACTGTCACTAAGAAAGAGGAGACAGAAGACTGCCTCAAAGGAATGTAGTGTTTCTGAACCTGTGAGAACACAAAGATAAAACTTCCTTCAAAATTAATAAATTTTGAGTTCTGGATAGCTGAAAACAATACAGGAAAACAACATAAAAAAAAAAACCCTCCATACTTTCAGCATAATGTGAAATGTGAAATACCCGAACTTCAAAATTAGTGTAAATTATTTAGTAAATGCACCAAAACTCAGCAGGTAATCTTTCACCTTCATTTCTCACCACAAAGGCAGACCAAGAAAGTCTGTGGGAAGGGAGACCAGGAAAGGTAGTCATGGGAATAATGTCAACATAAAACCACTATGAGAAAGCTAAAGTTTACCCTCAGTGTAAAAATATTAAACATTTTTAAAAAGTGATTTGTTAGATTAGAACACAGTCTAAACAGTTTATAGGAAAGAGGCTTAAAAATGCATACTGCTTGAAGTGACAGTCCTCAAGATACTTAAATTCTGGGAAATTTTTTTTAAAAATGAAAGGAAGAAAAAGAAGCCGTTTAGAAATTGAATGGTGAAAGATAAAAAAATGAAAAAGATCAGAATTTGGGGTTTTGAAAGACCAAGAGAACCAAAAATATTAGAGGACACGCAAATACTCTCCTGTTACACATATACACGTGCAAACACACAAATCCATCAAAGAGTACAAATTTTGCTATAATGAGAAAAACTTTGCTGAAGTTGCTTGAGGGAGCTGCTCTTAAAGAGAGCCAAATCGAGAATAAACTTCCATTCACAATTGCCACAAAGAGAATAAAATACCTAGGAATACAACTAACAAGGAATGTAAAGGACCTCTTCAAGGAGAACTACAAGCCACCGCTCAACGAAATAAGAGAGGACACAAACAGATGGAGAAACATTCCATGTTCATGGTTAGGAAGAAGCAATACTGTGAAAATGGCCATACTGCCCAAAGTAATTTACAGATTCAATGCTATCCCCATCAAGCTACCGATGACCTTCACAGAACTGGAAAAAACCACCTTAAACTTCATATGGAACCAAAAGAGAGCACACATAGCCAAGTCAATTCTAAGCAAAAAGAACAAAGCAGGAGGCATCACACTACCGGACTTCAAACTATACTACAAGGCTACAGTAATCAAAACAGCATGGTACTGGTACCAAAACAGAGATATAGACCAATGGAACAGAAAAGAGGTCTCTGAGGCAACGCAACATCTGATCTTTGACAAACCAGACAAAAACAAGCAATAGGGAAAGGATTCCCTGTTTAATGAATGGTGTTGGGAAAACTGGCTAGCCATGTACAGAAAGCAGAAACTGGACCCCTTCCTGACACTTTACACTAAAATTAACTCCAGATGGATTAAAGACTTAAACATAAGACCTAACACCATAAAAACCCTAGAAGAAAATCTAGGCAAAACCATTCAGGACATAGGTGTAGGCAAGGACTTCATGACCAAAACACCAAAAGCATTGACAAGAAAAGCCAAAATAGACAAATGGGACCTAATAAAACTCCACAGCTTCTGCACAGCAAAAGAAACAGTCATTAGAGTGAATCGGCAACCAACAGAATGGGAAAAAATTTTTGCAGTTTACCCATCTGACAAAGGGCTGATATCCAGAATTTACAAAGAACTAAAACAGATTTACAGGAAAAAAACAAACAAGCCCATTCAAAAGTGGGCAAAGGATATGAACAGATACTTTACAAAAGAAGACATGCATGAGGCCAACAAACATATGAAAAAATGCTCATCATCACTGGTCATCAGAGAAATGCAAATCAAAACAACATTGAGATACCATCTCGTGCCAGTTAGAATGGCTATCATTAAAAAATCTGGAGACAACAGATGCTGGAGAGGATGTGGAGAAATAGGAACACTTTTGCACTGTTGGTGGGAGTGTAAATTAGTTCAACCATTGTGGAAGACAGTGTGGCGATTCCTCAAGGACCTAGAAATAGAAATTCCATTTGACCCAGCAATCCCATTACTGGATATATATCCAAAGGATTACAAATCGTTCTACTATAAGGACATGTGCACATGAATGTTCCTTGCAGCACTGTTTCGAATAGCAAAGACCTGGAACCAACCCAAATGCCCATCAATGATAGACTGGACAGGGAAAATGTGGCACATATACACCATGGAATATTATGCAGCCATCAAAAATGATGAGTTTGTGTCCTTTGTAGGGACATGGATGAACCTGGAAACCGTCATTCTCAGCAAACTGACAGAAGAGCATAAGATCAAACACCGCATGTTCTCACTCATAGGTGGGTGTTGAACAATGAGAACACATGGACACAGGGAGGGGAGCACTACACACTGGGGCCAGTTGGGGGGAAATAGGGGAGGGATAGTGGGCGGTGGGGAGCTGGGGAGAGATAGCAAGGGGAGAAATGCCAGATGTAGGTGATGGTGAAGAAGGCAGCAAATCACACTGCCACGTGTGTACCTATGCAACAATCTTGCATGTTTTCACATGTACCCCCAAACCTAAAATGCAATAAAATAAATGGGGGGGAAAAAAAAGAAAAAAACTGCACTACCAAAGAATCCTCCAAACTAAATGAATACCCCAAAATGAATGAAAAAAATGTGAACTAAAGAAGCCACACAAAGTGATTATTTTTAAAAAGTTAAAAAATGAAATTCAATACACCTCAAGCAATGAAAATGCTTCCTGAACAACCAATAATGTGCCAGAAGAAACTGTAAGACAATACTCCAAAGTAAGTTAATTGTACACAGATGTTTGGAGATAGGAAAACCGCTAATTTTTTTTAAATTGGAAATTCAAATTGATGATTGGAAATTGGCAAGAGTGAGAGAAACAGTAAGAAAATAGTTGTTTGAACTCAGAAAAGGAATGTAACCAAACAAAAAAACAAAAGACTAATAAAGGAAAATAAGTATTTAACAAGAACCATTGAAGAAATCTGGAAAAATCTCAAACAAAATGAAACCGAAATTAATAAAAAGGTCCAGAGAAAGATAAAGATAAAAATAAAGGATGGGAATAGAATGAAATTAATATATCTGGAGTCTCTAAATTAAAAAAACAAAACCCCTAAAGCAAAACATTGTTAACAGTGCTAATGCTTAAATGTATAAACCAAAAGCAAAATTTCTATAAATACCTGAATCTACATATTGAAAGAACCCACAGACACATGGAATATCTAGCCTGAAAGGACGGACTATGAGATGTCTATACTACAAAGTATTACACAGATATATAAAATGAAGCTGACTTCTATGAACTGATATGGAGTAACAGCTGGACTATATTTTGAAGTGACAAAAATCAAAGTAGGAAGAAATATCTATAACATATATATTTCATGTAAGAAACATACATATTTCATGTAAGAAAAAAATGGATATAAAATATGTATGTATATGATTATGCAAGAATGAAATGAAGAAAAGAAAAGCCATAAATTAAAGAGATTTACTACCTCGAGGGTATAGGCAGAAGTCCAGGTTGACAGAGAAAAGAAATGGGTATATCTGCGTGGTTTCTGTTTTTTTGTTTGTTTGTTTTTGTTTTGTTTTGCATGTTTTTGTATCATTCTGACATTTAGGACAATGTTAAGGTTTCAAATGTTCAAAGAAATAATTATCAGACAGAATTTGGGAAAATACAAACTGGAATACAAACTGTAACAAATCTAATTTTCTTGCCAATAACCCAACCCCACTGAATGAAATGGAGAAAAAATAACACTGAAAACAGTATTTTTCTAGAACTAAAAGAGCTGTACATAAACATTCTTCTTGAGTTCAGCAGTCCCCAACCTTTTTGGCACCAGGCACCAGTTTCCTGGAAGACAATTTTTCCACGGGGGTGTGAGGGGCAGCAATGGCGGAGTATGGTTTCGGGATGAAACTGTTCCACCTCAGATTACCAGGCACTATTAGATTCTGATAAGGAGCCTCAACCTAGATTCCCTCCCATGTGGAGTTCACAATAGGGTTTGAGCTCCTATGAGAATCTAATGACACTGCTGATCTCACAGCAGGTGGAGCAGAGCTCAGGTGGTAATATTCCCTAGTCTGTCATTTACCTCCCTATGTGCAATACAGTTCCTAACAGGCCACAGTAATGGTCCATGGTTTCCAGTTGGAGACTCCTGCTTTAGTTGGCAAATTTGTTTTTCCCAGCTATATGGACCACATTTTTTTAAATACATTATGTGAATTAAAGGATTGAGAAAATAAGTAAATATATTGTGCATACTGAGAGCCAGTTTCTCACTGTTAGGAGTTACAAATAGAGAAATCTAGAATAAATCCTGTGGTGTATAATTGAAATTGTAAGTATAAGATAATAGATGAATGTGTATGTGTGCATATGCAATATAAATATATGTATTATACTAGCATATATGACCTCTAAAATGGTCTTGAATTAAGTGACATTCCAATATAACGAACACAACTAGTATCTATATTTTGGTTCTAAATACCATTCTCTACTAAAATAAAACAGGCATCCTTGGAGGAATGTCTAATTCAAGTTCCCAGTCAGGGAAAGTAGATGTTGAGTCTAAAATATTGTGAGATTCCAATAACCAAAAGAAGTGCTCAAAAAGTTCCAGAAGCATTCTCAAAAGATACAGAAGCAATTCAAAAGAGCTTTCAATGCCCAAATCTATGAAAATGTGAGCAAAAACAGATAGTAATGAATTATATTCTAGAAAATAAAGTCAATATTCATGAGTCTACACTGATATAAATAAATGAATAAGAAATATGTGTGGGGCCAGGCGCGGTGGCTCATGCCTGTAATCTCAGCACTTTGGGAGGCCGAGGTGGGTGGATCATGAGGTCAAGAGATCGAGACCATCCTGGTCAAAATGGTGAAACCCTGTCTCTACTAAAAATACAAAAAATTAGCTGGGCATGGTGGCACGTGCCTGTAATCCCAGCTACTCAGGAGGCTGAGGTAGGAGAATTGCCTGAACCCAGGA
>NW_016107657.1:2237212-2239666 GCF_001604975.1 Cebus imitator | reverse complement strand
AGTATCTTTTAAGTGCCTTGGGGCAAAAAGATTTTAAAAAAAAAAAAAAAAAGAAATATGTGTGAGTGGGGGCATTTTTTTATAGTAGAAAAATTAATAAATGTAGCAGAAATATCAGAAAATCATCATTTAGCAAATATCAAGTCATCATTGTTCCAGTTAGGAATTGGTCTTTGCACTAATTAAGCCCACTTATTGTTCCTTCCCTTCAAATCATCTTTTGGGGTTGTCTTAACAGGTCCTCTTCTGCCTAGAAAATACAGCTTATTCTACTATGTAGCTCTACTCTCAGTTGGAGGTCTCCACCCATCCTTCCTTCCCATTCCTTCTGGTTTTTGCCTCATTCTACTAATATCATGTGAATGACTTTACTATCACAGTGAGGAAAGGAGTATATAAATTAAATCACAATAGTCTTAACTTTCAAAAAATTAAAAATCCCAACAAATGGAACATAAAAATAGTTTCTCTTCATTCAGATATCCTACATAAGAAACTGGCATAGAATAGATGGTATAGGGTAAGAGGATGGGAAAAAATTTGATAAAATATGCTTATCTAGTGTACATTCTCCTTATTCTGGAAGTCCATGAGTCTTCCTGAGACTTGTTTCTGGGATTCAGTCTTTCATTCCACATTTCATGCTTAAAATGAAAGCAGAACCTATAGTAGGGAAAAGGGAAGAAAAGGGGAGTGTGATTTGGGAACCTTGGTTTACTATCTGTTTGTGATTCTATCAACTACAGGAGACAAGGATTTTATTTTACTTCTCGTTATCACTATACAAGACCTTATGGAAAATATTAACAACTAAATTTACAGCTTATAAATGGCTTTCACATATATGCTACCAATTAAACTTTACAAGGTGAAGATCTGTGGTAAAGTTATAAATTATCTTGATTGGGACTCTAAGGTTTAAAGAAGTGAGCACAATGTTTCCCAAACTTCTCTGAGCATTGGAAATCACCAGGGTACTTCAAAATTTACTGGTGTCTGAGTTCCAATCTCAGAAAACGTGATTTAATTGGTTTGGGATATCATCTGTGCATTGGAATCTTTAAAAGATCAAAAGATGCTTCCAATGTGCAGTTAAGCTTGAAGTCTACTTACTTGGTAAGTTTCCAAAGTTCTAGAACTGGAAAGAAACAGAACCTAGGATTAATTTCAGGACCCAGGGTGTCTACTTCGCTACTTTCAACATAGCTGATAAAATATACATATACATATTTGTATGTATGTGTATACACACACACACATAAATATATATATATATATATATATATATGCAATAAACAAACTTATAGGAAACTCAGTAAAATGAATTTTCTCTCTTTTTCCACTAACTTTACTGCCATAGAGTTTAAAATTGGGTGGATACTGGTTGGTGGAAAAGAATTGCAGCCAGGAGATTAGATCCAGAAGATGACAGGTGAGCACAGTCAATGTCAGGGTGAGTGAGGGAAGAGGTGGGAGAAAGAAGAGTGCCCGTGGCCATTCCTGTGAAAACCGAAAACCAGAATGATGCAGTGGAACATGTCATGTGGACCTAAGGGACGAAGCCAAGCCACTCAGCCAATGTCAAGAATTTGATGGCAACTGTGATAGCCTAGTTGCCTCCCGTGGAAAGAGATAAAAAACATTTCTTGCAGACACGCAAATTGAATAAAAAGTCTAAACCCATCAGCATGCTGTATCCAGATCCATCTCATAAGCAAGGACACACAAAGTCTTAAACAAAAGGTTGGAGGAAGACTCACCAATCAAATGGAGAGCAAAAAATAAAACCAAAAACCAAAAAACAAACAAAAAAACAAAACAAGAGTTGTAACTTTCGTCTTTGACAAAATAGACTTTAATAGTAACAAAGACTAAAAGAAACAAAGAGGGACATTACACAATGGTAAAAGGATCAATGTAACAACAGGAGTCAATGATCATAAATATACATGCATCTAATAGAGGAGCACCCAGACACATAAGACAAGTTCTTAATGACTTATAAAGAGACTTGGACTCCCGCACAATAACAGTGGGAGACTTTGACACCACATTGTTAATATTCGACGGATCAACGAGATAGAAAATTAACAGGGACATTTATGATTTGAACTCCGACCTGGAACAAGTAAACTCAGTGAGTATTTATAAAATTCTTCATCCCAGGTCCACAGAGCATACATTTTTTTCAGTACCACATTACACCTATTTTGAAAGTGACCACATAAATGGAAGTAAAACACTCTTCAGCATTTGCATAGCATTTCACAGATTTAAATGAAATATTGGTTGGTTGGTTGGTATTTTCTTCGCTTATTCCTTCCTGTCTCCGCTGTTAAATACAATTATTGGCATAAAAGAGGTTTTTAATACCTATTTTTAGATTGCATTCCAGCCTGGGCAATAGAGCAAGACTCCTGTTCTCTCTCTACCTTTCTCTTTCTTCCTTTGAAA
>NW_016107657.1:2232341-2237027 GCF_001604975.1 Cebus imitator | reverse complement strand
AGTTCTTTCAAGACTTACTTGAAAGTGGCACTCCTTTTTTTTTTTTTTTGAGTTAATAATTCCTATCTCAAAAATTGTTGAGTTAATAATTTCTATTATAAAAAAAACATTTCTCATCAAGTAGGAGCGAGGAGGTTATTAGATACAGCTGTATACAGTAAAAATCAAAGTTGGCCAAGGTTTTCCACTTGTGGTAAGTCTTGATCCTGAAACAATTTTGTGGGCAGTTGCCAGAAACATCGACCTAAAAAAAATTATACACACACACAACCCCACCACTCTCCCCACTACACACAACTTTGCTATTTCAGAAACATGGGCCCTACTACCTTGTATTTCTACTTCAATGTTTTCATAGTTAGCCTGTTTATAGTTAGAAAAAATTAAATTGGTCTAGTCTACTTCGTATTAAAATAAATAGCATTTTTAAATGGAAGTTGAAAAAATGCTAATGCCAACCAATTATGGTATTTTCACAATACATATAGACAAAGCCTGCCTATTTCTGAAACCAGAGATTTCATGGCTTATTACTATTTACAGGGAGAAAGGATTTATTGTATCTATTTCAAAACCTTTAATATGCTTCCCAAAAAGTTATCTGGTTCAGCAAATAAAGAAAACAGGAGAAGAGAAAATAAATAGTAATCAGAAGACAATGTAATGTCTACTGTGCTACTCCTACTGTGTCACAGAACAAAATAATTATATGCATATTTTCAAAATGGAAATGATTTGAAAATGTCCCAGTTTCCAATCTGTAAACTGAGATTACTGCAGTTGTTTCTCACTCTCTCAGGTACATTTTAGTTATATATGGTAATTATACTAAACCTATGCTTTGAGCCTCCTAGTCCACTTGATCACAGAAGATGTGATTATATTCACTTCATGGTCCATATAATCTATCCTGGCTTAAGTGCAGTCAGTTCAGGCATTTCCCCTCTTTTGCTTAGTCCCTGGGGTGTCACCTGGATTTTAGGGGGAAGTGTTTGGGCCACAGTCCTCATCATCATTCATGTTGACATCCACTGAGATGAACCATCAGCTCCTCTAGGTCTAGCGTGACATTTTTCAAATAGCATTGCTTGGGACACCCACTTCCTATCTGGTTTCTGGCTCTGTGTTCATGGCACTTTATACTGTGCTTTTTTCATCATGACTGTAAATGACTTTTTAATCTTTCTGGCCTTCATCATGTTCACAGAGTCATGGGGAGGACCTTTATCCTAGGGTGTGTCCACAGACTGTTCTGGAACTGTCTTTCGCCTTTTCTGTTGCAGACTGTTATACAACTCAATGTCAGCAACTTCACATGGCTCTAGTCTTTGAGGATTCCAGTCTGAATGCAAGAGCTGGGTGCCCTGTACAATCAGATCCTGAAACACACTGTCATGCACACTTACTCTGGGATCTCAAGAAAGACTATCTGATTCTCAAGAACATCCTCTTTGTGTAACTCTAATTTACTTTGTTACTATCAAGACAATGGGTCACCTTCAGTTCTTCAGTAAGCAAACTGATTCTCAAGTCCTTGTGTATTCCCAGAGCATGCTAATTACATAGCTTTGTGTTTGGTCCTCAAAGGCAAGCATTTTTATATTCAAATGTCCTTTCTTATTAACTAATGTCTATGCCAGAAAAATAAAAACTGTTTTCCACAGATGTGCTGAGGCACCCCATAATCTGCAACATGAAGAGGTAGAAAACGTCCTGAGATAGCTGGAAATTGTAAAGACAAGATAACATACAGGTAAATATACAACTCTTAATCCACTGTATAATATACAGTGTGACATGCACAAAATTTTGCCCCCTAAACCATTCCTTTCCCTAAGGTTATAATTGTCATTAATTAGGAATTGAGTGATGATGAGAAAGACATGCCCAGAAAGCTGCCTAGAGTTGGGCAGGGAGACCAGAAATACCAGCATATAAGCTTACTACGATTCAGACAGGCAAATGGACAGCAACCCACAGCATTAGTTATAATAAGGACAAGCCATGTGACAGGGAAGACAGAAGCAATTTGTCAGAGTACAAGCAGAGACCAACATTGGGGATCAGAGGTAGGAAACCAGCAATGCCATCTAGGCAGAATGACAAGCCTCACAGTACAGGCATTAAGGATTGGCCTGCTTCATCAGAGCCTTGAAGTTGAGTTCCTGAACTTTAGACAGAGCTTTCTTAGAGACACTTTGCCCAGAGCATGCAAAGATCCCAAAGCCTGATTCTGGCTACACTTGCAGGATATAACTTCATCTTAGAAGAGCCCACAGATCATCAAAATATCACCCTTAATGCCTAAGTTCTTGTTGTCAGATAACAAGTACTTTTTTTTTTCCACAATTTAGAGACTGGGCTTAAAATGGAAATGTCTCCAGAAAGTGTAACTCAATGATTTACTGCACTTTGAGTTATCCATGCCCAATGTAAAAAATTATCTTTTCTTTGAAGATAATTTTTGAAAACTTGGGGGTGGGGTGGGTGGGTAACAGCTTTATGGAGACATAATTAACATACACAATTTGCCTTTTTAAAATGTACAAGTCAATGGTTTTATTACACACACAAAGTTGTGGAACCACCATAACATAAATTTTAGAACATTTTCATTACCCCAAAAAAAGGAATTCAATACTTTTTAGCCATCTCCCAATCTTCTCATGCCCCCAGTCGTAGGAGATCACTAACCTACTTCGTATATGCACAGATTTGCTTATTCTGGACATCTTATATAAATGGTATCATACGCTATGTGGTCTTTTATGTCTGGCATCTTTCGCCTAACATAGGGTTTTTGAATTTCATCCATGTTATAGTATGTATCAATACTTCTCTTTTATTGCCAAACAACATTCCAGTATGTGTATATACCACATTTGATTTATTTGTTCAGAAAAAAATTGCATAAAAATGTCAAACATAAAACAAGAACTAATATTTAAATTCCCACAGATGTATTGCCCACCTTTGAGCTAATGACTAACTTTGCTTTTTTAAATCCCCCACAATTCCTACCTCAACCTGCATAATTTTGATATTGAACTTGCATACATAGTTCAATATAAATTCCTATATATATGAGTCATTTTTTTAAAAACAAACACAAAATCATCATTGCACCTAAAATTTTTGTCTCTGAATATCATCAAATAACAACAGGTGCTCGATTTTCTCTTTTGTATTTCTTTACATATTATTTATTTAAATCAGGATTCAAAATAAGTTCTTGAATTTTCTGAGTCTTTCTTTTTCATCTAAGTTTCTTTGTCCTTTTTTATTTTCTTACTTGCAAACTATTTGTTGAAGAAACTGGACACACTGTAGAGTCCCCTCTATTCTCAATTTTGAAGGTTGCATTCCCTGTGGTAGTATTTAATATGCTCCAATTTCATCCATATTTCCACAAATTGGTAGTTGAGCTAGCATCTTCATCAACTTTAGGTAAAATACTTTGGCAAGAATTCTTCATAACAGTGAAGTGTATTTCTATCAGAAGGAACATAAGACTGGTTATCCTTTTTCTTTTTCCTGTTTAAGTTTCTAATGTTAAAACTGACCAGCGATTTCTGGTGCTGTCAACCCTATCCAACCATTAAAAACTTCCCTGTTAGCTCTTCTCATAGTGTTTTAGCACCCGTTTTTAATTATTATCTAGATATTTTATTAGGAATTATAATACAGTAAATATTTAAGGTTCATTTCTCACTGAGTACCTTGGATACTTTCACAATGAAAAACATTCTCTCATCAATTATTTGATTACTCTGATTTACCATTTCAACAAAGGAGTCAGTTATATCTTCACCTATTGTTAACAAACAGCCATAAAACCTTGGGGAGTTTCAACAATAATTGTTTCTCACATCAGTGAGTTGGCTGGGTAGTTCTGTTAATCTGCTCCAGAGTATGGCCAGCTCAACCCTGAAAAGGGGTTTGGGTTAGAACCACGTGTATTTTATCTTCCTTGGTCCAACAGGATCACCAAAGCATGTTTTAGTTATGATCACAGCAAAATAGCAAATGGTCAAGATATACAAGTGAGTCTTCTCCTCACCTACCTCCATTAATCCCTTGCTGAAAGGCAAAGTCAGAGAGTGAAGTGTATTTCTCTTTACGAGAGTGGGGATTTCAAAGTTACATGGCAGGTGAAAAATGGGGTGGAATTGGGACCAATGATTCAATCTGTCACACTTCTAAAGTGTTCTTTCTTTTTTCTTATTTTCTAGTTTCCTGATAATGTATTGATTCCCTAAGATCAACCTAAAATGATCAATTTTTTTAGTATCATTACAAACTCATGGATTTAACAATATTTTACATAACCAATTTATTTTACACACTACTTCTGTTGTTCAATTTGTTCCACTTCAACTTGGCTCCTGAGTTCTTTGGACAACCTCAAAGGTCTTTGAGAGTTCTCTTGCTTTCTGCTATGAAAATATAGTACAGGGTCATCATGACCTAATCCGGGAACTTTGTTTTCTTTAATTGTTATTTAGAGAATATATGTGGGTAATGATAACGCTCATTGTTAATGGTTTTGTTATTGGTTCTAGGCCTTTTAAGTAGATGGAGATGAAAAATGCTTATAACAAAATAATCAGATTTATACTAGTATTTCTGATTAAAATTTAAAATTGCACATTTCACTTAATTTATATATATATATATATATATATA
>NW_016107657.1:2196404-2231365 GCF_001604975.1 Cebus imitator | reverse complement strand
TTATAGTTCTGGAGGCCAGAAATGCCTTGGGCTAAAATTAAGGTATGTGTGTGTTACTCTCTGGAGGCTCTGAAGTAGAATCTGTTTTCTTGCTTTGCCACTTGCTGTTGCTTATCCACATTTCTTGACTCCCAGGCCACTTCCAACTTCAAACGCAGTAATATTCAGTGGAGTCTTTCTCATGTCATGTCACTCTGATACTGCTTCCCTTTCCCCCATATAAGGACCTTTTTCATTACACTGGTTCCACATGGAGAATCTAGGATAATATATGTATTTTAAAGTTAGTTGATTAGTAACATTGATTCCATCTTCTACATTGATTTTCCTTTTGCATGTAACATAATATATTAACAGGTTTCAAGAATTAGGAAGTCGACATTTTTTGGTGGAGAAGGGAGGACTTATTCTGCCTACTATACTAGCTATTGTCACCTTTAGGAAATACTTTATCCTTTCTGAACCTCATTTGCATTTTCTGTTACATGAACACCTGAGATCATTTTGCATCTTTATGAATTTATTCATCTCAGTGATTCTCAAAGTATGGAGAGAAGTAGGACCAAAATGTTCAGAAGGACTTCTTATTGGTAGAGTGTATCCCTAAATATGACAATGTACCACTTTCCCACTACATGCTTACACATTTTGAAGGACTACTATGAGGAATGAAAGATATATTGCATGAAAATACCTGGACACAATGAGGACCTGATACCTATTAGCTTTTATTCAATTTCTCCTTCTTATTTATTTGTTCCATTGGATTCATAGATAGGGCTCAAGTGTTCAAATATGAATGATTGAGTCCCCTGGATGCCACTAATCAAATTACCAAGATTTTGCCTTAGCTCTGGTTTCAACTAGATATTTTACCTACTAAAGTGGCTCACATAGTGTGATGGTTAATACTGAGTGTCAAGTTAATTGGATTGAAGGAGGCAAAGTAATGATCTTGGGTGTGTCTGTGAGGGCACAGCCAAAGGAGATTAACAGTTGAGTCTGTGGGCTGGGAAAGGGAGACCCACCCTTAATCTGGGTGGGAACCATCTAATCGGCTGCCAGCATGGCCAGGATATAAAGCAGGAAGGAAAAATTTGGAGACACTGGCCTAGCCTTCCAGCCTACATCTCTCTCCTGTGCTAGATGCTTCCTGCCCTCAAACATCGGACTCCAAGTTCTTCAGGTTTGGAACTCAGACAGGCTTCCTTGCTCCTCAGTTTGCAGATGCCTGTTGTGGTACCTTGTGATTGTATAGTTAATACTACTTAATAAACTCCCATATATATGAGTTTCTATATATAGAACTCTGGCCTCTGGAACTATATCTACCATAGATCCACATTTCAGAAGCCACCTACCCCCTCCATCTGAGACCTTGAGTTACCTAAATTACCTTCCTCACCTTGAAATGGTGATGGCAGCTAGCACGTGAGCCATGCCTAGAGATGGCACTAACTTCTAGGCACTGTGCCCTGTCTTTTGACATAGACATTCTGAGCTGTACAGTCCCAGTTTTCTGCTCATTCCCTCCACACTGGGCATAGTCGTTACCAAGGTCCTGCCCTGCTTGAGACCCATGACAAACCCTCATGTCTCTCCAAAGACTTTCGATTGATTCAAGCATGTTGAGAATAGTGCATCTGAGAGTATGCTAGCAGCTTTTTGTGCTCCAAAATTTGTTTCTATGTGTTTTTCTTTTTGTGTATATCTACTGTGGATTATGCTTTTTATGCCATAAATTCCAATTACCATAATTATCTAATTATTGGAAATTCATTGATCATTATATTTTAGTCTTAGTCTACCATAACTGAAAGGATGAAAAGGAAAGGAACATTAAGGTTGTCTTCGGACCTGAGGTCAAGGAGAGAAGAACCTGAATGACGTTCATGCATTTACAGTTGAATGCATTCCTTCAAAGACTATTTACTGAGAACATATTATGCAGTTTTGTAACATGCTAGTCATATATTTATGAGAAAAAGCTGATAGTCTTTCCCTCATCGATATTATACATTTGTATGAAATAAAGAATTATCCTGATTGTAAATGCTTATAAACATTTCAAGGGTGCCAATTACATTACATTAAAGATGTTTGATTGTTATAGATATGAAAATAGAAACTGACCTTATCTAAGGGTTCATGGAAGTTGTAAGCAAAGGAAAAAAATAGCACAGTGGTAATACGAAGGAAACGTATTCTAGGCAAAGAAACAAAGTGAGAAGACTGAGGTGGGAGAGAGCTAGAATCCATAAGAAAGATAAAATCTTTAGTAATGGTACAGAATCAATGAAAGGCCACAGCACTCATAGTCATCTATTTAATGATACAGATTTTGTTTTTTAATACTAAAAGCATTAGAAAATCATTATGACTCTTAATTTAGCTTATAACAGTGCTTACTCTTCATGACATCCACATCATTGCTCAAATATCTCCCCAAAGACATCCCTGACCACATTAACTAAAATTACTTTCATGCCATCACTCTCTATTCCCTTTTCTGCTTAGTATTTTTTCTACAGTATTTATTACTATCACAAAATTGAATTATATATTTGGCTATTTACTTCCTTTGCTTACAACTTCCATGAACCCTTAGATATGGGTTCATGAGCAATCTTCAGGCAAGCCCTGAGAATGTTTCCACAATAAAACTAGACCAACATTTCAAATATGTCGATTGCACAGTAAGATGTTCATGTAAAAGGAGAATAAGGAAACAACATAAGCAAATGCAATTTGATCCCACATTAGAGTTCTCGGTTTTCTGCCAACAACCCGTATGATACTGCAAGTGGATCCTTATGTAGATCCCCTAGATAAAAATGCCAACTGACAACGACTAAGCTCAGGGTCTCATTTGACCCCAATCAAGCCTACACTTTTGATCTGTCCTACAAAACTGATAATCAGATGCTACTTTATGTTTTTAAGTCTGGGTAATTTGTTACACAGGAATAAAAAATTGATGGACTCAAATTTTTCCATATTTGGCCAGCAAAAGTATCTTCAAGCAAATTATTGTGTCCTTCAGACATACTCCATTATTCTTAATGAACTTCCTTATTTTCTGGCATGTGTGTGCGTGCATGCAAGCTCGCACGTGTGCACGCACACACACCCCAACACACAATGTTTTGATTCGCTCTGCACTTTATCAGCCCTAGTCTCCAAGGGTCACTGGTTCCTTTGAATGAAGAAAGATATTTAGAAACTAAGATTTATCTTTGTAGTTGTAATACACAGGTAGACACAAAAACATCCATACACACAAACAGAACATTAAGCAATGCTTACTTTAGTTTTCCAATATTTTATAAATGGCCTTGTACTATACATAATTTTATGTGACTCATCTTGCATTCTCAGTTGGACATTTTTGTCATTCATCTAAGTTGACGTCAATGAATGTAACTTAGGTTTTCATTGCTATGCATTGTAAAATTATGCCACAATTTCTTAACTTTCTATTGATGAGTATTTGAAACATTTCCTTTTTTAGTCTGTTACAAATATCAGGCCATTTATTTTCTGATCCTCACAAAGTATCTGTGGATTTCAACTTTACCCAGGTGATGCTCAATTGTAAACCAAAGTGCTTTTGCTGCTGCTCCACAGCTTTGCCAATACTTCGTGCTGTCAAGCTTTTTAATCTTTATAAATCACATGGGTGTAAAATATCTCCTTCTGGTTTAATTTACATTTCTCTGGGTTCTAATGGGGTTGAGCATATTTTAATAAGTTAATTGTCCATTTGTATTTCTTTTGTGAAAGCCTTTTTAAGTCTCTTGCCTAATTTCCATTATCTTATTTGTCTCTTCTTACTGATTTATAAGTTGTTTGTATGTTCTAAATGTGATTTCTTTCCCAATTATATGTGTTGCAAATCTCTTTTTCTACTTGGTGCCTTCTGTTCATTTTTTTAAATTAATATTTCTACAGGTCTGTGATGGGCTGAATTGTGTCTCCCCCAAATTTATGTGCTGAAATCTTAAAATGCAATGTTGCTATATTTGGAGATAAGGCCATTAAGGAGATAATGAAGAATACATGAGGTCATAAGGATGGAGTCCTAATCTGATAGGACTGGTGTCCTTATAAGAAGAGATACATTAGCACTCACTCTTTCTCCATATGCAGGCACAGAGAAAAGACCATGTGAGGACTCAGCAGGAAGGAGACATCTACAAATCTAGGAGTGAGGACTCACTAGAAACCAACCTTGCTCACACCCTAATCTTGGACTTTTAGCCTCCAGAACTGTGAGAAAATAAAGTCTGTTGTTTTAATTATTCATTCTGTGCTATCTTGTTATGGCAGCCCTAGCTGACTAATGTTTGTCATAATGAATGGACATTCTTTTAAACTTAATTTAGTTAAATTCATCAATAATTTATTTTAAATTAGTGCTCTTTTTTATTTACTAAAATTTCCTACATCTTATCTCATGGAGATATTGTTCTATATTTTCTTCTGAATAATTTAAACTTGCTGAAAGTTGTAAGAATACTCCCAAAGGGTATTTTCATTATTTTTAATCTCTGTTCCAGTCTCTGTCTGTCTGTCTCTGTGTGTGTAGATGTTTAAGTATTTATTATACCAAGAATTGATATTTGCATAACATGATAAAGAAATAAGATATTATATAAAACATGTAATCATTCATAATGCATTATTTATAATATATTCATTACATACAATTAACTATAAATGTATGTATTTAATATGATAGACTGATTTTTACACTCTATTAAAGAATTTATTATTTAATCCAATATTACACTGTCCTAGTTGGTTTAATTATATACTATATTCTGACACCTAGAATAATTTTCTCCACTTGTTCTTGAGGAAAGTCTTGCTATTTTTGTCATTTGTTTTTTCATACAATACTGAAATCAGCTTGTCAATTCCATTAAGGCTCTATTGGAATTTTGATTGTCATTGCATTGATGCATAAATCAATAAAAGAAAATGGTCACATTTTATAGTGACTGCCAACAGACATTACATATCTCTTGTATCCTGAATATCCTTTACAGTTTTCCCTAGGAGACTTGCATATCTTTGGCTATTTTATTATCAGACACCTTACATATTTAGATGCTATTGTAAAGGGAAATATTTCCTTAATTACATTTTCTGAATTATGCTGCCATATAGAAATGCATTGATTGTGTTTATTGATCTTACAGACCACAGACACATTGATGAACTCTCTTATTACTAATAATTTGTCTGTAAATGCTTTTTGGTTTTCTATGTAAACAACCATATCATCTGAAATTAATTTGTTTTGTTTATATCTTTTCAATTCTTATGCCTTTACATCTATCTTTTCTTATTTTTACTAGGCTCGGGTGTCTAGCACAATATTGACTGCAATGATGATAATGGGCATCACTGCCTTATTCTTGATTTTAAGGAAAATACTTTAAAATATTTATCAATGATGTCAAATATTTTCTTGTTTGGACCTTGTCCCTTTTCATGAGGTCAATGGTTTCATTCTGTTTATTATTTAATAGGAATTTTAAAAAATCATATATTGAAATTATACTTTGTCTATAGAAATCTTATGGCTCTTTTCTTTTTAATCTATGTATGTAATGAACTACCTAATATACAATTTATTAAAGCAAGCAAGCATTTCATGATAAACCCAACTTGATAAATTGCTAAATGTGATTTACTAACATTTAAATTAAGAGTTTTTAGCCTCTAGTTTAACAATGTATTTGCCTGCAATTTCCCTTCTTTTTAATAAATAGACATATTGGGATGATTGGAATTATCTGCTTCTTCAGTGTTAGTTATAGGAGATGGTAGCAATACTAAATCCTCAGCACTCGCACAGCTGATTTTTTACTGCGAACACCAGTGACACTGTCCAAGGGCTTTCTCTAGCTGTTGGAGGCCAGTAGGTCCATTTCCAAGATTGAGCAGCAATGCTGGGGAGTAAATGCCCCTGGGAGCAGCACTCAGTCAATAACAGATGACTGTCGAAGTATAAATACTTCATATTCCTTTCTCCTAGGTGCGAAACTTTGGAAGCTTTGACTATGTACTCACTCAGAGGTTCCTTCTGGGGCCCAGATCAATTGCCTGCAAGCTAAATGCTCACAAACATATTTTTTATAGAATTCCTTCTCTTTTCTGCTTCCTTTCCCTACTCTTATCAGGGACTCTTGGGGTTATTTTCCAAAGGAACCATTTCCTTCAAATCCTTGGGTTCACGGTTGGCTTCTGGGGAAATTCTGATTAAGACAAAAATACTCCTCTGTAAAACTATCTGGATTTGTCTTTGGCAGATTTCTTAACCATTGCAACATTTTAGTGATTTTAATGTTTATTTATTCTACTTATAATATGAGAATATTTGGTAATATATATATTTTTCAGTTACACATAAGTTTTTGAACAAATTAAAATAAGTTGCTCATAATGTTTGCCCATTAAATTTTTAAATCCTGCCATAATTCTTACAACTCTTCTTTCAAAACAATCACTTACTCATTTGTAGTTTTACCTTGTTTTCTTGATCACCATTAGCCAGAGATTTGTCAATTTTATTAGTCATTTTAATGCCTTCATTGTTGGCTTTATTGAATTCTCTTGGTTGTGTCTTTACTTTTTATATGTTATTAATTTTTCTCTCTTTAAAAAATATATTTCTGACCAGAGAGAGTGGCTCATACCTGTAATCCCAGCACTTTGGGAGGCCAAGATGAGATGACTGCTTGAGGCCAGGAGTTTGAGACCAGGATGGGCAACAAAACAAGGTCCCATCTCTATAAAAATAAAATTAAAAAAATTAGGCAGAGTGATGCTCAGGGTTACGTGTATAGTCCCAGCTCCTCAGGAGTCTGAAGCAAAAGGATTGCTTGAGCCCAGGAGTTTGAGGCTGCAGTGAGCTATGATCACACCACAGCACTGCAGCCTGAACATGTTGTATGTCTCTATTGATATAAAATTCTATAGCTGATAAAACTATTATGGAAAAAATCAAGTTAGTGATTATCTCCAAAGGATAGGGACAGGCTTTCACTGGCAAGAGGTATAAGGGAACTTTCTGAGATGATCATGAATATTTTATATTTTGATAGGATTGTGTTACATGGAGGTATGTGTTTATCAAAACTCAGTGAAAGTTTTTTTTTAAGGTTGTGCATTTCTTTGAATATAGATTTTGTATTGAATAAAAAAAAATGGCAGGGTTCAACTCTGATTGTATGCTGTATTATCTGAAGAAAATGGGCTGATGACTGGAGTTTGAGTGTCATCAAGGAAACAGGATAAAGGGAGGACTGGATGGATGAATGGATACGTGATAAACTGTAGTGAAATGTTTCTGATGTAATCTGAGTTATGGACATAAGGATGTGAAATTATTTCATCCTTGTTTTATGTTTTCAGCCTATCACAGTAAAATGTTTGAGATAAAAGACAATGAGAGAAGGAAAATCAAGGTTTGGCTCCTAACTGGTCTTTTTACTTCTTTCCTTCCCTCCCTGTAACATAATTTGAATGTAGTGGATTAAAAAACAAATAATTCATATTAAGTTTTTTCTCTGCTGAAAAGACTCTATTGATTTCCAAACTCTTTGAGAATCGCAGATAAACTTGTAAAATCCTACTAATTTGACCTCTTCTGTTTTACTTCTTTGACCTCAGTCCAGACCACCATATAGATTGTTCACTCCATTCCATCCAAGCCTATCTCCCTGCTGTTTCTCAAGCACATCCCACATGTTGCTGTTCCAAGGCTTCACCTGTGTTCTCTCTACCCAGACCCCACTTTCTCCAGACATCAATGATCTCAGATCTCCCATTCTTTTAGACTTTTCTCAGTCTTTCCACTCAGAGAGTCTTCCTTGCCCACTCTACCTTAAATGCCTGCCACATTCCCCATGTTCAAGATCTCCTTCTTTCCCACTTTTTACTTTTTTCTAGCTTTTATCTATAGTAACGTGCTATATTTTTCCTTTTTCATTTTATGTGTTTCGTGATTGCTGTGGAATGCAAACCCCATCATGGCAGGGATGTGTGTGTGTTTTGCCTTCTGCCCTTTCCCGGCACACACAGCAGGACCTGGCCCATAATGGGCATTCATTAGGATTTGTAGAGTGAATAAATGACCTATCTATTAATGTGTTAACCGAATGCTGTTAATGAACTGTTTCTTACATCTAACAGGATATATATGGCAATCAAATTACAACAAATGTGTTGCCATGTTCAACTGGAAGTAAGACTACTCATTGCCTGTGTGGTCAATTTGTCACTTAGTATCTTGGGTTGTCACTGTCTTCCCTTACAAAGTGATGGTGTTGCATTAAGCTGGGGTCTTCAAAAATGCAGATATATACATATGTATGCCCTTGGATACCTGGAGGAATGAGAGACATGGGTGGGCAGATTTCTAGAACTTCTCCTCAGGCTTCTACCTTTCTTTTATGTTTTTGGTTATACATATTGGACTTTCAAACAGATTTTATATTTTATTAAGTTTGGCTAAATTTTTTAAACTCATGAATAGAACATCCATGCAGTTCATTAACAACAAATTCTATTATTCTGTCTAAATCTGAGAATAGAATTTGTATATTCACTAGAGTACTTCTGAGGTCAGAAAGATCTAGGGATCAAATTTTGGATCTACCTCCTTTGTAATTATATGATTAGACCTCTTTGAGCTTCAGTATCTTCACATGAAAAACAGGGATTAAAAAAATCTATGCAATAAATTGTTTTAAGATATACATGTGATCATCCATGTAAAGCACTTATAACCATGCCTGGTACCTACTAAATGTTTACTAATTGACTGCTTTCACTTTTATAAACTCATTTCAGGGTTCCTAGTAAAACTGACCTATGAAGTCTAAATACTGCTCTTCAAATAGTCCACTGTATTATCTATTTTATAAACAGACAAAGATAATTTATGTTTTGGGTTTTCCAAAATATAAGCAGAAGTGAGTTTCCGAACAAGACAAAATCAGTTACAAAATTCCTCCTTACCTGGTTCCTACAGCTCCATCCTGCCCCTCCAGCCACTGCCAAGTGTATCTCATCACGAGGCCCACATATGTGACAGTGATAAAAAGGTCTGTGCTGGGAACAATATAGTGGGTAATAAATCAAGGCTGGGGGTGGGGAGAGTACCAAGCAGGGTGGAAGGAGGGGTGATGGCATTGTGAATAATCAATACAACAGACTCTGTAAGAACATGGCAAAACATCTTACTTAACATGTTTAATAAAGCCAGAGAGGAGAAACCACTGATAATATGGAAACAGGCTGTTGGATTGCTGGAGAGCCCTTTGCCCACACAGTCAGGACAAGGCATGGGAATGAATGAGAGCTGCTGCCGCTGTGCTGGCCCCAGCTCTGACCACCCACCCCCACACTGTGCTCAATATCTGGGATGGTATATGTTCTTCTTCTTGACTGTCCATCTCAGTTGTTTCAGGAAGAAAGAAAAAAAAAAAACTATTTCAAGCACTTCTAAGTGTGGTTAAATTCAAGAACATGTAGCAAAACTGCTACAGAGCAATGGGACCACTCTCCCAGCTTGGAGAAACAAAATAACAGGAGTATCCAAAGGATGTTAGATACTTAAACTGAGATATGGTTGGCACTTGTTCCTGAATGATTGTGCAATAAAGGATTCCTGAGATACTCTAGGACAGTCTTCTTGTTTTTCAAGGGAGAATATGCAAGTTTAGGGAGAACGAAGTCACAACGTCACATAGATATCAGTGGCAGGATAGAGGTTAGGGTCTAGGTATCAAGTTTAAAACATTAAATTGTCTAAAATGCCTTGCACACAGGAGATACTCTATAAATGGTAGGTCACTTTCATTTTCCTTTATTGCTGATCTCTTTCACTTCACTGCATCTGGGGCTTAAAGAAAGAAAAATGAATAGTGTACTAGGAGTGTGAAGCCATTGATTAGAAAGCTGATTCTCTTACAGACTGATATAATTTAGGCCAAATCACTCAACTTGGGCCTCAGTTTCCTTATTTCCAAATTGAGAAGTTAGTTTTACATGATTGAAAGGTCTTTCATCAGTCTAACATTCTTAATTTGAAGCATTCTCACTTTCGAATTGAATATGACCTGTGTGCATAATGAAAGAGGGAAAAAACAGACGAAAAAATTGCTACAATATTATGATAGCACCTTGTCCCTTGGCAGCTTTAGAATAGTGTGTTATTGTTAAATTTGGTGGTACTGTCTTAGCAAGGCAAACAGAAATGTAATGTTTGCTAATTGAACTATAAAAATAATAATTACCTTTGATGTAGAGGAATGCAAAGTCACTCAGCAGTGAGCTCTGATTGTATGAATGGAAGCAGTTATCATGAGTGCAAACCAGATTAGAAGAGAGACATTCCAATTACATCTGGATGGTGCTGAATGCATACCAGGCATGAAGTGCCTTCTGTATGTGCAGGAGTATTCCCCTCAGTGCTGCCATGGGCTAAGGGGAACATGAAGACTGACTGCTTTAAGTGATCTGTATCTGAGGAGAAGGCTGGAATCTCTTTTATCAGCATCCTAGCCTGCAGAGGAGGGTCAGGGTGGTGGTAATAAGGTGAGACACTGTCCAGGAGATGCCCTTAACCCATTCACAAGGGTCAACTGCACTGCTTGATTCAGTGGACTCTAAGGATGTTTTTGTGACTCTAAAATTTTCACCAACTACTGTATTTGGGGTTATGAAATCTACTTTCAGAAATTCAGGGTGCTGAGGGGAGGGCACACGCAGTTCCCATAGCCTGGCTCAGCAGGCTCTGGACAAGGGCAGCTGATTCCAGTGGCCCACGTCGCCACATGTAGCCATCCCAGGCCTGCAAAGGCAGAGAACAGGCATTTCCTCAGTGCATATGGGGCCAAGAAAGCATGTTGGACATAGAGGATTAGATCTCTTTCCCAATTCCTATTGTCTGAATGTCTGTGTCTTCCACAAAATTCATATGTTGACATCTAACCTCCATTGTGATGAGACTAAGAGGTGGGACTTTGGGAGGTGGGGACCTGCTCACATGATTCAGATTAGTGTCCTTATAAAAGAAGTCCCAGAGAGCTGCCTTGTCCCTTCCACCATGTATGGACACAGCAAGAATGTCCTGTCTATCAACCAGAAAACAGGCCCTTGCTAGATACCAAATCTGCCAGGATCTTGATCGTGGACTCCCTAGTCTTCAGAACTGTGAGAAGTAAATTTTTGTTGTTTATGAGACCCCAAGGCTAATTTTTATAGCAGCCTGAATGGACTCAGACACCAGCCCTGAGCAAAGTGGAGAAATTCAAAGTAAGAGAGTGAGGCAGTTGTGGATTAAGCTGTGGAACAACAGGCCAACTGCATCTCAGAGAAACAAGTCCTGAAATCTATGTGTATCATTTCCTCCAGCTCACCTTTTGCATGTTTATTTTCCCTGCTTCCCACCTACACAGTGAGCTCCTCCTGGACATCATGCAAGTTATTTTTACTTATTTGCCTGTGTGTTTATTTGTTTGCTTCTCTTGACTCCTTCTCAAGTTTAACAGTGATCAGGACAAAAATTGGTGCTGATTAGGAAATGAGTGTTGATTGAAGGATTAGATTGAAATATTTGATCGCCTGACTGATTTAAAATATTGTGTCCAAATCTAGTTTACCATAATTCTCATAGAAACTTTAGGGAGAAACCATTTTATCATGTAGTCTAAAATATGTGAGAATTTTGTTAGGGCTTTTTGTCAGAATATTTTCAATGAGTATTTTATTATACAACAAACTTTCTTTGGAGACCCCCTTCCTCCTGCTTACAGCTCTCAGTTGGCTTCTAATTTTAGCTCAAAGCTGTGCTTCTACCAGCGTCTGTAAGATTTTACTCTCCATTTCTCTCTAGCCCCCTCCCCAACCAAATCATACCCGTATTTTTTTTTCCAGAATGTAAAATATAGAAACAGGCATCTGTTTGGACAAAATCAGTTTTCACTTGTGAAAAGTGGATGCTTTCGAAAATCACAGGCAACAAGAAAAATGTCAGAGAATGGAACCAACTGTTGGAGGGATAATAAAACCCTCACTCCCAGTTGGATGAGCTGAGAAAGAGATTTGCAAAAGAATAAATAGGCAAGACATGTTTTGACTTCAAACGGTCATTGAGTTCCAACATCCCTAGCTTGGTTTAAACCTTAGACCCCTTGATGCTTGATTTCTCAATGTAAAGACTAAGACACCCCTGTCTGTACTTTTTGCTATGAGCATACATGCAGAAACAACCACGTGAAAAGGGACATCTGTTTTCTTGTTTCCACACAGTGGTATTCCGAAGGACATTTCCTCTTTGATAGAAAACATTGTCTAGACCCTCACAACCAAACAGTAATGCTTTGAGAAGTTCCAATTCAATTAAATGCAATTATGTTTGTAATTCATAGAAAGAATGTTGTATGAATGCTTGGTTCTTTAGCTTTTGGGCCTTTCCATCATGAGTTTAAACTGTGTCAATCTTTGGATAATTAATTGGTTTTGGAGGAGGTAGAATGTATCTATGGCATAAAGTTTGAATTTTCTTATCTGTTATTAGAAAGGATTTGCAGTAATATGCCTGGCACATGGTAATTGAGCTCAACAAACATTTATTACTTACCATTTCTTATGTACCAGGCACTAAACAAGATGTAAAAGATGCTGACCTCATTGAACAGCTGGAGTCCAGAAAGAGATGCAGGGGATTTCACATACTATAAAACATGCTTAAAAATAATAATGTACATGTAACAGTTGGAACAAAAGGAGAGCCTGTGCAAGTTCCCAGGGTTTTCTACAGTCTTGCTGTATACCTTCACGCTTCCCATGGCTTCTAGCCCAACACATATATAGTACAATCTCAATAAATGTTGAACAAATAATCACATTTTCAAAAGTCAAGGCAACTTTTTGCCAAAGATGATAAATATGCTACAGACTTTGAATTCACAAAACTAAACTCTGTATCTTAAGAGAATGGTTTTGAAATGTCTCAGAATATTTTCAGTTTTCTTTTAAAAAATAATTTTAGAGATAAAATATGTTGTATTCTATCATGCATTCCATTTCCTCCTTCATTCCTAAAGCAAAAATTGAATGATAGAAACTAGATAGTAATTTTAAGAGTTCATAGATTTTGGAATTATATTTTACTACATTTGCCAGTGTTAAAACAATATCTACTCTTTACTGCTTTTCTTTATTCTGTGTCAACATAGTTCTCCCAACCAGCTTAGCCTGTGCTTTGAAAGAACAGACATATGAATTATGCTCTTTGACCCCAAGAAGTTTACATTTTAAAAGGGTTTATAAAGTACAGATTTATGTGATTTACACAGGCACAAGGCAACATTATAGAAACATATCCAATCAAACCTGTAAGTGGAAGATTATGGGATTTATGTATAATTGCTGCATAAATTGAGGACACTCCTCTGGCAGATGTGGAGTTTAGACTGAGTTCTTGAAACTTGGATAACAACTGATGTGAGAAAGGATTAAAGTAAAAAACCAAAGACAAGAATGTAAATAGCATGGTATATAAGGTCTGAAGGGCAGGGTGCAATTTAAGTATTCTTTGAAGAGTGCCTCTTAATTGTACAAGATAAAAGACAAAACTTCCTAACCAGGGGACCAAATACCTTAAGAATCTAGGTTCATCCTGTCTTTCCTGTTTTATTTCTGCATATTATTCATGAGTAATCAGTGCCCCTCAAGGCAGTATTGGACTTTCCAATCTCTATGCATTTTTCTTACTTTTTCCCTTCTCTTGGAATGACAGACTAAGCTCTACATTCCATTTAGTTCTTATAAAACTGAAAATAATTTACCTGTGATAGCACTTGCATGAAGAATTCTTATCCTCTGAGCTCAGTTATTTATTGCCTATATATTGATTTTTTATGTATATTACACTGAAATTTTAATTGTTTTCAGACACCATTCTAAATTGAAATTATAAACATGTTCTGAAGACAGTAAATTTCTTTTAATACTCCCAATATTTGGATATATTCCTATGTACTCTAAGCATTCAATAATCACCACAACCAATGAATTAGCAAGCAAAGGGGCACATTGTGGCAGACATTCTTTCCAGATTTTCTCAATCTTAGCATATCATTTCTCTTCTGACATAGTTTCAAGTTCCACTGTGGTCTCTAGTCCTGTCTCTACCATTACCTTACTACGGGGCTTTCCACAATCCATTAAGTTCTTGGGTCTTTGGAGCCTTCATCTGTAAATACTGTAGTTAATAAAGAGTTACATCACTGTTTATTTGAAGAAAGAAGTCTTGAGAGAAAAACAAAACAGATTTGTAGTAAATGCTGACCTATTGCTTCAGATTTTTTTTCTTTTGGTCAAACTTCCAAAGCCAGCAGTGTGGGCAAAAGAGTACAGATTATCTTGATGCAAATATAAACTGACAATGGAGCTGAGAAAATGGACCAGAGCAAGGGAGGGGACAATAACAAGAAGAGGACGATTTTATCACATGAAACGTTAAGTGGCTGCAATATTGTTCCTTTTGACATTTGGATCTGGATGTAACTGAGTGATGCTGAAGGCTGCTTTACTTAACATAATTCATCTTCCAGAGCAGATGAGGTCTTACTGAGCAAACATCATTTTTCAGTTTCTTTTGGACTAAATTTGGACGTGACCCATCACCTAGAATTCTAGTGCCTTCTCATTATTGTAAGGCTCTTGTGATCTTATTCCTCGAGACTCAGAATGAGAATTCCCACAACTGTGGAAGTGGATCAATGGTTGGACCCAGCATATAAGTGAGTTCAACTGAGGAAATGAAGTTTACAGCCCACGACTTGGAGTCAGAACTTTTTTCTATGCCTGCGGCTGACTGTGGACACCAGTGTCCCATGCCAAGACAGCATTTAAATACCAAGGGATGAGATACATCACTGCACAGGCGTGATGCCTGGCACCCACACTATCTCCAGATGGCTTGATGTGCAGAAATAGCCTTTGGGATCAAACTCAATGTGGCGAAGTCCAAACTCGTGATCTGTCCCTCAGGACTTCTTTGTAGTTTAACTCCCCTCTGCTGCTTACAGGAACAGCTCATAGTTTGTTAGGGTGCTGCTGAATATCAGAGTGTCCTTCTCACCAACAACAAAGACATTTATTTAGCTTCTGCTGTCTACAGGGTACTACACTAAGCACTTACAATATAGAAGTGGATTGTGTGATTACCGCTTTCAAGTGCTTCCAGTCTAGTTGGTGATAAAGGATATGCACAAGAAAATATGAACATCTATATGTGTCTGCATAGTAACGCCGTGTAATTTATGTACAGAGAAAGTAATGCAGAATTTCAAAGCATAGATCCACATCTTGAATTCTTTAGTGAAACACCCAAAAGACAAGCATCATAGATATTAGCACCAGAAACTATTTTCTAGAGCTGGGCTGGCCAAGAAAAGTTTCTACGATAATGAGAATGTTCTGTTCTGTAATGTCCAATGTGACAACCATTAGCCACAGGTGGTTATGTGTACTGGAAATGTGGCCAGTGAGACTGAGAAAGTGAGCTTTTAATCTTATTTTATATTAGCTAATTAAATTGAGTTTCAATAGCCATGTGAGGCTAGTGGTTTTCATTTTAGGCAGTACATTTCTTGAGTATTAACACTCATTTAGCATAAATAACACAGGTACAGAAATGTGAAGTTCACTAAGTTAAAAGGGTAAATTATTTAGAGCCTGTTCTAGTCCAGGAAGATCTTGACTTCACACTTACCCCATCTGGATGAAAAACACCATTCTCATTACACTGGAAAGGTGAAGTCACTCTCAATCAACTTTATACTGTCTTTGCACAAAGATGAGGTCAAATTTAAGGGCTCCTAGTCTGCAAGTTTCATAAGGGCAGGGGCTTCATCTGTTTTGTTTACCATTATATGAATTATATTCAATGTACCATTGAATGATGTATGGTGCATATATTGGCATATTGAATGGTATATTGTGCATATAATAGTAAACCCTTCACATAGTAAGTGAAAATAAATAAATGAATTAGCAAATAGGTGAGTAGATAAAACACTTTGTGTATTGTTATAAACATCTCTGCTGGGGAAGCTGAGCTGACATTTGTGATGAAAATTACAAGACCTAGATAAAGAGTGCCACTTCCTCCAGCATAGGCATGAGTCTGGCTGATTACGGTGTGGAGCCTGGCACATTTCAAGTGCTCAGTCTGTATTTATTGAATACGCTTGATCCATGCGTTTCTGTACTTGCTTCTCCCAGTTAATGATTTGCAACAGGGATTTTTTTCCACTTATTCTTTTTTTTTTCTTATCCCACAAAATGCCTATCACTACCACATACAAGTTTCTCCCAATTTTGTTAATTTAATTACATGAGAAAGCATTAAGGTATTTTTGAGAAGCCCCTACTCTTTCAGAGGGAACAAGTCAGAAAGAACTAGAAATGGTTTACTTTCTTTTCATGTCTTACTTCTGTGTGAGGGTTCAGCAGAAGTAGCTTTACAATATAAGGAATAAAAATATCTACCTTGCACAGTTGACGATTTGGGGAGTAAGCAGTATGGAGTCCCTATTTCTATTTTTGTAAATTGAAAAATGCTATTTCTGCCTCACCTATCCTCCTGTCTTTCTATCACTTCTCTGTTAATTTAACAACCTCTCACATGCATTTTTTATATAGATAAGTCAAAATATATTCCTGTGAAAACCAAGAAGAAGAAAGGAAAAGCTTTCTGCAGCTCAGGGCTTGCAGGATGAGCACACATTGATACACTTGATCTTTCCCGGTGGAATGGGCACGGGATTTAACCCACACACTGGCACATGAGCTTCTTGTTTCTGCCAAACATGTCAGCTGAGATGGGGTTGCTAATTTATTTATGGGGACATATGTCAATGTCACTCTGAGAAAATGGTTCCAGGACACAAAAAAAGCCTGACTGCTGTCAGGGCTGACCTTATGCGTAGGTGGAAAAGCCACCTGCTCCCTCATTTTTGGGGAGGTTAGGGGATCCAGGGAGCCCCGCCTTATCTCAGTCTTCGCTCAAAGAGTCTTCTCTAAGTGAACTTCCCATAAATTCTATCTAAATAGAGTCTGTTGCCCTAGGAAAGAAGTGTACCCTACTCTGCTTTCACAGTCATTACCCATGAAATACAATTGGAGAGCAGATTTTGACAAGGGTTGGAAGCAAATACGTGGGTAGGGGATAGTGCTTAACACAAATTCACGGGTGGAGGGGAGGGGTATAAAAGAATGAGGATGGAGGTCATAAAACTTTACTATTCTTAGAGATTTCTGTAGATACCACAATGAAGTACTTGCAATGTGAAAGGTGCATCTATCTATTCACATCTTAAGCCCGAGTCTCAGATATATCAGTCAACATAAGAGTCCCTTTGCAGCACTGGCCATAGTTAAAAAAAAAAAAAAAATTCGACATCTCTGTTTTACACTCCATAAGTAGCACAGTTTTCCTGCAGGTATAAGAGATCCTTCTAACTTTGTTTAACACCTAGGCTCCAGAGCTGCTCACACACAGCAGGCAACAAAAGCAGTGCCTACCCTAGGATTTTTGCTTGCCTTCATGTCTTCTGTTCAATAGAACCATTGTCCCTGCCTCTGTGATCACTAAGTCTCTGGACCCTGACTGTTTGGGCTTTTGATATCTACCTGCCTAGCTGACTTCCCTGGAAAGTGAGCTCTGACCTGCCGACTCCCTGTACCTTCCAGCCCATACCCGTGTGACCAAGCCCCCAGCTCTGTCCCCTCCTGTTCTGCCTGAGACTGCTGCTGTCCACTCCCCAGCACGGCACCCAGGGTCCTGCCTTGAACAACAAAGGGACATCAAAGCTTTGCTACAAGTCTGAGACAACTCGTAGGTTTACTGTCTTTGTTGACAGGCTGGTGGCAGTGGTCCTGGCAGGCAAGAAGGTAGAAAGTAAGCTGATATTAGAAATAATGGCAGAGAGGCAGAATCCAGTCTCTGCTGTTGTCAGCTTCCTGACCTTGGGTGATAGGCTTAAGCTCTCTGAGCTTCAGTTTCCCCATCTATAATTGGGCGATACTAATATCAACCTTGATGGCTCTTGGGAGAATTAAATGTTTGAAAGTGCCCAGGACAAGTCTTGGCACATAGTAGGTAATCAATATGCAGGGGATTCTTTTCTTCCTTCCTCAAAATAACTGAGCATGAGCCCAAGGTGAAGGTTGAGATTTGTTGGTGTCTATTTACCCCCTTGTGCTAGAAGCTCCACTTTTTATACCTCAATTCCATAGGCATTGTCCTTCTGTGTCAGAGTGTCAGTCATTTCTCTGCCTTTAATCTGTGAGATTTTATCCCCCAAAACTTGTTTTTCTTAGCTGAAAAACAAAAAGAACACTACTTTTCTCTCCTGCCCTGTAGAGATTTCTACTGGCTTCCAAAGACAATTATTTAATGGCTGCTGCATACATGGTAACCAGATAGACTTCACGTCATCTGGTTTTAAGCATCATCTTGTAGCAGAGGACCCTCATGTTATAAATGGGGAGCCTGAGACAAGCCTGTTGAATCACCAGCACTAGTTCAACCCACTAGAAAATAGCAGAGATGGGATTCAAATCTAGGCCTCCTGAATTAAGTCCAGCTTTTATCATATCACATAAGAATTAATAAAAAAGCTTATAATGAAATAAAGGGCTATATGAAAATAATATATCGACAATATAGTAATTGTCTGTACATGAAAAGTTCTATCTCAAATATGATAATGTCTTGTTTCTTTTCCAGATAAGGAGAGAGACAAATTCTGCTTCACTGAAGAAAATTATCTACCTGACTAGATGATTTTTGTGCCCTTAGATTTTTCTTCTTCATCTCCCTCATCTTCACCGCGACTGCCACCATAATCACATGCTAGTTGTTTTCTGAGAAACGTGTATCAAATAAGAATCAGATCACAAGTTAGCTCTAACAATCCCATATTTATTAACACCTAGAATACAAGGGATGCATACGTAAAACAAACTATCCAGCCTGCATAAATGAACATTCACGAAGCTTTTATCATTTGGCACTATGTTCTGTGATTTTACATTTGTCAATTCATACAATGAGTACAGTATTTTTCTGATGAGAAAACTGAAGCCTGGCCAGGTTATCTAATTTGACTAAATTCACAAAGTTAGGTCTCTTAATCCCCTGTGTATTCCATTCTTACCATCTAATTATTTTCAAAATTGGTAGTAGGGACAGTCAAATTCAAACTTCTTGTAATACTAAAAGTTACTATATTCCCTTTCCCAGGGGATTTTCTTTAGAAGGGGAAATATAGGAATTTCAAGATGGCAGATGGGGAAGAAGGCTTTTTTATCTAATGACTTCTTTACTGGTAGGAAACATAGCCCTGGTTTATCTCATTGTCTGAGCGCACCTTTCCAAAGAGAGAAGCTTCTGAATAAAATTTTTAAACAAAACAGAATGATAACAACAAGAAACACATTTCCAAGGACACTAACTCTGTTGTGATGGTAATAAGGGAAGCACCTGAACTGCTGAGGCTGGTCTACTTTGAATGTATTCTTGGGCGTCAGGCTAAAGTCTTCAGTTCTGTTTGCATAGAGCCTTCATTGCACCTTGCAGGGCCGCCCGAGTCCCAAAGAAAGCTGTGCATCATATTAGTGTACTAATGGAGTGTACTTTTATTTGTGAAGGAGTCTGTAGCTAGCTTTCCACATGTATTACCTTATAATCTGATAGATTAAAGACAAAAGCCCAATGTAGGTAAGAAACTTTAATTGTACATATGTTGCCTCATAATCAAAAACAAAACATTGGCTCACTCCTGTTAACCTACATCATGGGTTAAAGAGAACATCGCCAGGCCAGACATAGTGGCTCATGCCTGTAATCCTAGCACTTTGGGAGGCCAAGGCAGGTGGATTACTTGAGGTCAGGTATTCGAGACCAGCCTGACTACACTGTCACCTAAGTGAGAATCTGACCAAAAAGGGGGAAATTTTAAAACAAAATTCTAGGAAGCCATTGTTTTGGAGTAATCTTATGCTCTAGGCCCCAACAAACCAAACCAAAATGTAATAAGACTATAAGGAAACACATGGATTCTAGAACATACCAAGTTTTGTTTTTCTTTTGCAAATCTCTATAACAAACATTTCTAACAGCACAGATATCCACCCCCTGAAGTTCCCCTTAAATCTTTTAACCAGATTCATTTCCTAGCCTAGAGACCACCAAGCTTCAGATGATCATGCAACATAGGCTCCAGCTAGTTCCAGGTGGAGACACCGCCCCTGGCCCTCAAGGAGCTACCCTGCCTCCACTAGACAGAGCAGGGCAAGAGTTCCATCATCCCCAATAGGAATGGACTGTGCCCCAGGTCAGCATGAAGCAGTTACAGAAAAAAAGACCATCAGTCCCTCTGTCTACCATAAAGATTTATGGTGAGGCAAGAAACTAGGGTCTGGAGGCAGGGAACATAAGGCTGATTCCCACTTCAGCTATAACAGGAATATCCTCTCCATAGGGCACACACTGAGTAAATGACTATGTAATTTTACTTCATCCTCTTCATTTACAAAGGGCATACCCCCAGTAGAAGGTATTTAAACTCATAAAAACTCTGTAACAGAACATTTGAGACCCTATGCTCAGGTGCACTGCCACACTGTGGCATATACTTTTGTTTTCAATAAATCCCTTCATTCCTTTAAAAAAAAAAAAAAAAAGCTGTGCATCTATGTAGACACCTCTTTGAAAAGGTGCTGGGATCACTCATTAACTCTCCCGGAGGGTAAATGAATGCTCAAGCAAAGAGCCAATATCCTGCCTGGTTTACTAAGCGCTGTAGACTGGCACAGCTCTAGTCTAGGACCTTTGGAGGGTACAGGGAATATGTGGCACTTGGCCTCAGAGTTTTATATCTAGATAGGCTGGAGAAAGCATGTGAAACACTTTATGACGCTAGACTGTCGTCTTGGAAGGTGAAGAATGAGTCGTCAAAAAGCTAAGCAAAGACAAAAGGACCATGAACAAAAAAATAAAAGTGAGTTATTAAAACAAGTGAGAATTGACTCAAATTCTTAGATTCTTGTTTCAATTGTCATCTTATTGTAAAGATTATTTGTAAGAAGAGACCTTGCAGTTAAACAACCAGTATCAATAACTTCCTTAATTATACTAGGAACTCCTGTAATCTGTGTTTCCCACATTCTTTCCATTTGCTTTTCTCTCTACTGTATTCCTTCCTTTCTCCTTCATTCCACTCCTCTCTGCCTTATTATACTTCTTTCCCTCATACTTTTTCTTACCTCCATGACCTTTAATATCTTATATTCCCTGTAGCTTGCCTTTCCCATGATCACTTTTTCTCCCTCTCCCCTCATACCTCTTCTCTGATGCTTTATTGTCAATTGCAAACTCATGAATGCTGACCAATACAGACTCCTCAATGCAGGGGAAAAAATCCTGGAAAACCAACGTTTGGGTTGTTGCGCATCAGAAAACTTTGAAGATCCTCTGCTCAAATTGGTACTCAGGATGCCACCTCTAAATAGTATTATATCTATTTTTTGTGAGCAATCGGTTTGGAATACAGGGCTCCAATACCTGAAAAAAGGATCAGTCCTGGTCCTGGATTACTAAATGCAGTGTCTTCCGCAGCTGGATTCCCCATACCCCACCAGCAAATAGTAATACATCAGTCCCAGGGAGCACAGAAAAGTCATTTCCAGTCCTGCACATAACCCAAGAATTAGCTCTACTTGCCCATCAAATTTCCTGGGTCCCTGGTACTACGACACTTTCCAATCCCTGCATATTAACATTCTTTTTCCGTATTTTAAAGACTCTAAAATGCATTTGTCCCACCACATTTTACACCACTGAGATCACAAAATAATTTTAATTGCTGTCAGTCAGGAGACTGTCATAACAATGTTGCCACTGAATGAACACACCCATCATAACTTGCAGAATGAGTTACAGTAGGTTCAAAGTTAATAGTAAATACCCTTTTAAGGAATGCTGACTCATCAATTCTCTTCACGACACAGAAGACAATATTGTTTGCAAATTCATGAGCATTGATGTCCAAGTAGAAAAGTTGTTGAGAAAAGTCAGTCAGAATGTACAGAGCACTGAGACCTCCAACACTAATGATGCTTACGCTTTCTTTTCTATGTACACAACTGAGTTGTTCACAAAAATTTATCTCTAAATAGGTCTAAAAGCACTCTTTCAATTGATCAAAATGAAAACCAGCATGATATCAGAGTGTAATTGGCAATTTTTTCTTTGTTTTCCACTCTTAATCATTCTTCTTACAGTTTACAATAAATATTTTCCAAAATTACGTGATGTGTTTCCTCCTACTAGAAACTGATTCAGACTTTCTCCTCCAGCTGCTGCCTTGAGGACACATTCAACTCTTGATTCTACCTACAGTGTAACGGCAGGGCCCTCTGTAGCTTGTGGGGAAGAAAGCCACATTTACTACTTTCTTTCCTCACAAATACATATCAGTATTTAGATCAGCCCTCTGCCCCAGAGTAGTGTAATTTGGACAGATTATACACAAACCTGACTTTATAACTACCTTCTCCAATAAGTTAGATTCTTAGTCATTGTTGCTGCAAGGAAGAAAAAAGTATAGACAATACAATTTTGGAGCCAAGTTGTTGAATTTCTCATTTACAAAATGAGTTTTTAAAGTTGTTTTGATTTGTGGGCATGCTCAAAAGATTATATAGAATAATATATTTGAATATACTTTGTAAAAATAAAAAACTGATACTTTCAAAATATACTGCTCATTCTTCTTATTCTGCCTTCTTATTTGTGTATGAAGACATTTTGCCTAAAAGTTGTAACACCAGAGTAAACTGTAAAATCAGTTAAATCAAATAAAAAGTTGGTGAAGAACAGCTGGTCAAGGTGCCTTTGCTAAACTGAAAAGTTACGAGGAAAATATAATGAGTTTATATGGAGAACGCAGCCCCTCACCCCAGCTTCTCTGAGCTTCCATGTTTGAATGACCACGGACTTATATCGATGGAAACCAACTCCATTTGAACTTGCAAGGACTGAGGAGAAAGGAAACTCAAAACCTCAGTCATGGACTGCCAAGATTTTGAAATATTATTAGACCTTGGATCATAAATCTGAAAGCAAAAAATGAATCAATCACTTCAATCTTTATGTGCAAATCACTCTGCTAAAACCAACAAAAAATATTTTGATTTTTATACACCAAGACAAATGATTGAGGGCTAATACGATTGGAAGTAGGCATAATAAAAGCAATACCTTATGTTTATGTAGCACTTTATAATTTACAAAGTAATTTCACACACATTTTTATTTTATCCTTACACCAATTTGTGGAAAAGGTATTATGCCCATGATAAATGAGAGAAATTAATCATTTTCTCAAAGTGATATTAGTTTAGTCACTTGGTAGAGGATAAGGACCATGGAAAATTCACTAGTGCATCCCCAACACCTAGCTGACACTGTGATGCTGTGTGTTATGCAGTGAAGGAATGTTTCAATGAGCATTGGTATTGCAATGCAAATGAGTAAAAGAACTCTGTAGGGTATTGATTGAGAAATGCTTTATGGAAGCCATGAAGCTTCCATGGTGGCGAGAATTATTTAAAATTCTCAAAGGAGTGGCATATAGATATTCTAGATGGAAGGAAACTGAGAAAATGGCAGTGAAGGGGGAAACAGGAAACTGCGTAGGATATTCATAGGGTTTACGTGTTAGTTCCATGGCTTGACCACTAGTGACCAAATCCACGCATGGTCCTTGACTGTTAAAATTTTCAGGAGAATCACAGCTTGACCAGAAAGCAATTGGTTCAATCATCTGAGTTACAGGGAAGCAGGATGAATCGCTGATATTGACAGCAGAGACATCACGTTGAATGTCCATGGTATAGCTGTCATGCCCCATGGGTAGAAGTAAAATTAATAAGCAGAATATAGAAATTAGTTAGTCCGTGGAAAGAAGAAATAATGAAGCCGGGGACCCTGAACATGCCCAACTAGTGCAGGGCTGCAGGGCTTGGCACCTGCCTGCCCCTGCTGTACATATATAGCCATCAGCTTCCACAGCTAATAAGCAGAGGGAATGACAGGCTTTACCTAATGAAAATGGCAGCTATCAGTTTGTGACTCAAAAGGTCTGGCTCCAATTCCTCTTACAGTTGACGATTTGATCCTTGTCGAATTAGTGGGTTGTAACAAGGAGGCTGCATGTGAAATCTGCCAAGGATTTCTTTTTAATCCTCTCCAATTTTTATGTTCATGCTTTTCCACAGAAAATTTGAAGAATGTGTGATCTTGACTGTCCCTCCTGGGAAAAGAGTGTTATTATTTACTGAATATTTATCACTAAGAACAGCACCAACATACAATATAGAAAATCTCCAAAACTATTAACTAAGTCAATATTTAACAGAGTGCGTATTTTGGCCAATCCTCACATTCACCTTTACATTTTGTTCATCGTGAAAATGCAAACTCCTAGTGTATGCTCAGCATTTAAGTTTCAATGTACTTCATGGGCTTCTAGTTTTGACCTGAAGGTACTAAACAAATTTGATCTCAAAAGGTTGTTTTTCATGATAGAGTCCCTTCTACCATATGGCTCTTAGGAAGCAAGAATGAAAGGGATCATTTAAGTGATCTGATTTACTTGGGACAGCACATAATAGAGGTAGATGGAACAGGAATTTTCATGTTAGAAGACTGAGAAAGGCAAATGGGTTTGAAAAGATATTTGGAAACCCCATCCATGTACTATAATTCCTCTGCATAACTCTGAGTCCAGTCTTCTCTCCATCACTAATAATCTCTCCATAATTCTCTTCTATAGTCATATGACTTAAAATGTGGTCATAGAAGGCTATTAAAGAAAGGCTTGTCAAAGATCACAGGTGAAAACAACTGTGTTTGGAGAAATTATGCAAGTTTTCCCAAGCCCACAGGTAGCAAACAAGAATTACAGCTAAGGACATTTGGATCTTAGCACAGTGAGTGGTCTTTATTACGTATTATAATAACTTTGTACTCATCAGAACCAGGTTAAAAAAACAGAGTATTCTTAAATCATATTCTACCTATGCTTTTGAGAGGAACTCGGCAGTGCTTTCCAATCAGACAACAAACAGCAGAATGGTCAGCTTATCCACGCTGGATTCCTGAACAACAGCTTCCGTTTGAAACAAGCAGCAGAAACATGGAGAGCTTAAAAGGAAATCAAATCAAATCAGATTAAATCAAAAAGCAGCGTTTGACTCCTTAAGAAAATGTTCCCTGAGAGAGCAGCCAGCATGGCCAGCATGTTGGGATGTGTGATGTGTAGGCAGCCATCCATTCAGGCCACTGGCTACCAACAGCTGACTCTAGGAGTAGCATTTGAATCTACCCTGAGGGGGGCCAGAGCCCACAGACAGCTGGGCCATCTGTTCCGATAATACCACATTACTCTCTACACTCAGTAATGAAGGCTCCTGAGTAATCTTTCATCAGAATGACTTCACGGCATTAAAAATGTATTTCAATACATAGCTTGTTTAAATATTTAACCCTCTTCGGCTTTGAGAGATTGATTCGGAGCTGCAGTGTTTATATGGGCAGGAAACATTGATTTTCATATGCATGCATGCATTAATTCAGGAAGACTTGGGCACACACCAAAGGTTTTGATAAATGGATCTTTAAATCTCGGACTTTAAGGGAGAATATTGGTTTGCCGCCCAGCTTCCATCCCTCTGCCAGTATTTAAATATTTTCAATTCTCATTTCCCGGTGGTGAGGAGGAAAAGTCAGTAGATGAACAGATTTTTTGAGAATTATTTTGGGCAAAATTTGTTTACAGGACACACATACGCATGCACATAGAGATATTATTCATTATTCTGGTCTGCAGTGGGAGCTATTTGTGCACAGAGCTGTCCAACTTTTATTACATCTGTCTACAGCTTACCTTTTTCTGATATCTTGTCAATAAGCTCTGAAGACTGCTGTATATTCAGCACACGCAGAGAGGCCAGGGACAAAAAACCCTTTTGTGAATTTCTGTACATCATTTAAACTCATTCCAATGCTTTCTTTATTCCACATCCTCTCACTTTATTGAGGTTTCCATGCTGGGGGCTCTGGTTAATGCCAACCATCAACTTTGCAAACATAAACACTTCAGCGGGTTTGGAGGACCAGCCCTGCTGGGCAGAAGACATATGACTTGTAAGATGTTCTTAGCACTCAGCTCCCAGGTATTGAATAAGTAATCATTAATATTGTATCTGCAATCCCCTTTCATCTGTATAGGTCATTACTCAATATTGCCATCTTCATCTTCCTTTCATATATTAACAACAGTCCCATGAGATGTTTAGCTGACACATTATCACCACTGAGTTGTGTGAAAAAACAGGTCTCAGAGAGTTTAAGCAAATTTTTCAAACGCAAACAGCTGGTGAGTGGGTAAGCTGAAGCTATGATTCTTGGCTTTTTAAGTTTTCCATCATGTCATTGGAGACAGTTTATTCCTCTAAGATACTTATCCATGACTTAGTTATCACAGTTAAATCAAGATCAATTGACAAAATACTAAATATCAAACAACATATTGGCACTGGCAATGCAGTGATAAGTAGGATGAAGTCTTGAAACCAAAGAAACTAGAGAAAATAAAGGGCTTTGGAGCAGAGAATTAGAAAGTGTATGTTGAATGATAGAGGCACTATGGATACAACAGAATGAGATGGTTCTGCAAAGATGATCAAAGCAATAAATTGGTAACACAGCCCAAGTGTAAACTTTCTCCACCTCAGCAAGAGAATCGAGAGAATCAAGTCCTTAGGATCTAACACATCTATGAAACATAATGAATTAACCTCTGTCCCTTACATCTAAAATGGTGCTATTTATGCACCATTCTTGGGAGAATTGGGAAAATGGTTACTCATCATTGTTCATGTTTGTGGTTGATTCTAAGGGATAATAGGTGAACTCTAACATGGAATGCTATTCAGAAGAAAGAAGCACTGAGTTTTTATATCTATATGGACAGTTCATGCACATAGTTTCAGAAGCTAAATAGTACCTATGGCAGTTACTTGCTTCAACATTCCTCCTCTACAACCCTTTTACTGTGTCTTCTGGTTATTACCTCAGTGTTTCTGAATATTATGCAAATAGTGCTACATCTGGTATTGACTTTAGACATTATTCACATATACCAACTGCATCTCATCTTCCACATGTATCCAAAATAGTAAGCCACTATTAGTTAAAATAGTAGTCTTTATCAATATTATCATAATCATGTAAGTATTATTTACTACAGGATCAAATAATGCTATATACTGTCACTACATTTCTTTTCTTTATAGCAGCTTTCTTTTCCATCAGCATTCTATTTGTCTTTCCTTTTCTCTCTTGCACTCTCCAGCAAACACTAAACATATACTCTTACTAAATGCTCTCAACCACTCTGTTATCTCTTTTTATCCTCTGGGTACTTCACCACCAGATCTCTCCATCCTCTTACTATCATCTGAAGTTAGAGCCCTCTCTCTAAGAATGTATTTTCATTATAACCCAAAGAATTCTAATACTCTCCTGGTATGATGACTTTCTTTTCTGCCTATGATGTTGTAGCCATTCCTGGTTAACTAACTGCATAGTTCTGGAGTACATCCTCTTGCTCCTTCTCACAAAAGGGTTACTAGTAGGGACATTTTCTGTGCTTTGCTTATCCTCATTTTGTTCTCATATTCAGTTGATAGTTTGGCTAACTACTGAATTTTAGGTTGAAAATAAATATTTACTGAGATTTTTGAAGGCATTAATTTCTGGCATTCATTCTTGTTTTGAAAATAGAAGCTATACAAATTATTACTCTGCTTTTGATTTATAATTCTATCAATTTTCCTTATTCTGAAATATAATAATTTGCCTTCAGGTGGGTATTTTTCTCTCTTATGCTTAACACTAGAACATTCTTCTTTCAATGTAGAGTTCCATGTCTGGTAATATACATGCATGTAATACATATATAATAGATATTAATAGATATATTAATGATTATATATGATTTGTTAATAAAGCCCTCTATCTTTCCTTTATATAGAAATATGTATAAATAATTACTATTTATATATTACTACTATTTCCTTTATATAGCTATTTCTTATATTTATTATGGACTCTATTGACTCGTTAGACACTGAATTGGTTACATAAATTTTTTGTCTTATAGTTCAAATTGTGTATTATACTTTATGGAAAAATATGACTTTTTCAGAAAATTTTCTTGTTCTTTAAATGTTTTTGTTTCTTTTTCCCTTTTCTTTAAATATTATATTTTAATAGCATACTTCCTGTCTTCACTCTAAATTTTGTTTTTGAGTATACTTTAATATAATTATGACAGGGGTATTTAATTTTCATTTGTTTCCTACATTATCTGTCTCCACCAAGGAAATACTATTTCATTTAAGATCCTCTCATCTATCTTATAAACCTGAGGTTTCCATTCACATGTAAATGTGAGGCATACTAAAAAGTAATAATTGAAAATTAGAGTCTTTGAATAGCAATGATAGCATAACTCNAAAAAAAAAAAAAAAAACCTCCTCTGCCCCAAACATATAAAACAAGTAATAAAATATTACAAAGAAGGCTGAATTAAAAACAACATAAATATCTCTGTGAACCAGCAGTTGACAATAAAAAATAAGTTAAAATTAGGGCTAAAATTCTGAGTTATGAGCATATATTCAGGAATTGTCAGGCTTCATGGGTGAAGGAAAAGAAAAAGTTTCCCTATGAGATGGAAGGCCTGGGCCCAAATACAGCATGTTGGGTGGAGCTTCTTTACTCATGGGAAAAAAAAGGAGGCTGAAATAAGTTGTGTGTTAAAAAAGATTTCTCAGTTTGTAGCTTAAAGAAAGTCAGTGTTCTTGAGCCTAAATTGTGCCACTGGATGACAGAGGGAGATTCTGTTTCAAAAAAAAAAGTGACTGCTCCAGTGGATATCACAGTTCTTCATGGCTAGGAAATGAATATATCTGCTAGCTGTGTATATGTGCATAGGTAATAGTTCTGACTTCTCCATGAGACAGGGTATCTAGAAGTTTGTATCAAGACTTAATACTTAGCTGGAGCTCAAGATCTGATTAGAAGCAGCAACAGAAACTCTATATTGGGGAAGATTACTGAAATGGGGGGCAAAGAGAAAGAAAAAAAGTTTGGGGTGAGGAGAAAGAACTAAAGTAAACCTATAACAAAAACACAGAAATATCAGGTAAATCTAATGCTAAAACAGTCAGCAAAATACAAAATCAAAAGAATAAATTACCATGTGAAATGATTTTTATTGAACAGTATGACAAAGCCTTATAAACAAATATGATTATGATACTCAAAGAGAAAATGAGAAATTATATCCATTAAAACACAAATACAAAATACTATAAAACAAATTAAACCAGAAATAAAGAATTGGTAGATTTTTTTAAAAAAACTACTTATAAATCTTGGAAATAAAAGAAATTGAAATAAAATATAGTTGAGGCAAACTGTAGACTGAATAAAGTAAAAAAGGGGACTAATAGAAAGATAAACTGAGAAATTCACTCAGAAAAAGCAATCAAAAGATATTTTCTATTTTTTGAAAAACAGTTTACAGAACTGGAGGCATTGGCTTACCTTCATTTGGAATTTCAGAATATGAGAGTGTAGGAAATGAAAGAAGGGCTATATTAGTAGTGACAGGGTATTTTTCCAGAATTAAAAAAAAAACATAATAATTCTCAAATTAAAATTTTGTTCTGGGTTCTGACAAGACTTTTATATTGTAATTAAATTTTAATACATCCACACTGAGTAAAAAATCTTGGGAACGCCTAGAGAAAAAGACATGATAGCCAAAGAGGAATGACAGTTTACCTGCAAGCAGATACTTCAGCAGCAACAAGAATTGCCAGAAAAGAAATAAACATTTCAAAGTATTCAGTGAAAATCACTCATTATTATAATAACCATACAATAAACCTACAATGTCACAAACACTAAAATATAAATTTTCAGACAGATTAAGAGATTTTACCATGCAGAGATCACTTCTAAAATAAATTTTAAGTAATATATTTCAGCAAGAAGAAAACCCAAAAAGAAGAAAGAGCATAGGAAACCTATAACAACATCAATTTTAATAAGATATATTGATAGACTCAATTTGCTGATTGTTAAATAATAATTATAGCTGAATTATTTGGATTAATACAAACTCATGGGAAGATATTTGCATGTTGACTATGTACTTCCTGGCAGGCTTCATTTTAAGGTGAATAGGGAGAGACAAGCATTGCCTTACGGGATTCCCAAATCCAAATTTCAGTTTTTGAAGTTCTCTTTTCTTGACTTACAAAGACACTAGAATACGAGTCCTGAAAGGATTTTGAAAAAAACTTTCTACACCCAGCACTTTGGGAGGCCGAGGCAGGTGGATCACGAGGTCAGGAGTTCAAGATCAGCCTGACCAACGTAGTGAAACCCTATCTCTACTAAAAATACAAAAATTAGTGGGGCATGGTAGTGTGCGCCTGTAGTCCCGGCTATGGTGGCAGCTGAGGCAGGAGAATAGCTTGAACCCGGGAGGTAGAGGTTGCAGTGAGCCAAGATCATGCCACTGCACTACAGCCTAGGCAACAGAGAGAGACTGCATACCAAAAAAAATAAAATGAATAAAACTCACTACAACCTCAGATAATTCATAAGCAGTCATGTAACTTAAGCAAATTTCCATCTGCTTGGCTTACAATGATGTTTGAAACAGAATCTTGAAGTGATTTACACCAAACAACCCAGAAAGTATTCTAAGCAGTCATATGATGTAGGTCAAGTTTTTCTTCAAAAGCCTTTCTTCACTCTCTTGAGTTGGGCTTGCCCAGCTTTCTCTTATACTTATCTCTCCAAGAAGAATGTTAAGTTGTATAATTCTTCTTCCTCACTTTACTTTCTTATACCTGTCACAGACACCTGTTTTATTGGAAGGTGTGAATAAGTTCATGGAACAACCTTAATGTCATGAAAATAATTCAGGTACCATTTCCCAAAGAAATCTACAATAAGATGAAATAAAATAAAATGATATATGAATTAAAAAAGGGAGGGGTGTTCTGTGCCCCTCCCTATAAGTTTGGGAAGCACTGCATACTACATATACAACTCGAAGATTCACAATTTGTATAAGCCTGTCAAAGGCCCTTCCAAACCCTGCATTTTAAAAGCATGGTTAATCTGTTTCTAAATTATTGAGCATTTGACTCCATTTTAAAATACACAATATACTGTTATACATCCCCAAGAACATTTGTATTTTTTAAAAAAGAGATAGTGCTTAAGTACATCAGAAAAACAGTGTGATGTAGTGGAAAAACATATCAGATCGGAAATAATGAAGCTAAAATTTCAATCTGAAGTCTATTATAAAAGAACTGTGATAATTATTTCTTCTTTTCTAAAATATAGCACAATCGTTGTTTATCTTTTATAGCTCTAAGATTGTTTTATAAATAAAATATTATTTCCATAATCTATTACAAACCAGAGTGAGCAATGCTTCGGTGAAGAAAAAGAAAGTCCTTTCACTGTTTAAACAAGTAACTCATGCAGGCAAACGCCCTTCTGGCTTCCAGATAGATTGGGCTTGTATAGAGAGGTGACCAGGCTAAGCATGAGAGAACTGAGGTTTCAGAAGGAAGAACAATCTTGTTTTTCAAGAGCAGTTTTTAAAAGAAAGGATGAAGGCAGGAAGAAAGGGAGGGAGAGACGAAGAGGCATCAGCTAAAGAAGAGCATTCAAAATGGTTGCACTTACAAAGTGTTTAAGTGAATGTGAAACTGAATTACTACATTCTCACACTGCTAATAAAACATACTCAAGACTTGGTAATTTATAAAGAAGGGGTTTAATAGACTTACAGTTCCATGTGGCTGGGGAGGCCTCACAATCATGGCAGGCGAAAGTCATGGCTGCAGCAAGCTAAAGTCATGGTGGCCCCAAGAGAGAATGAGAGCCAAGTAAAGGGAAAACCCCTTATAAAAATATCAGATCTCGCGAGACTACTCACTACCCGAGAACTGTATACGGAAACCCACCCCACCCGGGAGGCAGCCAAACCGTATCAGAAACTGAAAAACATCAAAGTAGAGACCCAAACTTTGTTTCCGCAATAGAGAAGAATCACCTGCCTCTTGAGAAACCCTTAGGAAAAAATAATATTCCTGTTTGTACCACTGGAAGCTAGTAACAAAAATGATAGTGCTTAGACCTAGGACGTGGCATTTAAATGAGTGCAGTCTACGTTCTATATATGGATTAGCTATTGAAGCAAAGAAGCTTAATCATTACAAACAGACAAAGGCCATGGCAGGGCATTTGCTAAATGGTTGAGGAGGGTGGATCAATTGTAGTCATTCAACGGAGCAAGATAAATACAGCCTCCTAGAAGGATAGTCTCCAGTCACAATTTAAACATACAAAGGACATTTTCCAGGTTAGAGTAGAGGAGTTTCCCACCAGTTGGCGGAGCACAGAAATGGTACAAGATTCAAATTACCTCACGCCTGTAATCCCAGCACTTTGGGAGGCGGAGGCGGGTGGATCACGAGGTCAAGAGATTGATACCATCCTGGTCAACATGGTGAAACCCTGTCTCTACTAAAAATACAAAAAACTAGCTGGGCATGGTGGCGCGTGCCTGTAATCCCAGCTACTCAGGAGGCTGGGGCAGGAGAATTGCCTGAACCCAGGAGGCGGAGGTTGCGGTGAGCCGAGATCACGCCATTGCACTCCAGCCTGGGTAACAAGAGCGAAACTCCGTCTCAAAAAAAAAAAAAAAAAAAAAAAAGATTCAAATTACCAAGAAGAGCAGTCAAGGACTACTCAGGACTATTCACTGAATCAGAGATTCATTCTCTGTTAAGTTTTGTTGATGAGAAAGCTCCACGAGGCAGTATTTGGGCCACCATTCCAGGTTAGAATTGCAGAAATGATACTATATACTGAAGTAGAATTAGCAGGTTTCTGAAATAGCTGATGAAAAAGACATAGTATGGATCTATTCAATACTCCAAGGATTAAGCTTATATAAAGCAGTCAAACGCCATGTGAAGATCCTGGCATCTATCTTCCTTCATGATCTGCTCTTTATGTATTTTGTTTTATGCTTTACAGTTTAGAGATCATTCTCCTTGATAGATAAAATGAGAGAAAAAAAAGAGATGAATGAATCACTCTGCCTTTGCTGTCACTTTTAACAGTAACTTATCTACCATGAACCATGTTCTTCTTCCAGTTCTGTACAGAGTGAAAATCACCATTTTCCTGAATCCAGTATTCCTTCTTGCTTTTCACCACCTTCTGCTTTTTATCTTTCTCAATGAAATTCTTAAAGACACAAGGGGCCTTTTCACTTATCTCTTTGTTTACATGTCCCTCTTTCTATCTTTGGTATATGTTCTCTAGAATATGGATTCCTTGGAGAATTCCCATTGTGATCACTTTATTCCAGTAGGAGAGAGTTGACAATGCAGAGGGGGAAGTAAACATATGTGCAATCAGGCAGTGTTTTCTTCCATCCAGGAAATGAGTACACATATCAACTATCAACATCTAAGCACAAATTACCTCATAAAATAGCTGTTGCAGATAGTACATAATCCATATGGAACTGTAGAAAATAACAGTATTTTTTCTCATTGCTGCCTCTAGGAAGGTTTCTCAGAATAGTACTGATAACCAATGGGAAGCACAATCTGAATTCTGACGAAGCCAGGCACAGTCTATATGGTAAGCCATGGCACCCATATTATATGCCTATTGGTGTCCTCACAGATAGATCAGGGGGACTAAGTTAACTATATGAGGGCCCAGATTTCTTCTTCAAAGTTATCAATTCCAGGATGACATGGCTATGTTTCCCCAAGACTCCTATCACTGCAACTCTACTGCACAAGATTATCAGTTTGTTACAGCAAATTGTAAAAATTTATTTTCTAATTCTTCTAAAAGATCAATATGAAACTAAAAAACATCAAAGTAGAGACCAAAATTTTTTTTATAAGGGAGTCACCAAATGCCATACACTCTCCATTTTGAAGGTGTAGACAGACCTTCAGTAGATTCATTTTGCATTTATTCATTCATTAAAATATTCAACAATTGGGATGTGTGTGTATGTTTAAAATTCCTTCAAGTACTAGAATGAGAACATCCTTGTTCTCGTTAACTTATCTTCTAAGAAGGAGAACATAAATTAGACAAATACTTGTGGAGTTAATACAGTTGTTAGAGGACTGAGGGGAAGATAATGCTTTGAGCATATTTAATAGGAAGACTTAAGCTCATCTGAGGGCTATGTTAGCTGATCCAGCTGACAGATAAGTAGAGTTGGCTGAGAGAAGAGGAAGGGAGCATTACAGAAGAAAAAGAATAGATATGAGAAAGTGCAGAATCAGAAGAAAGCATAGAATGTTGTAGGATTGATGGAAGGCTCATGAAATTGTAGGCTAAGTTATAAAATAAGGCAAAAGATCAAGTTAAAAAAATTAGAAAAGTGTCACTCATGCAAGGCTTTTCAGCCTGTGTGAAGACACTTAGACTCTCATAGCAATTAGAAGTTAAATAGATAAGGGAATGTCTTGAATAGATTTATGTTAAAAATATTGCATGAGTTACTGTCCAAAGAGAGAGATGAAGGAGACCAAAACAAAAGCCAAAATAGACAAATGGGACCTAATCAAACTCCACAGCTTCTGCACAGCAAAAGAAACAATCATTAGAGTGAATCGGCAACCAACAGATTGGGAAAAAATTTTTGCAGTTT
>NW_016107657.1:2160144-2195584 GCF_001604975.1 Cebus imitator | reverse complement strand
AAAAAAAAAAAAAAAAAAAAAAAAAAAAAAAAAAAAAAAAAAAAAAAAAAAAAAAAAAAAAAAAAAAAAAAAGAAAGGCAATTGCAGGAGGCCAAAGAAGAAATGATACTAAGATGTAGATAGCATGGTAGCAATACAGACTGTTTATATTTAGACTGCAGGGTCACAGTGGTGAGAGAGATGATAGCTTTTATTGACAAGTTAATAGAACTGAGAAGATCTTAGAGCTATTTAATTTTTTTCCATTGTATAGACGAAAGAGCTACTGATAGAAGAAAACAAATGAAAAGAAATGTTAATTGGGCAATAAATAGTTAAAATAGGTTGGATAAAAGAGAAGAGGCTGAGTAAATTCAAAGAGATTTTTGAGTCTAAGTACCATGTGTTATACACACACACACACACACACACACATACACACACAGTCTCAGAAATTTCTATCTCCGTTTCTCTTATCTCCTATCGTTTTTTCCTTCTCTCTCTCTCTCTCTCTCTGTCTCTATCTCTCATGCATACACACAGATTGAGCAAAAAACACTTTGAGTATTTTTATGTTTTGCTATGTTTTTGCATCGTTTTGAGAAATTTTACTGAAAATTAAAATTGACTAATTTTTTCAATGAATAGCTGTGATGAGACTGGACCATTTAGGCAGCTCAGTTTTATTTAGGTTACATATAAGACAAAATGACTGACTTGATTTGAATTTTATAAAGGAGAATATTTGTATTTTCTTTTTTATGCTGGAGAAAAAAAGGTCCAGTATAATACTCAGGTCTCCTACATAAATAATTGCAAAGACTGTATTTGAAAAGTCCTCTGCTTCCTACTCCCTACACTTTAACTTCTTTGTGTACCATTTTTATGATCTACATTAGAAAAACTATAGCCATATATAGTTTCTAGTGATTTTCTGGATAGTATCACCTCACAGTGATACCACTTTTTTCTTTTGTACTCAATCACCAAAGTGGTTTACACTGTACCTCAGATAAGTTTGAGGATATCTGTTCAGGCATATAATAGTTATTTTGATTACAGTGCCATTTCCTCATGCGCTTTATTTAAAGGCATAATCTTTTTTTTTTTTTTTTTTTTTGAGTCGGAGTTTCGCTCCTCTTGTTACCCAGGCTGGAGTGCAATGGCGCAATCTCGGCTCACCGCAACCTCCGCCTCCTGGGTTCAGGCAATTCTCCTGCCTCAGCCTCCTGAGTAGCTGGGACTACAGGCACGCGCCACCACGCGCAGCTACCAGCTAATTTTTTGTATTTTTAGTAGAGACGGGGTTTCACCATGTTGACCAGGATGGTCTCGATCTCTTGACCTCGTGATCCACCCGCCTCAGCCTCCCAAAGTGCTGGGATGACAGGCGTGAGCCACCGCGCCCGGCCTAAAGGCATAATCTTAATAGTCATCTTCTAATCATCCACCCAGCCTCACTAAATTTCAGTAACACTTCCACTATTGCATTTGCATTCTTATGTCAAATTTCAAAGTCATTATTTGGATAATAAGTACTCAGTTCATTGGTTTAGAGGACCATTCTGTTTCTTTTTTGTTCATTTTTTTTTTCTTTCAACAAAATCTACCAAGTATCTGCTATGTAATAGACATTGTCTAATCTCTAGGAATATAATGTGAACACTTTGTTTTTATAAATCAGCATTCTAGACAGAAAGGAAGCGATAAGACCAAACAAATATAAAAAAGGCAAGTGAAGATAATGTGCTATTCAGATAAAAGGATGATATCATAATGTAGCTTCCTAGCTACATTAGATTGTCTATAAGGGGACACTTCAGATGCAATGAAATAACGGGTCATAGAAATCTCTGTAAAAATCATGGAGAGGAGCATTCCAGGCAGTGAAGACAGACATGAGAAAGGCCTTAGGCAAAAGTGAGCTTGGGTTGTGCATGTGAAAGGAAAAGGACGATTGTGGCTGAGTCCTAATGGATTAGGAAGAGTAGCTGGAGTTGATGGTCAGCACACATAGTCTTGTGGGCCAGGGTCAGAAGTCTGAATATTTCTCCAGATGAGATTGGGAAACTAATCTTATGAATGATTTGAGCAAATCAGTGGCATGATCTGGTTTATTGTTTTAAGAAGACTATCTGCTGGTCTTTTGGAGGATGACTTGAACATGGACACACAGATAATCAGGAAACCAGTAGATGTTTATGGTTAGAGTCCAGGAAGTAGATTATTTATGCTTGAATTACAGTGATAGAGTAGTGAACCAATTTGATAAATGTTTTAAAGGAAAAATTGATGATGCTTGTTAAAGGAAGGGGCATGGTGGGTTGAGTAAAAGAAAGGAAGCCAGGATAACACCTACGTTCTGGATTTATACAACAAAGTGTGTGGTGGTATTTTTTTCACAGAGGTGGAGAAGGGTAATTGGGGGAATAATTTTTCAATTAAAAATTAGGAGTTACCTTTTTTTCTGTTTTATCCAGTTAGAGTTTAAGATGGCTTTTAGATACTCAGGTAGAACTTTCAAATATCAGTATACATTCTAGTCTGAAATGTCTAGAGACAGGCCAGGATAAAGATGATATTTTGCAGACCCTTTCACAAATGCAAGCAAAGCCAGGAGAAATAGGTGAGGTGAGCCAAGTCACCCAGAGAAAATGAATTGCAATCATGGCATACACCAACCTTTACAGATATAGAAGAAGCATAAAAGTGAGGAGACAGAGGTTAATGAAATAAAAGAAAACCCTAAATGGGAAAATAATATGCTTTCATTGTGAAACTTAAAGGGGAAGGTAAACAAGAATTTCATGAGGAGATAATCTTTCAGTAGCTGATTGCTGTTGATGAATTAAACAGCTATATATAAGAAGCGCTACTAGGTTAATATTAGATAATATTAGAAATGTATACATCAGTACCTGTCCCACAGGACCTGAATGATGTTATATAAGTAAACTGTCTCAAGTTTTTACAGGCTAGTTTTCAGCATTTCCTCATTTTACTATATATCACTTTCTTTGATAAAAGTTGTCTTCTATTGGTACTTTAATTATTGTTTCTGTGTTTATCAAAATCAGCTGCAATATAGTCCTCAGGATAATAATTCTGTTCAGAGTAGTAACTTAAAATAAGTGCTGACCTTAAAATAAATGCTTTCCTTTTATTGCTCCTTCACAGAACTCATCCACCAATGCCAAAATCCCAGTTGCTTTGGTGACCACTGGAGAAGTACGTGAAAGCACCACCCTATCTCAAATTCTGTTACTTCCTCAGAACATGGAATTTTCCAGTAATCTCTCCCAATTTATTTCATTTCTTTGATTTGTATTCCTTGGAGAATCAACAGAAATGAAGAGCATCTGGTAGGATTTATAAGTCAGTATGAATTAGGGTTATCTGCTTATGCTGTAAGAAGTCCAGTAGAATTTAGGATTATAAGACATGGAGTCAGAAAAAATCAGAATTAAGACTCATTTCTGACACTTGTTGTGAGCCCTGAGGTCAAACTATATACTTTTCTAAAATAAGATCCTCAAAGTGAAATTGGTTCAATGAAATCTTCTTCACAGTGCACATGTGAAGATAAAATGAGATAATAAATGCTAAGCACTCAACACAGTGCCTGGCACATGGTAAGTGCTTCATAAATGTTAACTACCACCAATAAAAATGATGACTGCAATTTCAAAAGTGGCCTATGAACGGTGGGGAGAATATGACTCAGATTAGAAAAGCCTGAAGGTACTCTGAAAGGTGGATTAACATGGGCCTATACACGGGTACCAGAGGAGGAGAATCCATTTTGACTGGAGCAGAGGTTACTCAAAGAGCAGACTCTATAAATCCTACTGAGTTATATTTTCATTTCTCAGTGAAACCATAGAAGAGCCACAGGCTTGCCTCCCTATCTTCAGAATTAAACTCCCGGGAAAACCCATTTTTTTGTAGAATTAGGGCCTACTGAATAACCAGCCCCTCACTTAGTAGTCTGTGCCGTATTTACAGGTCAGCCGCAGCTCTCAGAATTCTCTCACAACGTGACCCATATGTGGTTTTAATTTAGCTCTCTTTCCTTTCTCCTCCTTTCCCTCTTCACGTTGTCTAAGTGCTAATAATAATAATTCAATTTAATAACATCCATCCTCACAGAGTACTCAAGCCCATCCGGTCCTCAAGGACACCTAACCCTTCCCGGGCTCACCTCTCAGCTTCTTTATCACACTTGAAGCACATCATAAACTACATCTTCCCCAGACCTTGTCATAAAGGGTAAGGCCGACATTGCAGGAAAGAAGTCGGGGAAATACAACCTTGAACTGTTTTATCTCCTCTTTTCTCTGCCCTTCTCCTCCCCCTTGCCTTTCCCTCTTCTCTTTGACCAGTACTTTTCCTTCGCAGCCAGAAAGAGAAAAAAACTTAAACTCTTGTTCCCAAAGGGGCTTCCTGGAATGATTCACTTTCTGTTGGGCAATTGAAGCCCAATCTAATATGAACGATACTCAGCATTGATAGCTGCCTCAACAATCATTAATTTGCTAATAGAAATTGCTTTTTGATGATGCAGGTCAGGATGATGGCCTCTGGTTTGTGGATAAAGAAACTTAAACATGAAATGTTAAATGTCTTTTACACAGTGACAGTGCTGAGAATAAGGCAGGGAAAGGATTCACTTATCTGGTATTCAGCTTGATGAAAACTTCAGCATCTCAAAATATAAAAAAAGTAAAGCGGTGAAAGTAACATGTATGAACATCCAAAATAATTGTAATAAAACGTGCTTAGAAAGACTCATGCATTTAATTCACATAATTATGCTGAATTCATTTATTCTCAGTGTACACACAATTTTAACAATTTTGTATAATTGACCTCCTGGTATATAAAAATACTTTAAAGCTAACAATGGTATTAAATAATTAATAAATACAAATTATATTAAATAACATATTAGATAAACTAATAATATTAAAATAGTAAATAATAGCAAATTATGAAGTACAAATTATAGGACAGACTTAATTGTTACACCTTTATGATCATTATTTGAATCCTCTTTTTTTTGCCACATTGTGGGTGAGAAAACTAAGCCTCAGTGAGGCCATATCATGTAAACAAGGTCAGGCTGTAGGTTAAAGACAAATATGGAATGTTACTTCTGTGTATATAACTCCTTACTCTGTATGTCTTAAAAACGAATATAATGTCTACTACATGGAATTGTTGTAAGGTAATATGTGAATGTATAGTAAAAAGTTGTAGAAAGGTAAAATAGAAAACGTTTTAGTTTTGTAGAAATTCTTAGGAACGGAGCACAACATAATTGGTGAATGTTTTAATGAAGATTCACTGATAGCCATTGAGAGACAGGCCAGAATGGGCAAGAGAACTGTATTACAGGCAGTATTACTAAGCGCATGTATTCTAATGCCTTTACCTTGATTAGAATGAGTGCTACACATTTGCACTCATTCCTCTTTTTCCTAACCAAGGTCCAATCTGTAACACTAGATTGTACATGTTAGATTGCATAACACTGTATCACTATCTCTTTGCCACTTCTCATAGTGTTACACAGTACTCTTGCCCACTGATGAATGCACACTACCCAGCCCAGGACTATCAGTATGTACACATAGGTAATCCACAAAGGAATCTGGAAGAAGTAAGACCATCCCAGTATTAAACTGGGAAAAAGTTAATGATGATGTTGACAAGAAAGCCAAACTTTATGAAATATTTAAAGAGGTTTATTTTGAGCCAATATGAGGGACCATGACCTGGGGAATAGTCTCAGGAGATCCTGAGAAAGTGAGCCCAAAGCAGTTGCTTTACAGTTTGGTTTTATACATTTTAGGTTGACAGAAGTTACATGCAAAGATGTAAATCAATACGTGGAAAGTGTACATGGATTTGGCTTGGAAAGGTGGGACATCTCAAAGCAGGGACTTACAGGTCATAGGTAGTTTCAAAGTTTTCTGACTGGCAATTTGTTGAAAGAGTTAAGCTTTGTTGAAAGTCTTAAAGTCAGTAGAAAGAAATGCTTGCATTAAGATAAGGAAGTGTATTAGTCAAGGTTCTCTAAAGGGACAGAACTAATATGATAGAAGAATATATAAACGGGAGTTTATTAGAATTGACTCACATGATCACAAGGTGAAATTCTACAAGAAGCCATCTGCAAGCTGAGGAACCAGAAAGCCAATCCAAGTCCAAAAACCTTAAAGGTAGGGAAGTTGACAGTACAGCCTTCAGTCTGTGGTCAAAGGTCCAAGGGCCCCTGGCAAATCACTAGTGGTCAGTCTAAGAGTCCAAATGCTGAAGAACTTGGAGAGTAATGTCCAAACGCAGGAAGCATACAGCATGGGAGAAAGATGGAGGCTGGAAGACTCAGCAATTCTAGTCCTTCCATGTTCCTCTGCCTGCTATTATACTAGCCGTGTAGGCAGCTGATTAGGTGGTGCCCACCCAGCTTGAGGGGGGAGTCTGCGTCTCCCAGTCTACCCTCAAAGACACAACCAGAAATAATACTTTGAATCCTTCAATACAATCAAGTTGAAACTCAGTATTAACCCTGAGAGGGGGATTGTGGAAGGCATGTTCTTGTTATGTAGAGGAAGCCTCCAGGTGGCAGGCTTCAGACAAAATTGAGGGTGAATATATTTTTTCTGTCTTAAAAGGGGTTAGACTCTTGGTTATTTAGTTAATCCCTCTTAGATCTGGGAAAGACCTAGCTGCATTAATGGAGATTCTCACAGATGCAAAATTTCCCTAACAAAATATGGCTTTGCAGGCCATTTCAAAATATGTCCAAAAAATGTATTTGGGGGTAAAATATTTTTATTTTTTACAGGGCCCGCTGTCATGTGTTGCTATAGCAGACTCGGGTTCAAATTTGGCATCTTATTGCCAAAGAGTCTGCTTTGTCAGTCTTATGATCTCTATAAGTTGTGCCTAAACTCCAAAAGGGAGAGGGTATATATAACGAGGCTTGGTGACCTCAGTTTTCATTATGGGTGAGAATTAAGTTTTTCAAGTTTCTCTTGGCCCAGAGTGGGTCCGTTCAGTTGGTTGGGAGGCTTAGGATTTTATTTTTGGCTTACAAAGTGTTAGCATTTTCACATTTTGTGCTCTTAATTTTCTTGATCTCTGTTTTGGGGTTTTCCATTTGCAAGGGTCTAATACTGTTTTGCTTTCTACTCGTATATCCTGTATTGACAATGTATCTGACAACTTTAGCTAAAAAGTTATCTGTCTCCATTGAAAAGAAACTGATTATGATTCACTTTTTTTTTTTTTTTTTTTTTTGAGACGGAGTCTTACTCTGTTGCCTAGGCTGGAAGGCAGTGGTGTGATCTTGGCTCACTGCAACCTCCATCTTCTGGGTTCAAGCGATTATCCTGCCTCAACCTCCCTAGTAGCTGGGACTAAAGGCACATGTCACCATACCTGGCTAATTTTTGTATTTTTAGTAGAGATGGGGTTTTAATATGTTGGCCAGGCTGGTCTTGATTTCCTTTTTTGGGTAATCCACCCACCCTCAGCCTTCCAAAATGTTGGGATTACAGGAGTGAACCACTGTATCCAGCTAATCATAATTCCCTTCTAAAAGTAGAGAACAGTTATATCTGTTGGGTCACAGAGAATAAAATCCCCAAAAGTACAGTGTTTTGGCATACTGAGCACTTTGGAATTAAAGAAAATTAAAAGGCCTTGGAAGCATCGTCAGAACAAAGAACTGGCTGACCTTCTCCTGTGTCTCCCCTCAAATACGGGGTAGAACTCTCTGAAATTCTCTTACCTGAATCTCCACCAGAAGGAATGAAATTGCCTTTCATTCTCTCCTTGAAATTTCATTTTGGCAAGAAATAAGACTGAGGAATGTAACCATATTTGGATGAACTCTGTCACAAGATATTGTCTAATTCTCAGGCTCATTCAAATTCCAAAAAGAATCATTTACAAGCTCATCTGTCTCCAAGACCCATTAATTTCCCCTTCCATTCATTTACTAACCCTCACAATTGCCCACACACATCCCCATTTTCCTCTCTATAAATAGGGTATATAAGTTTCAGTGATCCAGCCTTACTTGTTCATTTGTTCTGTGTTCATTTGTTTGTTTGTTTTGACAGAATCTTGCTCTGTTGCCCAGGCTGGAGTGCACTGGCATGATCTCAACTCACTGCAACCTCCACCTCCTGGGTTCAGGAAATTCTCTGTTCTCTTCCCTCATTCCCAAGTAGCTAGGATTACAAGTGTGCGCCACCATGCCAGGCTAATTTTTGTATTCTTAGTAGAGACGGGGTTTCACCATGTTTGGCCAGGCCGATCTCAAACTCCGGGCCTGAAGTGATCCAGCAGCCTTGGCCTCCCAAAGTGCTAGGATTACAGGCGTGAGCCACCACTCCCCGCCTATATTTCGTTTTATGTGATTCCTGTGCTTGTGCACATTAATAAATTTGTAAGCTTCTAACAGTTGAGAAAACATGAAACCCATGAAACTCCAAGCTATAGCTCCCACCCCATCACTTCAGCATTATTGCTCCATCAAACCAGCTGTCATGGAAAGACGGGGTAATTGACTCTGATCATCAGAAACAGGTTGGAGTGCTGTTACATAATTCAGACAGAGAATATGTTTTGTACCTAGGCCACTGACTTGGATACTTCTTGGTACCACTTGGCTCAATTTTGATAAGCATCAGTTGCAGTTGTAAGACCAGCAGTAATAGGAACTCTAGTTCATCCTAGTAAACTTTGTTTCCACAGGAAAGGAGGTCCATCAGAATCCTAGAGAAGCTTATTTTACAAAATGTATTCAAGGAGTACAGGGGTTAGTTGAGATAAATTGTTGCAGTGGGCTGCTCGGGTCCTTACCCTTTGGGACCAAGACATTCATTTCTCCATCTTGTGGGAATGTTGGCTATTGACAGGTAATATGGTTAGGCTTTGTGTACCCACCTAAGTCTCACCTTGGATTGTGTAATCCCAGGTGTTGAGGGAGGAATCTCGTGGGAGGTGACTGGATCATGGGGGTGGTTTCCCCATGTTGTTCTCATGATAGTGAGTGAGTTCTCACAAGAGCTGATGGCTTTATGTGTTTGGCAAGTTTCTCCTTCACTCACTCTTCTCTCTTCTACCATGTGAAGAAGGTCCTTGCTTCCCCTTTGCCTTCCGCCATGATCCTATGTTTCCCGAGGCCTCCTGGCCATGTGGAACTGAGTCAATTGAACCTCTTTCTTTTATAAATTACCCAGTCTTGGGTAGTACCTTTATAGCAGTGTGAGCACAGATTACAATAGACGTCAGCTTATTAGCTTTCCTGGAGTTTCCCTCTGCTGATAGCAGGCCATTAAATCTTACTTACTCCTTGCTAGTCTAGGTATAATCCAAGGACCAGCAGCCCCACCAGTGTCTGGGAGTTTGTTAGAAATGCTAATAAATGATCTAACCCCATCCCAGAACTATTGAATCTGAATATGAACTTACAAACTTCAATAGGCATTTACAAAAAAGATGGTATGTGTGTGTATTAAAGTTTGAGAAGAAATGCTGTAGAACATTGTTCTTCATATGTTTTGAATTGTACATCCCTGCCATGAAAAAATAGTAAGCCAAGGATGCATTCATAATATTTATAATATTAACCCAATATATCCTACATTTTTATTATATATCTACTCTTTATTACATATAATATATAATACAAAATCTATATAATTATTGATTATGATCATATTGTATACAATTGTACTAAAATGTCAAACACTAAAAGCATTTTCAAATATGGTGCCTGAAAAGAATAAGGTGAAAATAGTCAGTGAAATTTTCATAGGTTTCTCACACTGCTCTATGGATTGTCATGTATCTTGGCTGTATATACTCCATGTTGGAGATTGCTATTCTCTCATCAGAAACACATTAATCTTGTGCATTAGGTATGTCCCTGGGAAGGGAATTAATGGAAACAACAGGATCAGGGAAAATTGAGGATGATTTTTTTGGTAGACTGGGAATGGAAAGAAAATTAGAGTGGTTTGAATTGACATCAAATGGTGACAGCAACTAAATATGGCATGATTTCATTTAAGGAGGATAGGAAACTTCTCCTTTATTTTCCATTCTGTGTGATTCCAGTCGAAGATGTTTACCACACTTCTCCATTTTTCACATAGGATGCTTGCTCTTTGTAGGCACCTGATTGAATTTTCAGCAGCTGTTTAGCAGGTCATTTTATTTGTCAGGTAGATGAAGGTAATGAGAATTTATCAGCCCCCAGTTCAGATTCATGGCTGATCTGTCACCATGTATTTCTACAAATATTGCTCTTGTTTACTCAAGATGCAGCTCAAATTAGCAAGAAATTATATATGCATACATTATATACATCTATGTATAGATATCTATACATATATGTTTGTAGATACTGTATACATGTATATATATATAATTATATTCATATATACATGCACACACACCCATTATAAATCCAGACTAGGCTTTATAACACCATTCCTACTTCCTCTGGCATGAAGATGAACCAATATAGTGACAATGTGAGTGCCTGAGTTGATATCTCCAGCTGATAATTACATTAATACTAAAGCTCAGGAGGTTGGTACGGAATCTGTTCAGGACCCCTGGTGTGGAGCTGAGCTCTATTGTTGCACACAAAAGAAAACATCCTATAATTTCACAGAAAGCAGAAGGGCAGCAAAATAATATTGTTTAGAAACTGCTCAAGGTAATAGCCACTGTGTCAGTTGCCTTGTCAGCCTTTCTGTCAGCAATGGAATGTTGTAGGGGAATGGAAAAAAGTCCCTCTAAAAATGTAAGACAATTAAGATATGAGTGAGGTAGGAACATGGGGTCTCAGAAAAGAAAGCAACAGCCTTTGTTTTCTAACAAAAATGTGATGCAGGAAACACTCAAGATAGTTCAACATGCTGTGGGTGATGATAGAACGCTGTTCATGAATATCTGAACTAAAGGACCCACTGAGCAGTCACTGTGAAACACTTCCTTGAACCAATTTTTCATTCCAACTCTATTAGGGCTATATAGAGGGAAAAAGTATTTCTATTCATGATGGCTCCTCAAGTTCACTCTTCATCATTCCTCTTCGACTCCATATAAAGTCAATGGTAATGAACCTACAGAAAGAGATACAGGAAAATAAACTTTATCAGTCAGATGTCCCTTAGGACTGCTGGTTCTGAGGACAGAAAGAAACTATGATGCCCAGAAGTTCAGTTACCATGATGTAAAAGGAACTAGAAGTATTCCACTTAAGATAGGTTCTAAGCCATTCTTAATACTAGAAGCTGGGTGTCTGTTATTTTCTTTCTCATAATAGATATCAAAATATTCCCAGATTACCTCATGTGATTATTCTTTTACTGAAAACTATAGGATGAGGAAGGGGAAAAAAAGGAACAGCCACATGATGCTGAACTGAATTGAGCTAATCTTCATTTCTGTAAGTGGATTTGCAATGTAAACAACACATCTGCAAAGGAAAATCACTGAAATACCTGTAAAATAACTATTCTGGGGTTAAAAGCCCAAGGCATCAATGAACTGCAAAAACACATGCTTATTTTCAGAGAATAATTACATAGCACAAAAGCCTTAAACCAAAACCTTCAAGTCAAATCAAAATGACCATATAAATCAAAATTACAAAAAAACTAATAATTCAAATTGTAAGAATACCAGCCAACACAATTAATACTGAAGAATGCTTATTCCAGATATTCTAAATTAAATGCATTATAAATATTTCAGATTAAATTATTTTTAATTGGCCAGTTTTTAAGTCTGCTATTAGATTGCTTTTGTATGATAAGGATTTTCCAAAGACAAACCATTTTCTTCATTATTCAGAATAGAAGCTATAACTCCAAACAGGCAGAAAGAAAATAAGATCAGTGGCACAGGAAAAAAGAACCAATTTATAAGTTTGGAAATGAAAAATTTAAGTATGTAAGTAGAAATGCAACTGATGTGATGGAGACATAGCAGAAGAGAAAGTTACTGATTTAGAAAATAGTACTGAGAAAAACAGCATGTTAGATAAAATGTTATATTGAATTATATAAAACAATATTTAAGAAATACAGAGGATAGGTTGATAATCATATTTTACTGAGTCATCAGTGTAGAAAAGAATAGAGAGAATGGTAAAAATGTAATACTTTTAGAGATGTTGAGTAATCATTATTTTGGAAAAGAGTTTTCAGATAGAAAATTCGGTACTAACCTGGATAAATAGGAAGAAATCTACATTGTAGTTATATTATTATGAAAGTACAAATTATTCAAAGTAAAGTTTATTCTTAAAATATTATCAAAAATAAGACTAGTTACTAGATGGTGATAGACTCTTTTCATCAATGTATAGATTAAAAAGCAGTGCAATATTTTCATAGCATAAGGGATGGCAATGCAACATATATATTTTTTAATGTTCAACTAAATTATTATTCCAAAATGAGGCCAAAATAGAGTCTAAAACAATTTGTTATCAGTGAACTCCTGCCAAAGATCTATTCAAGGCAAAACTTGAGTCAGAAGAAAGCACAGGAAATGTTGAAGTAAACTCATAAGCAATGTTCTATACAAAGCATTTCTAATTTTTGTTTTTGATAACACATTTTATAATAAGGTTGACAAAAAGGCATATTCAGTGACCAAAAGTCCTTCCCATGATTAGGAAGAAAACTGTAACACTAGATAATTTTAGATTTTGTCAGAAAATTATATAAATGTTTAAAATGTATGTGCGTGAGAGTCTGTGGCAGAGTAAGATGGCTTACTGGAAGTCTCCATTGATTGTCCTCTGCAGGAGTAACAAATTGAACAACTATCCACACAAAAATATCACCTTTATAAGAACTAAAACTCAGCTTAGGTACCAGTTTGGCCACAGTGGGTTACAGCACAAGCAGGCTCCCTGATTCCAGGCCTTAGCTCTTGGATGATATTTCTAGACATGGCTTGAGCCAGATGAGAGGCCACTGCACCGAAAGGATAGTCCTAGGCCTGGCAGCATTTACTACAAGCTGACTGAAGAGCCCTTGGGCCTTGAATGATCAGCAGTAACCATGTATCATGAGCCTGGGGAAGTGGTGGCCATGAAGAGAGACTCCTCTGCTTGTGGAAAAGGGAGGGAAAAGTGGGAAGGACTTTGTCTCATGGCATGTGTTCCCTCTCAGCCTGGATAGGTAGATGCCTCAGGTTTCTGACTCCAGACCCTGGATCCTGGATGGCAACCATGAAGCCACCTGGGAATGGGGGGAGCATGCCACCCTGAAGGGAAGAACACATGCCTGTCTGGTTTCACCACCTGCTGATTATAGAGCTCCAGGGCCTTGAACAAATATAGATGGTAGTCAGACATTTGTTGCCATTGGAACTTGGGCAAGACCCAAAGCCATGCTGACACAGCACGATTCTAGTGGTTGTGGTCACAGGACTACTTGTGTCGCCCCTTCTTTAGCTCCAGGCAGATCAACACAGAGGGAGAGACTCTGTTTGGGAGAAAGTAAGGAATGAGACCAAGAGTCTTCAATGGCCAGACACCAACAAATATTCATAAGCATCAAGAACATCCAGGATAATATGAATACTAACAAGCTAAGAAAGTCACCAGTGACTAATCCTAGAGAGACAGATATGTGATCTTTCAGACAGACAATTCAATATACCTGTTTTGAGGAAGTACAATTAAATTCAAGATAACGCAGAGAAAAAAATCAGAATTTTATCAGATAAATTTATCAGAGATGTAAATAATTAAAAATAATCAAGTAGAAATTCTGGCATTGAAAAATGCAATTGACATATTGATGAATTCATGCATCTCTTAACAGCAGAATTCATCAAACAGAAGAAAGAATTAATGAACTTGAAGACAAGTTTTTTGAAAACACACAGAGGGGACAAAAGAAAAGAGAATTAAAAAGAACAAAGCACATCTATAAGGTCTAGAAAATAGACTCAATAGGACAATTCTAAGAGTTACTGGCCTTAAAGAGGAGGTGTAGAGAGAGAGAGAATAGGGATAGAAAGTTTATTCAGAGGGAGTAAAGAGAACTTCCCAAGAGCTGGAGAAAGATACCAATACGAAAGCATGAGAAGGTTATATAGAATGCCATATAGATTTAACTCAAATAAGACTACCTCAAGATATTGAGTAACCAAGCTCCCTAAGGTCAAGCATAAAGAAAGCATCCTGAAAGCAGAAATAGAGAAGAAATAAATAACATACAATGGAGCCACCGTACATCTGGCAGCAGACTTTTCATGGAAACTTTACAAGCCAGGAGTGGCATAACATATTTATTTACTTCTTCATTTGTTTATTATGTTTTTTCTTTCCAATTTTTAAGTTCAGAGGGTACATATACAGATGTGTTACATGAGTAAATTGTGTGTTGTGGGGGTTTGGTGTATAGATTATTTCTTCACTCAGGCAATGAGCTTAGTACTTGATGGGTAGTTTTTACAACCTCACCTTCCTCCCACCCTTCACCTTCAAGTGGTGCCACTGTCTGTTGTTCCCTTCGTTGTGTCCATGTGTACTTAATGTTTAGCTCCCACTTACGAGTGAGAGTATGTGATATTTGGGTCTCTGGTTCTGCATTAATTCACTTAGAATAATGGCCTCCAGCTCCATCCATTTGCTGCAAAGGACAGGATATTACTATTTTTATGGCTGCATAGTATTCTATAGTGCATATATATCACGTTTTCATTGTCCAGTCCACCGTTGATGAGCATCTAGGTTGATTCCATGACTTTACTATCAAGAATAATGCAGCAATGAATATACACGTGCATGTGTCTTCATGGTAGAATGACTTCTCTTCCTTTAGCATATACTCAGTAATGGGATTGCTGAGTCAAATGGTCATTTTGTTAAGTTCTTTGAGAAATCTCTGAACTGTTTTCCACAATGTTTTAACTAATTTAAATTTCCACCAGAACTGTACAGCATGCCATTTTCTCTACAAACTCAGTATCTGTTACTTTTTGATTTGGTAATAATAGTCATTCTAACTAGTATGAGATGGTATCTCATTTTGGTTTTAATTTGCATTTCCCTAATGATTAGTTATGATGAGCATTTTTTTCATATGCTTTTTGGCCATATGTATGTCTTCTTTTGAGAAGGGTTCATGGCCTTTGTCAATGTTCTAATGGAGTTATTTGTTTTTTGCTTGTTGATTTGTTTAATTTCCTTACAGTTTCCAGATATTAGACCTTTGTCATAAGCATAGTTTGCAAATATTTTCTCCCATTCTATACGTTGTTTGTTCACTGCCTTTATAGTTTCTTTTGCTATGCAGAAGCTCTTTAATTAGGTCCTACTTGTCAATTTTTGTTTTTCTTGCAATTGCTTTTGGACCCTTCATCATGAAATCTTTACAAGGGCCAATGTCCAGAATGGTATTTCCTAGGTTTCCTTCCAGAGTTTTTATAGTGTCAAGATTTACATGGAAATCTTTACTCTATCTTGACTTGATTTTTGTATACTGTGAAAAGAAGGGTTACAATTTCAGTCTGCATATGACTAGCCAGTTATCTCAACACCATTTATTGAATACAGAGTTCTTTTTGCATTGCTTGTTATTGGGCATGATACATTTAAAATGCTGAAGGACAAACGTTTTATCCTAGAATAATAAATATATCCAGCAAAAATATCTTCCAAACATGAAGAATAAAGACTTTTCTATTCAAACAAAAACTGAAGGATTTTATCAATAGCAGACACCTGTTCCACAAGACATTCTAAAGGGATTTCTTCAATCTGAAAGAAAAGGATGTTAATAAGCAATAAAAATTATCTTAAGGTACAAAATTCACTGGTTATAGTAAATAAACAGGAAAACAGAATATTATAACACTGTAACTGGGGTGTATAAATTACTCATGAGTAGAAAGACTAAAAGATGAACTAATCAAAAATAATAACCACAACTTTTCAAGATATAGATAGTACAATAAGATATAAATAGAAACAATAAAATGTTAAAAAGCGGGGGGACAAAGTTATGTCTAGAGTTTTAGTTTTTTCTTTGCTTTTTTTTTGTTTGTTTATACAATCAATGTTAAGTTGTTATTTGTTTAAAATAATGGGCTATAAGAGATTATTTGCAGGCCTCATGGTAACTTCAAATCAAAAAAACACAATGGATACACAAAATATTAAAAGCAAGAATTAAAACATACCACCAGGGAAAATCCCTTTCACTAGAAAGGTGGAAAAAAAGAAGACCAGAAAACAAATAACAAAATTGCAGCAGTATATCATTATTTGTCAATAATAACATTGACTGTAAATGGACTAAACATTCCAATCAAAGAATTAGAGTGGCAGAATGGGTAAAAAATAAGACCAATAATCTTTTTCCATCAAAGAAAAACACTTCATCTTTAAAGACACACATAGACTGAAAATAAGGTATGGATACATATGTATCCATGTGTCTTTATAGTCTAATGATTTATAATTCTTTAGGTATATACCCAGTGATGAGATTGCTGGGTCAAATGGTATTTCTGATTCTAGATCCTTGTGAAATAGCTGCACTGTCTTCCACAATGGTTGAACTAATTTACACTCCCACTGACTGTGAAAGCATTCCTATTTATCCACATTTTCTCCAGCATCAGCTGTTTCCTGACTTTTTAATGATTGCCATTGTGAAACAAGCATGAGATTGTATCTCATTGTAGTTTTGATTTGCATTTCTATAATGACCATTGTTGATGAGCTTTTTAAAAAAATATTTGTTAGTTACATAAATATCTTCTTTTGAGAAATGTCTGTTTATATCCTTCTGAATGGGAAAAAACTGGAAGCACTACCTTTGAAAACTAGCACTAGACAAGGGTGCCCGCTCTCACCACTCTGATTCAATATAGTACTGGATGTTCTGGCCAGGGCAATCAAGCAAAAGAAATAAATAAAGGGTATTCAAATAGAAATTGTCTCTGGTTGAAGATGACATGATTGTATATTTAGAAAACACCGTCATCTCAGGCCAAAATCTTCTCAAGCTGATAAGCAATTTCAGCTAAGTCTTAGAATACAAAATCAATGTGTAAAATCCACAATCATTCCTATACATCAATAATGGACGGAGAGCCAAATTATGAGTGAACTCCCATTCACAATTGCTACAAAGAGCATAAAATATGTAGGAATACAACTTACAAGGGATATGAAGGACCTCTTCAAGGAGAACTACAAACCACTGCTCAAGAAAATAAGAGGACATAAACAAATTGAAAATCATTCCATTATCATGGATAGGAAGAAACAATATTGTAAAAATGGCCATACTGCCCAAAGTAATTTATAGGTTCAATGCTATTCCCCTCAAGCTACCACTGACTTTCTTCACAGAATCAAAAAAACTACTTCAAATTTCATATGGAACCAAAAAAAGCCTATAGAGCCAAGACAGTCCTAAGTAAGCAAAAAGAACAAAGCTGGAGGCAACATGCTACCTGACTTAAAACTATACTACAAGGGTACAGGAACCAAAACAACATGGTACTGAAACCAAAACAGATCTAAAGACCAATGGAACAGAACAGAGGCCTCAGAATTAATTCCACACACCTACAACCATCTGATCTTTAACAAACCTGCCAAAAACAAGCAATGGGGAAAGGATTCCCTAATTAATAAATGGTGCTGGGAAAACTGGGCTAGTAATATGCAGAAAACTGAAACTGGACCCCTTCTTTACAACTTATACAAAAATTAACTCAAGGCATATTAAAGGCTTAAAGGTAAGACCTAAAACCACAAAAACCCTAGAAGAAAACCTAGGCAATGTCATTCAGGACATAGGCATGGGCAAAGACTTCATGACTAAAACACCAAAAGCAATGGCAGCAAAAGCCAAAATTAACAAATGGAATCTAATTAAAGAGTTTCTGCACAGCAAAAGAAACTATCATCAGAGTGAATAGGCAACCTACAGAAAGAGAGAAAATTTTTGCAATCTATCTGACAAAAGGCTAATATACAGAATCTATAAGGAACTTAAACAAAATTACAAGATTTACTGAATATTTTAAGTTCACTATTGATATGTACTCTTCAGAAGAAAAGATTTCATTCAAAATATTACTGCTCATTGAAGGACACCTAGTCAACCTGCAGCTCTGATAGAGATGTGCATGGAGGCTAAGGTTTCCTTCATACCTGTTAACACAATAGCCCATAAATCAAGGAGAAATTTTCCTCTCATGGATCTGAAAGAAGTAAATTGATTAAATTTTGAAAGTATTTACCATTTTAAAATAGATGCCTTTAAGAATATTTGTAATTCATGAAAGAAGGTCAAAGTATCAACATTAAAAGCACCTTGGAAGAAGTTGATTCCAACACTCATGGATGACTTATTTATTTTTTTGAGACAGAGTCTCACTCTGTTGCCCAGAATGGAGTCCCGTGGCACAGTCTCGGCTCACTGCAACCTCTGCCTCCTGTATTCAAGTGATTCTCATGCCTCAGCCACCTGAGTAGCTGGGATTATAGGCCTGCACCACCATGCCCAGCTATTTTTCGTATTTTTAGTAGAGATGTGGTTTCACTATGTTGGCCCAGCTGGTCTCGAACTCCTGGCCTCAAGTGATCCCCTGACTCAGCCTCCCAAAGTGCTAGAATTATAGACATGGGCCACTGCACTAGACCCCGTATGGCTCTTAGACATTCAGGATTTCAGTGGAGTCTTGCAGCAAGTAACTGCAGATGTGGCAGAAAAAGCACAAGAACTAGAATTACAAGTGGAGACTGAAGATGTAATTGAATTGTTACAATTTCATGACAAAATTTAAAGGAAGAGTTGCCTCTGATGAATGCATGAAGATAGCTGCTTATTGAGATTGAATCTACTCTTGGTTAAGATGCTGTGAACACTGTTGAAATGACAACAAAAGATTTACTATATTACGTAAACATAGTCAACAAAGCAGTGGCAAAGCTTGAAAAGATTGACTCCAATTTTGAAAGCAATGCTACTGTGGATAAAATGCTATTCAATAGCATCATGTGCTACAGAAAAATCTGTCAGGAAAAAGAATCAATGTAGCAAATTTTATTGTTGTCTTATTTTAAGAAATTGCCACAGCCATATCGACCTTCAGCAACCACCATCCTGATCGGTCAGTAGTCATCAACAGTGAGGCGAGACTCTCCACCAGTAAAAAGATTTCTATTTGTGGGGCAATCAGATAATCATTAGCATCTTTTAGGAATAACGTGTATTTTAATTACATATGTTATTTTTCAGACATAATGTTATTATACCCTTAATAAACTACAATATAGTATTAACATAACTTTTATATGCATTGGTAAACCAAAAAAACCTGTGTCATTCTTTATTTCAATATTTGCTTTATTACAACAGCTAGAACCAAACTCTTATTTTGGAGGTATGCCTGTATTAATCCAGAGACCAGTTTGTTTATTTTGCTGTTATTCCTTATTTACTTAGTCCTCAGTGTCCTTTACATGTAGCTGGCACATATAGAAAGAGATGATGGAGAAGACATCTACTCTTAAACTTTTTGGCCTAAAAGTGACACATATGACTTCTGCTCATAGTCCATTGTTAATAACTAATCATATGACTTTACATAGATTTAAAATGAGTAGCTATGTTTGTAAGGAAACACATTAATCATTGATGAAAAAGTGCCCATCTCTGCCACAAGTTGTCCATGTAAACACCAATATATCCATTTGTAGTCTTTCTCTTACCCAAAAAACAATTTTTCCTTCTATAAATGAAACATCTCAAAATCCCATCCAATCATGTCATCAGTTCAAATCCAAGATCTTCTGGCAATATTCAGTTCATTCCAGCAGGTTCAGGTATAGTTCCTCATGGCCTGATAGATTTTTGAAATGGAAGAGACAAGTTATCTCTCTTTATTTCTTCCGAAAACATCCAATATCATTGTGGAACAGGCAGGAAAACATCCATCAACATTCCAGTTGAGTAAAAGAGAACATTGTGAGATACAAATAGTCACTGGTCCATAGAACTTTTAAATTCCTCTATTGTGGCAACTTCTTATACTAGCAGTGGCTGAGATAGAGCCTGATGCTGCTCTCTGGGAGGAATCCTGTTGCTTATGGTTCTGCATGACTTGTGACTCTACTCTTTGAGATATTCTTTCTTGTTCATTACCCTCCAAGGACACTCCTTTTGGGGCTATTTCCCACCTGGGAGGAAAACAATATAGCTTTCATAGCATGCTTTTAATCTCAGCATGTTTGGGACATGCTAAGGACTCAAAATTTGCCCTAAGACCTAAATATACAAAGGCTATTTGGGTCATAGATGCTATTTCTTTGAAAATGCAACTCTACAAAATATATAGTAGGCTTCTGATCTATTTCCTCCCAGGGCCAGTAGTTTTTTTTTTTTTTTTCTTGATGCTATTCTCAAACCCAATTAATTTCTTTGTTTTTTGATTCCATGTCTTTTTCTCAACCATTTAATAGCAGTTTTTGAGTCATGCCCTCAGTAGAAAAAATAATTTGCTCCAGATAATTCAAAGAAAGAAATTTGAATAAAAGGGCTCTGTCGACAGGCATGAATAGGAATAAGGAAACAAAGGATGATGAGCCACTCAGTGACTATCAACAGAATGAAGCTGTGACCACTCTTAGTGATGAAGGAAGAAAATAGAGTTACTAGAACGACTGAGAATTAGAGCCAGGTAAGGGTGACCACTGAAACAAGCTGTAGTGATGGGGAAATGGAAGTTGTGCCAAAAGAACAAAGAAATAAGGAGGGAATAGCCAAACTCTCCAAAGTCCTGCTGCATGCATTTAAACCCAAAGAGAAACCTGCTGCAAGGCAATTCTAGAGAAGCAGTTCACAGGGGTCAGCTTTCGGAGGCAAAAATAAAGCAGTGAAGAGTGGAGAATTGATCTGTGTTGGTTAGGAGTGGCTGTAAGTGGCTAATAGTCCACAAAGATGATTACCATGAGGCCAACTAACAAGACTGAGTGGAAGGTCACAGCTTTAATCTGAGTTTCATACAGGGCTGAATCTTCATGCGTCTTGGGGTCTTGGTTGCTCAAATCCCTTTTATTTTTATCCATTTGAGTTATGGGGTGTAGAATTAGTCAACTTTTTAAATCCCTCCAAGGTTCTAAATTCTATGATTCTATATATGTTTTTTCATTTTTATTTGAAAACTTGTAAGGCCTTCCTGGAGCTTGTCTTTTTCTTCACATACCTTCATAAACATATCTGGTAGCCGCCAACTTACACTGCAATATTTTGTTTTCCACTCTTCTCTTGAAGTTACAGTTGGAGGCAAATGGTTTGTCTTACTTGAGGCAATGGTTTACAGAAGTGTTGTCACTACATGACATGGATTTCAAGCTTTCCAGTTTCTGATATCTGTTGCCTTGCCACTGCCACATGACAGCTATGACAATATCATATATTTTAGGATTTTGTTATGGCAGCACTCTACTTCAAGGCAACATTTTTTTGTAGTAGTTAAGAAAATACAAGTTGCCATAACAAACATGTCTCAAAATTTTACTGACAAGAGAATTTTCTTTTCACTAGATGCAAATCCAATGTGAATTTTCAGTCGGTAGCTTTTTCTCTATTGATTCAGGAACTCAGGCTCCCTTTGTCTGGTAACTCTACAAAACACTAGGCTTCAAATTATTTTGCATTCAGCCAATGAGTGAGTAAAGTGAAGATGAAGAAAGCGTGCCTAATTCTTAACCAAGTTGGCTCAAAAGGAACACACATCACTTCTGCCCATATTTGATTGGTGAGAGTTAGCCATATGGACCCAAGAAGATGCCAAGAGGATTGGAGAAGGCAGCTCTTGGCTTGGCACAAAAACTCTAACCTGAAATAGAAGAAAATAAATATTTGGAGAAATAATAGCCATCCGTGCCAAAGGGGGAAAACAAATCACACAGAAGGTGGCAGGAATATGTACAAACAAGCAGAAAGCACTATAAATGTGAAAATAATAAACCACTTAAAAACAGAAAGTATGAGTTTAATTTTTGAAATATATCAAAATTTAGCTTTCTGTTGCTTATTTAAAGGGGAATTTAAAATAAAGCAACAAAGAAGTTGAAAATACATGTTTGGAGAAAAATGTATACTGTGCAAATTTCTGTTAAAAATACATAGAAAAAATAGAATTTAGAATGCAATGTCTATGGATATAAGCATAGCAGAACTAAAATATAGTATGTGCACCTGACCACATAGTTTTGAAATATATAATGAAAAATGACAGAAAATGTAGCAAGCTGCTCATTAGCTTTACATTTTTAAAAATATCAAAATGGAAATATCAAGCAAACACTATAATACTACATTTAAAAATAAATTCTATAATAAAATCAGCCAATTTGTGTTCTGGTTCCAAGTAAGATGGAGTGAATTCTACTCTGTTTCTTCCACTAAATGCTACTCTAAAATCTGGAAAAAATGCAAGATTTATTAAAAAGAAAAACAGAAGCCTGCATACTACAAACAAGTTGCATACATTCAACACCTTTAATAAAATGGAGAGTATATTAGATACTATAAAGCACCCAAACTCATTCAAACTGAATACTCCTATAACTATTAAACATAGTAAATTCATCATTGAAAAACTTCTGAAAAAGGAAATATCCAGGCCTAGACTATTTTATTGATGAATTCTGCCAAATAATTAAAGAAGAAATATAATTAATTCTACACAAACTTTTCCAAAAAAAAAAAAATAGAAAAGGAGAGAACAGTTTCCAACTCATTAAAGAAGCCAGTATTACCCTGATTACAAAACATATAAAAGAGAGCACAATAGAAGGCAATACTGTACTAATAACTCTCATGAACAGAGACACAAAAATCCTCAAGAAAATACTGGCAAATTCAATACATCAATACATAAAAAGAAAAATAGATAAACAAATGGGGTTGACTGTGGAAATGCAAAGTTGATTCAAGGTGCAAAAACCAATCCATACAAGACATCATATAAACGGTCTAAGGAAGAAAAAACACGATTACTACAATTGGTGCTGAAAAACATTTGACAAAATACAACATCCAAAAATGATTAAAATTCTCAGTGAATGAGGAAGAAAAGATAACTCACTCAACCTGATCAAGGGCATCTAAAAAGCTATTGCTACATCTTACCTAACAGAAAAAGACTAAATGTTTTCCTCCTAAAACTGGTAACAAGGCAAGTGTGCCCCTCTTATGCCTCCTATTCAACATGTGCTGGCTTTTACAGCCATTGATGTAAGAAAAAAGGGAGTACAAAGTGTGAAGTTTGAAAGTAAGAAATAAAACTTACTCTATGTCCAAGTGACATATTGTATACATATAAACTCCTCCAAAAATTGTCCACAAGATAAATCAAAAGGTGGAACTAATAAGTGAGTTTAGCAATGTTGCTGAAGGCAAAGTCAAGTAGTGTTTCTATATACTAACAAGTAGCATTCGAAACTTGAACTTAAAAACAAATAAGCACTTGCAATAGCTCTACAAAATAAAATACTTAGCTATGCACCAAAAAACTTATTTAAAAAATTTTAAAAGGTCCAAACAAATGGAGATGCATTCTGTGTTCATGTATTGGAAGACTGAAGAACATATGTCAGTATTTTTCAAATTCATCTATAGATTTTACACAATTCCAACCAAAATCTTAGTGGATTTTTATGTATGAAGATACAATAATTCTAAAATTTATATGAAAAGGATATGATTCATAAGGGTCAAAACAATACTGAAAAAGAAAAAAGTGGATTCATACTAATGGATTTAAATAGTTACTATGAAGCTACATTTATGTAGAACGTGTCATGTTGGTGAAGGGATAAATGTATAGATCAATAAAACTGAAAATAAAATCCAGAAGTAGGTCAATACAAATATGTCCAGGTGATTTTTAAAGTATATTGTAAAGGAAATTCAATTGCTAAAAGAAAGTCTTTTCAACAAAGAAAAAGCAAATAACTCAGTCTAAACCTCACACCTCATACAATATTTAAATTAAAATGGATCATATAACTAAATGTAAAACTAAAAATGATGACACTTTCAGAAGAAAACAGAGGGAAAACTGCTTATAACCTAGGGCTGGACAAAGTTTATTAAACATGACACAAAAAGCAGAGTCCAGAACAAATACATCAAAATGGATTTGATCAAGTTTGGAAGTTTTGCTTTGAGAAAGATACTAATAGGAGAATGACAAAAAAAATTAAAGACTTGTATAAATTATTTTGTAATCTCATATGTGAAAAAGGAACTTGTATGCTAGAACTCTCAAAACTTAACAGTAAGTAAACAAACAACCCAAATAAAAACTGGATAAGAGTATTGAACAGATTCTTCACCGAAGAGTATATACAAATAGCAAGTAGCTGTCTGAAAAGGTATTAATATCACAGTTGCTAGAAAAATAATTTAATACAATGATGAAATACCACTGCATACCTCTTAGAATGGCTTAAACAAACAAAAAAAATACAACAAAAAGATTATTTAAAAAGTGGTTACTCTCATATATTGCCAATGGGACTGCAAAATGGTGTATCATTCAGGAAAACCATTTGGCAGTTTCTGTGTACAGTAGTTAAAACATATACTTACTATATAATCTAGCCATTCACTCCAGAGGGTTTAACCTATAAAAATGAGAACTATACATTCATGGTTGTATCAGCAATATTCATTTATTTTTTTGAGACAGAGTTTCTCTTTCATTGCCCAGGCTGGGGTGCAATGGCGCGATCTCGGCTCACCGCAACCTCTGCCTCTTGGGTTCAAGCGATTCTCCCTCCTCAGCCTCCCAAGTAGCCTGGATTACAGGCATGCACCACCATGCCCAGCTAATTTAGTGTTTTTAGTAGAGACGAGGTTTCTCCATGTTAGTCAGACTGGTCTCAAACTCCTAACCTCAGGTGATCCACCCATCTTGTCCTCCCAAAGTGCTGGGATTACAGGCATGAGCCACCATACCTGGACATATCAGCAATATTTATAACCACCAAAAATGGAAACAACTCAAGTGTCCTTGAATAAGCAAATGGATTAACAAACTGTGATATTATCACTCAAAAAGGATAAACTGTTTATATATGCACCAGCTTGGACACATCTCAAAGGCATCGTGCTGAATGAAATAAACCAGTCTTAAAAGGTTTCTTACTGTATAATTTTATTTATGTGGCATTCTAAAATGAAGATGATAATGACAGATAACAGAATGGTGGCTAAAAGGGGTTACAGATTTGGGGGAAAGGTGACCAGAAAGGGATAGCATGAGGTAGTGTTTTTGGAATGATACGACTCTTTTGTGTCCTGATTGCAGTGGTGGTTACATTAATATATACATTGTTAGAAGTCATAGAAATTGAATACACAAAAGATCAAATTTATAGTATCTTAATTTAAAAAAATTTTTTTAAAAATCATCAAACTTGGTGTGATACATATGTGTGTGTGCACTGCAAGTAAGGTAACGTATGTACATAAAATATTTGGAACCATTGGCCATATATTTAGTCACCAAAAGCCTCAACATTTTTCAAAAAATCACTAATATACAAGTTACAACCTCTATTCAAAAGACAATGTAATTATAAATAAACAAAAAGTGCACTTTGGACAAAGCACATATGTGAATACTTAAAAATGAAATACTAAATAAGTTGAAATGAAAATTACAAAATGCTTAGGACTGAATGACAATGTAAGTTCAGCATGTCATCTAAAGTGAGACAGTGTAAATAAATCACTTAAGCATTTAGCTCATTTAACTTAGGACGTAAAGAAGGAAAACCTAAGTGAGCTAAATAGAAGAAAAATTAAATGGAAATTAAGAAATGATTGAGAGTATCAATAAAATGCAAAGCTTTTTATTTTGCTTTAGAAAATAAAAAGCAAAATTACACAAACCGTTAACAAGAGTTATCAAGTGAATTAAAAGGAGAACAAAGGTACAAGTAAATAATATTGATATAAAGAATTGGGTCATAATTACATAGAGCATATAAAACAAAAAAAAAGAATTTTTAGAAAAACACTGTATCCAAATTTAAACACTTACATGAAATGAATAATTTTCTGGAAACATAAGAATAAGCAAAATTGACAAGAAAAAATATAAAGTCTTGACAAATCAATAATAATTATTCAAAATGAGTGTATAAATAAGTTTTTCCCTCAAAAGTTAACAGTTTCAGAAATTTTATAGGCAAAGCAAATATGGCAAGATATTTTGATATGATATATTTGGGATTTTTTTTTTAGGATACAAGTATATATTATGTTGTTCTCTGTATTGTTCTGCTTGAAATATTTCAAAATTAAAAATAAATTGCAAAAAGCCACTGGGTTTAGAGCAGAAAACACAATATTCAGGTCTTGGCTTTGTCTCTTGTTCATGGTGTAATATAAGACATGCAACATGTCCCATGCTCAGTTTTCTTTTTCATTGTGAGGCGAGTATCAGGTAAAACGTATGAATGTGCCTTGCACATGTGTGCTGTGTGCTCAGTGAGTAGTTCTGGATCTTATGTGGACACCTAGACTCAAGAGGCTTAGAATCTAACACTATGATGGATCTTACTAAGACACCAGCAACAACAACCAGCATTTTACGATTGTGCCAAATAAAGTTTGTGCCTGAGTTTGTAGGAATAGCAGTTGAGAACTACATGTGGAGTTTGAATTAGGCAAATTGGGATAAAATTCATTGTTCCTAGAAAATGAGAAAAAAAATGAATTTCAAAACTGTGAAACTCAAATTTTAAAATTCTTGACTATGCACGTTAACTGGAATGGAATATTTTAGCAAGGGGGTTAGTGCTTATGCCCTGGCCAAACACACTTTCTTCTTCATGACATGCTCCAGAAGACAAATTGCAGCATGTTCAGAACAGAGAGAAGACACCAAAAGGACTAATTGGCTTTTATTGTCAGGACCCAAACAAAGAACCAGTGATTTTACAACATGGGGAAGGGAACCCTGGGAAAGGCATGAATAGATGGCTTCCTGTGTGTGAGGACAAAAAAGGAAAGGTAGTGGGCTGGAACTCCAGTGATGATGCAATGACAAGATGGCATTTGTGTCACTTTAAGTTTCTAACAGTCTGTCAGAAGAGGAGCTGGGTCATATGTCCTATAGTTCATATGACCACCCTGATGTCTTCATGCTCAAGCTTGATAACTTCCTAAAGGAAAAGCAACATGGGGTTTGGGACCAGATGAGTCCCAACTGCCATTCCAACTGGGGTGCCTGTCCTTGTGGTCTATTTCCTTCATGGTTAGAGACCTTTTAGAATGACACACAAAAAAGTCCTGTCATTCCCACCTCATGGCCACAGATTGTTCCTAGAAGCTTCATGAACCACTGTGTGAATCAAGCTGTTGGTCACAGGAAGGGAAGCCTACAAATGCCACCATACCCTCCCATCATTACCTGGAAATAATCTGATTTTTGGAATCCCTTGTTAATTGATCCAAAATATAATTCTCTGTGTCAATAAGTGGAAAATGGTGTTTAAATGTCTTGATACAAACTTTTGGAAAATGACAAAAGATTAGAGATTTGTGGTTTGTGATAATGAGACCCCTAGGGCAGGGGTCATACATGAGTCTTCTTCAAGCCCTCTGCAATAGTAGTAGGATGGAGATAGGCTTCATAGAAGTGCCACTGGTGATATAGCAACAACTCTATCTCCTACTATTACATCATCAATGGTGCAACTACCATCTGCAGGGTGTGGCGCTACTTTCATTATATATAGTATCTTGATCTTCCACACACTTCTATAGGTCAAATGATATTTTTACAATTGACATTTTGTAGATGAGAAATTTCTGAATCAGAAAGATTAACTTACCTAAGGTCACACAACAGGTATGAGGTGACAGAGCCAAGATTGAATTCTGATGGTCTAAGCTCACTGCCCAAACCAATCTATCTTGAAGCCACCAAAGCATTTACTGGGGAGAATTTACTGATTTGGCAACTGCCTGCTGTTTATTGTGCAGTTACATGGCCTGTAATTCCATTCGAGGGATGTGAATCTTCATTGTACACTTCAATCACCTGGCTCTATGCCCAATAGTGGCAAAGACAATAACAAACAATCACAAACCAATACTGTGTTGGCATAAATTCTGTGCCTTTCCAGTGTCAGTAGATTTATGGTGCTAGTTATGTTTTATTCTGGGACAATACTAATAATGCTGTCCATATCACCAGCGGCATGGTAAGGTGCTGGCTTGGCAGCATCCCTGGACTAAAGAGATGAATGATGACTAATCTTCAAATACTTTACAAATGAGAGACAATTGTCTGATAAATCTTATGGGGTGTTCTGGTAAACAGTGCATCTGGGAACTGAAGGCCCTGAACTCAGTAGCCGCTAAGATTTTCCTCTAGCTCTTCCTCTCTGTATTTAGACACCAATCAGCAGAATTCTCTCTTCAGTGTCCACATCTGAGTGTTCTCAAGCTGGTATTAACTGCCTCTGGTGGAGCTCACCATTTGCTCCTCTGGGCACGGCCCTGGTTTTGATTAGTGTAAATATAGATTTACACCCTCTAGGTATCTTTACATACTCTGTATATCTATTGAGTATACATAGGATATACTACGTACATACATTAGAGTGCATAAGTCTACCCACCATAGCATCTCTGCCCTCTCTTACTGTTGTTTTATCGTCTGAGGGAGGAGCACAGCCTGGGTAAATGGCGGGAGTACAGTTGAACTGCACTTCTGACTTACCACTCATGTTGACCTTTAGGCAGAATTACATATGCTGACAAATCTGGTTCAAATCTGAGATCTTTTCCTTATTTGTGATGGAAATTTGAAGAAATGACTAACCTTTCTGACTCTGAATTTCTTCACCTGCAAACGGGAATAATGCTAATTGCATTAATTATTTCATTGGACCAAATAAAATATCATAGTTTATAGGGTAGTGACTAGAACATTGTGTCTGATAATTGGTAGCCTTTATTTTTTAAATTTATGTAAAGCACCTAACCCAGATCCCAACACTTAGTGAGTACAACAAATCTACAAATCTGTCAATGCCATTTCTCATCTTCCTTTCTAAGTTTATCCTAAATAAAGGTTCTGAATTAAAACCCATCACATCATAAAATCTTCTTGTAGGAAATCATCACAGCTAGTTTTCAGGCCTGATGACTTCCTACAGTTTTCAGAGGATATCACATGGGGATCAACGATAAAGACCTCTGAAGCCTTCAGGCACAAGGCTGCCTTAGGTAGCCCTGCCCACCCTCCCTCATTTTCAGTCATCATGCTATTTGACACACCTTGGGAGAATCTATTTTCAGAGCTCTTAATTATAGCTAGTTCTTTAAAGTTTTATCTTCTTTGAAGCAATTTGGATGAAGTAGATGTGTGGATTTCTAGGAAAATTCGAAAGAATCATTCCTCTCTGATGCCTGGATCCCACCATGTGTTGAGTATCCCTTTGCAGTAATCATACCTTCTCCCAAAGCCATTTTTAATCAATACCTTGGAAGAGATAGCAAACGTCTTAACATCTCAGAATAAATGACTATGTTCTTAGATAATCTGTTTTCTGGCAACATGACGGCATTACTATCACTAGTATTTTTTTTTAATTTTCTACTTGGATATATATTTGTCAAATATTTTTAATAGTCCCTTGACATTTATATTTGTTAAATAGCTTGGTATCTTTTTTTTCTGTCTTTATATGTGCTGGTTAAATGTTGAATGAACGTCCGTATACTGGCTTCTATAATGCTAGAAGTTTGGCCTAAGGTCCTGTACCTGTTGCTACGTGTGGAGAGAGCTTTTTAGGTCCAGCCTACTGTTCACTCTCTTTTCTTAGATTTGCTTGATTTAAAACCTGAAGTCTGAACTCTAGGTCAGTTTGTCAGGGAAGATTCCTGCTGAGGAAGAAAGTACTTATAAAGTTGAGTGCTGCTCATTGCTCTTTATTTGGAAGGCTCTCATTAAGCTACCGTTGTTGCTATTCCACCCTTTGAAATGTCCTAGTTCTGAGATGTCGAGTATTCTGGGCTCTTCCTCATAGTGGAACCCAGGCTTGCATTTGCAGCCCCCTTGCATGGGCTGAAACAATGATTCTGAATACCAGCTGAGCCTACAGAGCTTACCTCAGAGTTCCTAGAGGCTCCTTCACAAGAGATCCAGCCACCATCAATCTTAGGTTCCTGGTCCATTTATTCATTTAGGTAAACTCGTTCTTCATAGCCTAACTCCAGGCCTAATTCCAGACTCTGTCATTATTTCCTTAGCGAGCTTCTATGGCTAGCCTCTGACCAGGCCAGCCTCTCAGAAACCCAACTTGCCCAACATTTCTCTAGCTTCATTTGTAGGAGGCTCCATCTATAAAGTCATCTCTTACTGAATCCTACTATGTGAACCATAAGGAAACACAGAAGACTCTGTTCCATGCATTAATTATCAGCTTTTTTTTGGTGGCTGATGTTCAGAATTTCTGGGAGTTCTATTTTTAAAAATTAACCTTTACACTGAGTCTGTCAGTTTCCCAGGGCTTCTATAACAAATTACCACAAGCTGGGTGGCTTAAAACAACATAAATTTACTTTCTCACTCTTCTAGAGGCCAGAGTCTGAAATCAAGGTGTTGGCAGAGCCAATTACCTTCCGAAGACTCCAGGCAAAGATCCTTTCTTACTCCTTCTAGCTTCTGGTGGTTCCAAGCAATCCTTGGCTTCCTTGGATACCTTTCTCCAATACCTGTCTCTGTGATCACATTGCCTCCTCCTCTTCATGTGTCTCTGTATTCTCTTCAGCATCTTACAGCATTTGTTGTTGAATTAAGGACCTACCAGATAGTCCAGGATGGTGCCCTTATCTCAAGATCCTTAAATTAATTATATCTGCAAAGACCGCTTTTTGAAATAAAGTTACATTCAAAGGTTCTGTGGTTGTAGAAAAGGACATGTTGTTTTGAAGGTCACCAGTACACTTAACTACACTAGGCAAAGGAGAAAAACATGGAGAAAAAAATAGATGATGTTTGTCCCCATTTGGAAATGTACATATTGCCTAAGGGCTTGGGCACAGATACAGTGCTGGCAGCCAGGATACACATTCCTTCCTCATAATCAGCCTTTGGAGGTACTATCTAAAAAACTGCAAAGACTCACCTCTCAGATGAAATAGTCGAGGTGTTAACTGACCTCTCTGTTGAATATATTTCTTCTTTGAATACTTCACACAAGTGCTTGCTTTTCTGGTTTAAGGCCGTTGATTCTTGTTTGTCCACCCTCTAATAACTTGGAATAGTTTTTTTCCCCCTTATTTCTTACCTATTCTTAGTATTTATGTTCAGTTATCACATTCCCCACCCACTGTCATCATTGCTCCAGGCTGGATGTATGAAGTTCTTTTAATAATCTTTCTCTGTAGGTCATATCCTCTAATCCTTTTATCGTTTTTGGATCCTCTCCAATCTATCAATGTCTCCTTCTAAAACAAGCAGCCAAAATGCTACAAGAAGTGTTGTGTACCTTGTTTTTAAGCAGAGAGATAACAGATATTCACAAAGAAGGCAGGGGATTTTCAGAAACACATTCTGGAATTAAATAACATGTATTAAGTCAGCCTTCCCCAGTGCTTTATGCACTCCTCCGCTGCTTCAGCAACTGCATTAATTTCTTCTAACCATCAGGGGAAATGAGGAAAACAGACAGTTCTGGGTGCATTCGTTATGCCTAAAAATAATAGCAGCTGCCATTTGTCCCATGCTCACCATGTGCCTGCCCATGTGCTTTCATGTGTCTGCTACCTCATTTAATGCTGTACATTCTCAGTTGCACAGATAAGAAATATAGGTTGTGAGACAGTAGGAACCTTGCGGGGGTCTATAGGAATATTAAGCAAGATACCAGCATTCAATCCCAGGTTTGGCTGCAGCATCTATTGCCCATGATACTACACCTCAGTAAAACTCTGGGTTTCAAATCCCTAATGAAATACTGAGAATGCTATTTTATTTAAAAGATAGTTCACTAAGTATTCAGTTCGCTGGCTGGATTCAGCTACTTTATTTTCTCCAAAATTATTTGCTTGTCTTGACTTGGCCTTTGAATCAAGAGTATCCTCTCTAAAGGGTCATTACCTTAAAAGGTCACTTAGTCTATATCCATGCTTTGGGGGTCCCAGTCAGTAAGCTAATTCATCAGTGTCAATAAAGGATTTTCTTTAAAACTTTAACTCTGTTTCTTTTAAAACTTGTATTACACATGAATGCCACAAATCTGCTTATAATGGGTTCGACCAAATCATTACATATAACTCAGTCAACTATCCTACCCAATTCTGATCTAGGCTGTGCAAGTTTTCTAAGGGAAACATAAGAAAATATAATTCCCATTGAAGAACTCAGTCTTACAGAAGATAAATCCCAGGCTCAGAAAAAATACTCAAGATAGTCTATGATCCAAATCTCAACTTCCTGGCATAGACAGGGGTTTGTAAATCTGTTTAATCAGAAATACCAGAAGCCCATCTCAGAACAACTGAATCAGATTCTCAAACGCTGGAGTCTGGAACGTGGTAGTTTAAAAAGAAGAAAAAACTTCAGAGGATTATTATTAGTCAGATTTGCTTGTGACTATAGAATACTGGCAGAAATATATTCAAAGAAGAGACAGAAATGTTGGTACTAATAAGAATAACATCTTACTACTATCTAGTCTTTTTCAATTTTCAAGTTAATTTCCAATTAACTTGCAGTTTCCCAAAATGCTGTTGTAAGGACTAATTGCCAGTCAGGTTTTACATAATAATAACTAAAGCCCAAAGTATTAAGTCACTATTTAATCCCTGCCCTAAGCCACATAGCTATTGAGAGCTCAGGCCACTGAATACTGAATTCGGGCCACTACACTGAATACTCAGTGTAGTCCTTTTTCTTACACTAATCTGGGCATTCTTCATGGAGGAGAGATGTAAGCTAACAAGGAAAGAATCCTGTTTGGGAGGAAAAACAGAAAACTGGATTGGCTACCAGTCCTACTTCTCATATGCTACATAATCTTTAATGAGTCTCCTCCTCTTTCCAAGCCCCATAGTTTTAAGAACAGAGGCTCTGGATCACATCACCCTAGGTTAAACCATTATAGCTTAGGGACCCCACAAACAAGTTACTTAATCTCTTTGCACCTTGATTGTCTTTACCTGTAAAATAGGCTATTTTAAGATTAAATGTGTGAATGCATGTAAAGACCTAGAATAGTTTCTATGAAGCATCAGGTTTTTTGTTAAGCTTTAGCTTAGGGAAATTAATCAAATAAATGTGAAGTTTTAAAGTAAGCATTAATTTTTTTAAAACTGACACTTAGAAACTTAGACAATAAGATCACATATGATGGGTTATTTATAAATAGGAAACATTTCCGATAGTAATTATTATTTCTCTACTTTCAGGACAAATATAGTTAGTGATACTTAGCATTTAATGGTTATATAATGTGTTGTGTGCCAGACACCGTGCTAAATGACTAACATGCATCATCTCCTTTAATCCTCAGTACAGCCCTATGGCTTGTGAACACTTTTCGTCCTCGTTTTACAGATAAGGAAACTAATGCTTAAGGAAGCTAAGTAAATTGTTCACAGACCTGGTAAGTAGGGCGGCCCAGATTAGTTCACAGGTCATTTGTTTCCAGACCCTGTACTCTAAACCACAACATTCTTGCTGCTGCTGCTGTCTGTGCAGTACCAGCAAAATTTCCAAATGGGTGAAGTTTATCCTTCATACTCTCCACTTCTTTCTCTGATTCCCTCTCATCATCTCCTATGCTCTCATTCCCTCCCAAATGCACTCCCTACAACCACAAGCAGCCTTTCATACTGTCTTTTAATGACACAAATTCTATCATATCATCCCCCTTTTCAGACCAGCCCTCACTAGAATTGATCCATATGCCAAAAATTACTTCCCTCTTCACAATGAAATTGTCATTTTCTGTTCTCATCCAGGTACTGAATGCAGAGAAATCTGACTGTGTAATTCACAGTAAGAAATGCTTTAGAGTAAGAAAGTTAATCTTTACATTTCTGGGGGAATTTATTTTTTACAAAGTGTTAGTTAACTGAACTACATCTTTACTTAGTGTCATGCTGGATTATGAAAAGGTGAAATAGAGGATTTGGCCTGGACTTGAGAGATATTGCAAGGTAAAAGGACACTGCAGAGCCCTTGACAGAACTTATTGGTATAGGTGTAAAAGGGAGGATGCAGTCATATTCCAAGAATTCGCACATTTGAAAGTGAAAAAGTGCAGGTGCTCAAGTAGGACCTGCGTTTGGAGGACAAAGACACTCTTTCATCATTTTATTAAAGAAGCCACAGTGTGATGGCAGGAGGAATATTGCATGCCCTTTCTTCACAGCAGCCTCCTCAGCCCCCTCCCCTTTTTATTAAATCCAAGAAAGAAGCATTGTCCTTAAGTTGGCAGTAACTGCCTGTGCACTGTTGGCTCAGGCCCTTCCTAAAGCCAGGGCTAAGGTGTTCTACAGCATGATATTTACAGACTAAAGAAGGATGACATTTCCAGAATAAAGCGGCCAGCCCTGTGGTATGATCAGCTGTCTGGAAACTCACTTCAGTTGGAAATGACTGTTTTCCAGTTGTTCCATCACCTGTTTTTCTACAAAACAAAGAAACAAAAAAGTTGTGACAGTTAGTGGGGCCTTTCCAAAGAACATTTAGCTAGTAAATCAGTCATGAGAAATTCCTAGACTCAGCTTTGTCAGATGCTGAAGCACATGTTTTTAATTCTTATAACACTGCCTTCTAATAGTACGGTGAATTTAACAGAATTTAAAGGAAAAAAATCACTAGAGACTCCAATAATTTGTGGAAATCAAAAGGTTAGATTGGAGAAATCCTTACAAAATGGGAAAGTAAAAACAGAAGGGCAGCAGGAGGCCTGGCATTATGGTAGATTACACAGATAAGGGGCTGGGGGACAGTGGGAAAATTGTGGGTAGAGGATGATCTTAAGGTTGAGATTTCATCCATAGGGCACGGGGGGGCGGTCATCAAATATTCTTAAGTAAGATACATGGCGGGCCGGGCACGGTGGCTCACACCTATAATCCTAGCACTTTGGGAGGCTGAGGCGGGTGGATCACAAGGTCAAGAGATCGAGACCATCCTGGTAAACATGGTGAAACCCTGTCTCTACTAAAAATACAAAACATTAGCTGGGCGTGGTGGCGTGTGCCTGTAATCCCAGCTGCTCAGGAGGTTGAGGCAGGAGAACTGCCTGAACCCAGGAGGCAGAGGTTGTGGTGAGCCGAGATCGCGCCATTGCACTCCAGCCTGGGTAACAAGAGTGAAACTCTGTCTC
>NW_016107657.1:2127713-2160128 GCF_001604975.1 Cebus imitator | reverse complement strand
GATAAATCCAGCAAGAAGAACTAACTATACTAAAAAAAAAAAAAAAAAAAAAAAAAAAAAAAAAAAAAAAAAAACAAAACAAAAAAGACACATGGCACAGTCTTGTTCCCCAATAAGAAATAATTTCCTGAAGGCCTCTTGTAAATGTGGTCATCTACTGTGGTCATGTTGAAACAAGTACATGGGAGAAAAAGTCCTTATATTTTAGAGACATATATTAATATATAGTCATACATCCCTCAATACCGAAAATACATTCTGAGAAATGTTTAGTTAAGTAATCTTGTCATTGTGCCAATATCATAGATGGACTTACACAAATTTGATGGTATAGCCTACCTGTTGCTTCTAGGCTAGTTACTGTACTGAATACTGTAGGCAATTACAACACAGTGTTTTGTATTTGTGTATCTAAACTTACCCAAACATAGAGAAGGTATAGCAAAAATTTGGAATAAAAGATTAGAATATACACCTGTGCATTTGACACTAATGGAGGGTGTGAAATTAGAGGTTGCTCTGGGTGAGTCAGTGAGTGAATGGTGAGTAATTGTGAAGGCCTTGGCTAATTCTGGACACTAGTGTAGACTTGGTAACACTGTACACTTAGGCTACACTAAATTTGTTTCTTAAAATTTTCTTTCTTCAGTAACAAAATTAACTTTAGTTTAATGTAATGTTTTTACTTTATATACTTTTTAATTTTTTAAACTTTTGACCCTTAGATTAAAACACAGATACATTGTATAGTTGTACAAGTGTATTTTCTTTATATCTTTCTTCTATTTTTAGTGTAAAACATTTTTATTTTTATACTTCTTAAACTTTGTTAAAAAACTAAAACTAAGACATAAACACACAAAGTAACTAGGCTTACACAGGGTCAGGATCATCAATATCACTGTCTCCCCCCACCCCCGCATCTTGTCCCCATGAAAGGTCTTAAGGATCCAATAACATGCATGGAGTTGTTACCTCCTATGACGACAATACCTTCTTCTTCAATACTTCCCAAAGGACCTACCTGAGATTAACTTTTTTTTATAAGTAGAAAACATATACTTTAAAATTGTGATAAAAGTGTAGTATAGTAAATACATAAACTAGTAACATATTTACTATCACTAGCAAGTAGGTATACTTTGACTGGAAGTAAAGTAGATTTGTTTACACCAGCATCACCACAAACAGGTGAGTAATGCATTGTGCTACAATTTTAGGATGATGATGACATCACTAGGTGATAGAAAGTGTTCAGTTCCAATATAATCTTATGGGGTCACCATCATATATGCAGTCCATCCTTAACCAAAACATGGTTGTGGGGCTCAAGACCATATTTAATGATGAAGTGGCACAAAGTTTGGTGTTTGCTTTAATAAATCCACTGTGTTTGTTTGGGAGGAGGGAGAGAGCAGTGGAAATAAACTTGGTCATATGTTGGAAATTGTTAAAACTGGTTCATTGGTACGTGTAGGTTCATAATACTGTTCTATCCACTTTTACATAATTTTTAAATGTTCATAATGATAAATAAGAATCAGTAATTTAAGAATACTTATTTGTGAGTTTAAAGTAAAAGAGAACATATTAAATCTCCTGTGAATTTTTTTCTTAAAAAACTGAGCATGATAGGATCAGCTCTCAAATTCTACCGTTAGATTTTAAATTTTGTATAATATGATAATAAGTATGCCTGGTGTGTGTATTGTCTCCTTTGCTACAAAGTATTTGACATTCATAATTTCATATGATCTTCAGAGATAATTCTGAGAGTAGCAGGGCCACCAGCATGAGATTTGTCCTACTTTGTACCTAATGAAAGAATTCTGGTACCAACTTGTAAATCTCTTACTCTGACTTCTAAATTTCTTATAGCGCTAGAAAATGAAGCAGAGATGGGCAATAAAGACAAAATAATGATAATTCTCACTGCTGTTTAAGGAGGTACAAAGACCCAAACATATTAGCAAAAGACTGAAAGGAATGACCCCAGACTCTAGTTTGTACACAGAAGCCCTCCCAAAATACTTGATGAATGAATGAGCTATTTCTATATTCATATACAGTTAGAATAGCCATCTACAGGGATTAAAAATTCTGCCATATCTATATTTTTTATATATCTACATTATATATTTTCTAAGTGCTTACCAAGGGTAAATTTTAATATTTGCCTGATAAATTAAGAAGTTCATCTTTTTAAATTTTCCTTGCTTTGCTCATTTTGGGTCTGTAGGTGGAAGAAGCTAAGGAGCAGGGCATGTAGCAAGCCCACCCAGCTTGACAGGTATAAAGAAAAAGTCTTTGGGAATTATGAATTTGAAAAAGTAGCCTTTGCCTTATACCTTTGCTACCTGTTTACCCCTTGATATGGTTTGGCTCTGTGTCCCCACCCAAATCTCATATACAATTGTAATTCCTGAATATTGGGGAAGGAACCTGGTGGGAGGTGACTAAATCATGGGGGTGGATTTCCCTCTTGCTGTTCTTGTGATAGTGAGTGAGTTGTTACAAAATCTGGTTTGAAAGTGTGTAGCACTTCCCTTTTCACTCTCTTTCCTGCTGGCCATGTGAAAATGTGCCTATTTCCCCTTTACCTTCCATCATGATTGTAAGTTTCCAGAAGCCTCCCCAGAAGCAGAAGCTTGTACAGCCCGCAGAACGATGAGACGATTAAAGCTCTTTTCTTTGTAATTTACCCAGTCTCATGTATATCTTAACAGCAGTGTAAGAACAGATAATATACCCCTCTTTCTCCTTTCTCTTAAAAGCCCACTCACCTATGTGTACTCAGAGCTAATGAGAGGCAGTATGATATACTGATAAGAGCAAGGATTTCAATTCATTAAACTTTATATTGACTAAAGCAATTGTGTCCTTGGGAAAATGTTTCCTAGATTTTCTTAATTCTATGTTAAGATAAAATCAATAGCTGTACTTCCTACTTTGTAAGAAATATTATTTGGCAAACTTGCTTGTAACTGGTATGAGTTATCACCTCTAAGGTTTGCTATATGAGGGTCTGATAGAGATCTAAATGGTTGTTTTCAATAATCAAACAAATGAAGCTCATACCGTGTAATTGGAAAACTATGTTTGATATTCTGGGCCAGGGTAACCTATCACGGACCTCTGCATTCATTCTTCCATATGTTGCAACATGCTCTGCCCAGTTATAAGACTGACAGGCAAGGAAGGCATGAGTGGGATAGGAAGTCCAAATTAAAACAGAGCTCAGTCATTAAGCTGTCCTATTGGCAAACCTGCTGACCTCTTTTCATGCATTGCCAACCATTATTCTGGTGTTTTAGAGGTTTGGCCATTAGGCCATTAAATGCTTTGAGCTCCATTTTCCTTCTCTATAAAAACAGTGTGACACTGATGACTAGCGGGCTATTATATTTATGTCAGCATGAATAATGTAGTAAAAGTAATAACAATCATATAATGGTCATATTTTATATGATAGTTACTTACTATGGTGTAATTAATGTATCCTATCTTCATTATTTAATATGGGCCTCCTGGCTTGTTTCATGCAGACAGCTGTTTATGTGAGGACCCAGATGCTGACAGTATCATGTCTGCCATAGCCGAAGAGTGGAATAAGAAAGGGAGCCATTCAGCTAATATATTTCTAATGTTTTCTCTTCTCCCTGCAAATAGTTTCTAGAACTCTGTATTTTAAAACAGGCATGGCCACAGATTCTGCAACAATAGATTCTGGAAATGATAATGGACTACTTATAACAAATCTGTTAAGTGCCAGGCATAGTCCTATATCACTTGTGGGTTATGGACGGAGATTCCTATTTTGCTCGGGCGTGGGGAGTGTCTTGCCCCATCACCTAGAACCAGGAAGTGGCTGAACAAAAACTGGTTTAGATTTTACTCTAAGTACATGTGCTGGCCCTTTTCATACCCAACCTTGTCCTTTGGTCAAGAAAGTGCCTTGATAGGAGATCAGGAATGAAGAACTGATTCAGTAACTAACTCAGGGTAAGTATCATGGTTCATGATTGCACTTGGAGCCTTAAGTTGCATTTTTTTGTGAAAAATTCAAAATCAGGCAATAATACTAATACTACTAATAATAATTTTTAAAAGACATAAAGGCATTAGGGAGGTTTCTTGTTATAGTAACATGGCTGTTGGGAAGTGCATCTTGGGATTCCCAGAGAATCCTCTGTCTCTACCTCCACAAGCAGCTCGGCATTTGGTGGGCACTGTGTCATCCCTGCTGAGGAGAAACCCATCTGTCTTTTGAAGATGGTGAACTGCTGCTTTGATCAACTCCACTCCACTTGGTCGTTCCCCGCCTGCTGCCTCCCGTGCGTTTTGTGGGTGATTGCATGAGTAAGCTGACCTGCCAATATAATAGGCCTGCTGAGATTATGATGTAGAAAAAAACCTAGGCTTTTTGTTTTAGAACTTCCTTTCTGTTTCCATTTTTGATGAAGTTCTGGCTTGGGTATCAAAAAGGATGTTTCCTTGGCAGCAGATCTATAGTACCGCTGCTAATGAGGCCACCACAATGAGTGTGCTCTCTATGGAGATACGTGGGAATGGGTGAGTCTCGCACTGCTCCTTAAGTGAAACACTGTCTAAACCTGTCCCTTTTTCTCTCCATTTGTGAGATTTGTAGAATAATACTGCTCTACCATTAAGGCCTTAACTACTAAGCATGTGGAGGTAGAATCACATTTGATGGATAGAAGGTATTGAGACTGAGTAGGTCAGGAGCTTGGAAAGAACAAATGAAGAATGAATAAGATCAGTGAAACAACTCAAGCCCAAGGGGCCTTCTTAGACACTAGTACTCTCTGGACCTTTATCCATACTCAAAGCATCTACTCTCTGCATGTGCGTGTGTGTGTGTGGCAGCGAGTGGGGACAATGGCCAGGTAGACAAAGGGTTGTGGTAGAGACCAAACACATCACATGGGATACCTGCTCTTTCAGTTGAAAGCCAGTTGATTCTTTGGGTATGTCAGAGAATCTCCAGGCTATGTAGCCCAGAAGAATGCTAAAAGCCATGTGACAGAACTGGTCCCAGGACAGGCAATGTGGTACCTCTGCCAGGCACAGATATCATAGAAGCCAGCTAGTCCTAGATGCTTCTACTGAACCTTAACCACCACTACCCATGGGTACCCACCACTAACACTATTATCCCTTGAAAGGACTTTGCATGGAACTTGCTTTTTAAAACTAATATTTTCCTATTTAAAATACATCTCGAGTCTAATGAACAGTACGTGGGTCAAAAGGGTATATCCCAGATCCAAAGGAGACTAGGGATCTGAGTACCTGGCTTTCACCAAGAATCAAAAGATAAGCAATTTATAACCTAAATTTAAAAATGGTGTTCAAAGTTGCTAGGAGGCCTTAAAATTAGCAAATCCTTATTGTAATAGAAATCTGTGCATGAGAAATTGCAAGCAGAGAATGGGATTAGAAAATCCTAGGTGATAACCGAACCCCAAATGGCTGAAAGGGACTAACAGGGAACTAAACTAAAAGGGCACTGGAGCTTATGATTTCAAGTCAAGAAAAACAGATTGATGTCTCACTTGGGGAATCCAAGAGATTGCTGAATTATGTTAAAACATGTATTTAGGGATGCTTGGAAATATGCTAGAAGAAGTTGGCTGATTAAGGTCCCACTCTATTGGATATTAAGCCCCAGTCCAGGTCCTCCATGATTCAGGGAACAGGGTAGATACAAGATTTGTGATTTTCCTCTGGTTTTATAATGTTTTACATGGCTTTTAGAGGAGCCAATAGGAACTGACAGATTCTATATTTACACATCACTGTGCAGAATCAAAGTGCTCGGCACATCATTTAGGTACCAGGGATATGAAGATAAATCAAAGAGCATCCCTCCTATCACTATAGGTGCAAGCTATGGAGAGCAGATGTGAAATAATGGGACAGGTAGAGATGGTCCATGGATGCCTTGTGGAGGAGTCATTATTATTCTTCTGTCTGATCTTTCTATCATATAGCTTATTCCAAACAGAAATTAAACATTCATTTTATTGCTTGTTTTATTTCATTTTATTATTTGCGACAGGGTCTTGCTCTGTCTCCCAGGCTGGATACAGTGGTGTAATCTCAGCTCACTGCAGCCTTAACTTGGCAGGCTCAAGTGATCCTCCTACCTCAGCCTCCCAAGTAGCTGGGAATAAAGGTGTACACCACCATGCCCAGATTTTTTTAATGTTTTGTAGAGACAAGGTCTTCCTAACATTGCCCACACTGGTCTCAAGCTCCTGGGCTCAAGCAATCCTCCCAGCTCATCCTTCCAAGGGCTGGGATTAGAAATGTGAGCCACCACGCCTGGCCCTAATTGTTTACTTGTTTAATGATCTCTTCCTCCATTGAAATATAATGGAAATGAGAGAACAGACTTCTGTTTTTTGCTCTACATCCTCTGGTGCAAGGTGGAAGTTCAATAAATATGTATTTAAAGAGTGAATAAATAAATGAAGGTGAGCTATTAACTGAAACTTCCCAAATGAGTGTTTCCAAGTGATTAGATGATGGAGAGACGGAGGAAATTCTAGAAAGAGGAGCCAGTACTGCTAAGGGTATGAGAGCAAAAGAAAGCTAGAGAAAGTCAGAAACTGCAAATCACTTGGTGCTACTGAAAAAAAAAGTGCTGAGGCTAGTCAAGATGACTAAGATTGGAACTCAAGAGTCCACACATGAAAGGCCATTCTGTTAGTTTCTTATCTGCTATAACAAATCACCACAAACTTAGTGACTTAAAACAACAGGTGTGTACTTCCTCACAGCTCAGGAATCCAGGCATGGCTCAGGTGGCACCTTGGCTTATAGTCTCACAAGCCTGTAATCCTGGTGTCCCAACTGCGTGTCAGAGTCCTCTTCCAAGCTCACATGGTTTATGAGCAAAATTCACTTTTGGTCAGCTGTAAAACTCACAATGGCTTGCTTCTGTGATGCCAGCAGGAGAGCCTCAACAGAAAAAGCCATCCCTCTCTGAAGAGCTTTAACCTGGTTAAATCAGGTCAAACCTGTACAATCCTCCATGGGCACATAGCATAACCTAATTATGATACTGACATGCATCATATTTAGAGATACATTCTGGGGAGGAAATTATAGGGTCAAACACACTAGGCCAAACTAAGAAGTTTGGAATCCGTCTTAGAATTTTCCCTATCATATCATAGAACATTGTACATGTACATGTATAGATTACATATACAACATTGCACATGGAAAATTGTACAGAAAGCTTGTCATCTGTTGTGAAACAGGAAATCATTGAGGGCTGTGAGAATTGGAGTAATGGGGGTATGTTGTTTTGTCTATGAATCATCCTGGCAGCTTTGTGGATGTTCTATTTAGAGGACCAAGGCTGCAATTCAGTAAATAAGATACTAGACTGTGACCAAGATCTAAGTGAAAGATGATGCTGGGGGTGCTGGGGCAGGAGAGTGGGAATAAATAGTATCCCTAACTGCCTGTTATTTAGGTTCAACACCTAGGCCTTATCCCTGATTTTTATATTTGCCTCACATTCCATATTTAATTAATCAGCAAGTTGAATCAATTGTAACTCCCTAATATTTAGAGAATTGTAAATTTTCTCCACAGCTCTCACCTAGCTCAAACCACCATCATCTGTATGGTTTATTCTTTAATATTTAAAAATATAATTTAGATTTATGTTACTATCCCTTCCAGAACCCTAACTGGCTTCCCATTGCATTTAAAATGGAGCAAATTCTTTACTACATCTTACTGGGTTCTTCTCTCAAAATGTGAGACTCTGAAACGACCACTCCACTACGCTCCGGCAAAAGGCCATTTGCTCTGTCTTAAATAGCTAGACCACTCCCACCCCAGAGCCTTTGCACTTGCTATTCTTCCAGCTTGAACTATTCTGCCTCCAGATATTTTTGTAGCTGGCTCCTTCACATCATTCAAGTCTCAGTTTAAATGTCACTCTGTGTGAAGAAAGTAAGCAAATCACTATCATAATACCTTATGTTATTAACTTTATAAGATATGTATGCAGCCATGTTGTTTATCTGTTTATTATTTGCCTCCCCTACTAGAAGGAAGTTCCAAGAGAACATCTCCATTTTCACTCCATATTGCTCATGTGCAGATCTGTAGCTAATACATGTGCAATTGCTTAACAGATATTTATTGAATCACGATATGTTTGGGAAAATGCAAAATTGTTTGAACTTGATTATTAATGCAATGTGATTGACAATGGAAATGAAACCTGAAAGGTTCTTGGTTTTCTAATTTGGAGCCCTGAGATAAAATATAGAGGGAAAGAGTGGGTTTGGGATAGAATAAAAAGGGCATGTAATGGAAACAGAAAGACAATGGATAAGATATACTTGCATGAAAACCTTTTAAAAAGTTTTATGTTTTATGAAGTTCTAAGAAGCCAACTTGACCAACGCTATTTTATGGTGCAAAGTGATCAGACTAAACCCTATCCATTGCACTTAATATGAAGAACCTGCTGGTTTCTTTAGGGAGAGGAATTTCTTTATCACCTTTATAGTGAAGCTGAAGCTAGGCAAACTTCAAGTATCCCAAATTCTAGTCATTTAATTAAAAAATCACTGCATGTAGATACTCAGAGACCCGAGGATTGTGGGATTTGGCATTAGAGAGCCACGCCTCTGCCTTTCAGCACAAACACCTTTAAACCATTCTTATTTTGTTCTTGCTCAGGGTGGGTAGATGTTTCATCGGAAATTGTCATGCCCAGCATGTTTTGCTTCAAACGTTTTTCTTGCCTCTTTGAAAGGCCATGTTTATTTAAAGGAAAATTTAATCTGTCTGTGCCTGATGCTTTTCCATTTAGCTCAGCCAAATGTTTTTTTCCTAAGAATTACGTGCTGATCAAGCAATGTCGTTGCTTGTCAGAAGTGAAAGTCATACTTCCCAGTGAAAATCTCCTGACCCCACCAAAAAGCATGAATTCAGTTTAAGATGTCCCACCCCAGGGAGCCTGCCCCAGGTTATAAGCTTAAGAGAGGTAAAACAGCTTCATGTGTCCTTTTGCTCTTGAGGTCAGCACCAAAAATGAGACAATGCTAAAGAATGGTCAAACCTATGGCGGGTTTGCCGGTCTGCTTTTTCCCTGGTCCATCATCCATTCGGCAGTGAGTGAGTCTTCCCAGGCTTGTGTGCTTCCATTTTTCTTCTCAGTCAGTAGCACTGATCTGCCGACTTCAAGACGTGTTGAGAGACAGAATGAAATCAAGAAAAAGAAATTATTAGTGGAGGTTTGGGATCAAATCACAGGCACTCCCCACCCCCTACATAGACACCCAGCAATGGGCTAAGGATGATGAAACTTCCTGAGTCCTGGGTGACACAGAAGCTAAGAATGTAGATTTGAAAAAAGTTTGTTATTTTTGTTTTCCATTTTGACTTCTCATTAAGAATCATTCCATTCATGGGAAAGACAGACTAGCACATCTGGCGGCCTCCCATGAACTTCCATGGAGCCTGAGAGATATTCATGCCCTACTCTCTCTGCCACCTGTGACCACAGCTTGTGCACTGGTTGCCCGGCATAGCTTTCTGGTCTTTACTTGCTTTCCTCCTGACCTCCCAATATCTGGATGGATTCACACATCTTGTCTAATTTATCTCTCTCTTTTCCTTCTTCCTGTGACAGACTTCTCATACCAATTGATCTGAAAATATGTAAGTATGAATTGATAAGCCAGGTAGATATCTTACAGATTATTTTTCTCCATGTCATTGTCTCACATATATTAACAGTTTGTGAACACCTATTTTACATATAAATTAGAAGTAATTAAGATTATCCTTTAATAGCTTCACACCTTTCTTGGATTCCTATATGCTTCGTTGAGTGGAAAAGAAAGAAGTAAGCTTTGGCTAGTGTTGGGAATGAGAAATGAACATAAGGCTTTGGCTTCCAGGGTCTCACCTGTGAACATCGTCAGTCCTGGTTCCAAAGAAAAGAGATGGAAATTAATGCATCCATTCTCTAGGGAGAGCCTAGGTCTCCTGGCTGCCAGAGATCAGCCCAGTTCACTACATCATGGTTCCATGGTAAGCAACTATGTTAGGCATGAGATTGTATTCACTCAATATATGTCAGCAAGTACCCACAAAATAAATGATATTTGTGTGGATTAACTTCTCTCAACTTTCTATCCTCTAACTTTCCACCTCTGACTATATGTTTGCCAGTTAAATACATGGGCCCTCCTGAGTGCTGCTCACTGCGCTTAGCAGCAATTCCCCACTTCCCTCTGCTCTCATGTAGTCATAACACCACCCTTTTCTGTGCTTTCCTCTGAGATTTCCACTCCACTGAGAACCAAGGAAACATCACAGCCTCTTCCCCTGCCTGGGAAGGATTTCCTAGGTTTCCCTTGGCCTCACTATAAATTGCCAAGACTAAGCTGTTATCTTTAATAAAATTTTACTCAATGTCCAATAATACAAGAATGAAAGTCAAGACCTAAATATAAGTTATATAGGACAACTAAATTTGGAGAATCAGACCCATCTACAATATCCACTTCTGTGTGTCCGGAACAGCAATGAACAATGCTTGGAGTGTCTTGAACATCTCTCTCTGCTGCCAAGTCCAGACCATCTGCCTGAAGATTGGAAAAAAAAAAAAAAAGAAGGAAATCTGCTTTCACCGTGGTCTAATGCCTACTTTACCATTCTCCATTCCATAACTAAAGATAGGTTTTGTGTCAAGGGTAACTGACAATGAGAACATAGTCAATCCCTGTGCGAGAGTCTGCTTCTACCAACAGGAGTGTGATCTTATGATATTCAGTAGAACAGCCTAATAAAAATGTCATAGTGTCAGATTGGTATATGCTAAGTAATGCATTCACAAATATAACAGTATATTCATTCATTCATTCAGTCAGTCATTCATTTAGAAAACCAATTCTTAATGAGCACCTAATACCTAGCACCTAGCACAATGGCTGGCCCATAGCAGATGCTCGATGGATATTGGTTTACTGAATGAACAAATGAGCTTGGTGCTTTTATTTGGATAAGCTGGTGGTCATTAGAGAATGTTTCTAGATTCAGACAACTTGAGTTCAAATCCTGACTTTGTACTCTTACTAGTGACCTTGGGCATGTTGCCTAACCTCTCTAAGACGCAATTCCTTTATTGGTAAAGACTGATAATGATGATGATGGCAATGGTGATAATAATAAATGGTAGTGGCTCCATCATAGATTTGTTGTTAAGTACTTAAGGTAGGGTGAAATAATATTAGGATATTAGAGGACCCAGTGAAATTGTGTGTGAGATTTAGAATGAATCTTGTGACTCCTTGAGCCTCCTGGGTCTGGTGAGTTGCAGTCAGCTCATAAATCTCTTCATGCTGAGGACTGCCTCTGCCACATCTCCTACCTATTTCCTGTGTACTATTTTGAATGTCTGTGTCAAGGTCCCTTGCTGAATGGGAGATTTTTGGGACTCTCACAACCTGTCTAGCATTTTCCTGCTTTACTCACCTAGAAAGCAAAATCCTATACCTTACATTTCCATTTCTGTTTGAAGACCTATTTTGAATCCACTCTCTTCCTGGAACTTTTGACACGGGACATGCCTGGTCCCCAGTGCTGCCTGCAGCCACGCTTACCAAATAGAATAAACCACTTTGTTAGCACTGAACAAGCTGAGCCTCACCTGGGCTCTGGATAGTTCTTGCTTTTTAGAAGTAAAACTAGAAGCTACATTGGAGTTTTATCTCAAAGATTAAATTAAGTAATGTACACAAAAACACTTAGCACAGTAATTGTACTGAAAGGACTCAGTAAATGACACATTTTATATTAATGATGTACTATTATCACTCACCTCCAAATTCCATTACTATTCCTTACCTCTTTTCCATTTTCTTTTTAATGATACAAATTAGCTGCATCTGCATGAATTGATTGGTAGATATAATCCTCATTTCCCACAACTCCAGCACTGCAGCCATGGTGATACTGGGCATAAAATTCATCCCTACTGTATCCTCTAGGCTAATTTACCTTCCTTTGTCATCTTATTTTTAATGTAAGATTCATTGAACCATAAGGGTCTCGCCCCCACTCCAGGAAATGCTTGCCTATAAATTTAAATTTCTTGCTAGAATCTATCAGGTATCAGCATTTTAATATTTTATATGCTCCAACCATACCTTCAGGACATGTGATTTGTTTACATAGCAAATGAGCTATTGGGAATTCCTTTCAAGAGAAGTTTTCATTCTTTGAATAATTCTAATGGTAGCTCAGTTTCCAGGAATATCTTTTTGAGGTTTTGTATTATTCATAGAAGAAACCATGCCTCCAAATTTGTTGAACACCTAGATTTATTCCAGGGAAACTCACAGTAAGAAGTCATAAAATGCTGGTGTAAAAAATGGCTGTAATACTCACTTTTGCCATCAAGCTCGATATTTTTAATACGAAATTGTTTTATGTAGGTTTTAATATTAGAAGGGCAGTTATCTAGCAGATAAAACGGGATAAAGAAAAACAAAATGTCTTGTCTTCTGTGTCTTCTTAAAATAAGTACATGATTGGAAGGTCGAGGTGGGTGGATCACCTGAGATCGGGAGTTCGAGACCAGCCTGACTAAAATGGAGAAACCAGGCTCTACCAATATTACAAAAATTAGCTGGTCATGGTGGTGCGTGCCTGTAATACCAGCTATTCAGAAGGCTGAGGCATGAGAATCACTTGAACTTGGAAGGCAAAGTTGCAATGAGCCAAGACAGCACCATTGCACTCCAGCCTGGGCAATAAGAATGAAACTTCGTCTCAAATAATAAATAAATAAGTACATGTATGGGTTGTTTTTTGTTTTTTATTTTTTAGAACAAAATGTTTTATGAAAATAAAAATCCTTTGTAAAGAATCATTACAGATCAAATGCTGTATTTACACTTATTAATTCAAGGTCCAGTTATGCATAAAACACTGAATGGGCACAGCAATGGTTTACAGCTGAAAATAAATTGGACACACAAACACTTAGATTCTACTTCTACCAAAGAACTTGATTAATGCAAAGGAAGAGAGCAGAAATACTGACACAGGAAATCTGCCCAGAAGCTAAACTGGCAGAGATGTCAAGTTAACAAACTGTTGAAAGTTACATCTCCAAAAAGGCACTTATTATAAACGTGCTTAATACCTAAACATGAACCCAGTGCCTATCTTATACTTTCCTCAAGAAGCTGCAAAGAAATGGGTTGTGTTTTTTTTTTTTTTTTTTTGGGGGGACGGAGTTTCGCTCTGGTTACCCAGGCTGGAGTGCAATGGCGCGATCTCGGCTCACCGCAACCTCCGCCTCCTGGGTTCAGGCAATTCTCCTGCCTCAGCCTCCTGAGTAGCTGGGATTACAGGCACACGCCACCATGCCCAGCTAATTTTTTGTATTTTTCGTAGAGACGGGGTTTCACCGTGTTGACCAGGATGGTCTCGATCTCTTGACCTCGTGATCCACCCGCCTCGGCCTCCCAAAGGGCTGGGATTACAGGCTTGAGCCACCGCGCCCGGCCTGGGTTGTGTTTTGATATGTTTGGACGACAGGGAAAATACAGGGCTGCTCCCTCCATTAGCCCTCTCCACCCTGCATTCTACACTTCTTAAGCAACACACTTGTACTTAGTTTTGTGTCTTCCAAAGTACCAATCCGGTGACTTTTATAATGCAGGCATCACAAAAGTTTTAGATAATATGTTAATAGTAATATTTATGATAAAAATAATAGCTTTCTGTTGGATTTCTTTTAAGGTTGAATGAAAGAGTAGGAAGCAAAAGTAGAGTAATAAAGGGGCTTGGAAAGAAATATCAAAAGTTATGGTAGAGTCTATACTTCCTGTGAGAGGTGCTAAAAGGAGTAAAGCCAGTAAAATCATCATCATCATCATCATCATCATCTTTTTATTTGATAAATATTTAAAATCAATCTTGTCTTCAGAGTTGAAAGTCTCCATTCTTACGTTTTAACCTGCCCTGCCTGCACTCCTTCTGCCCTCATACTTGTGTCTTAGAGAGCTGCAATAATGTCCTCTAATTATCTTTGTTTAAGCTATAGGCCCCTGCACAGGATCCCCGTCAGACTTCCTGCCGTGGTAAGCTGGACAGAGCACAAAAGCAACCCCAAAGACACCAGTTATGCCTTTGTCTGAAAGTGTGGCTGAAGCCTTACTTAGGAAAGCCTATATTCTTTTTCTGAGGCTAATTCCCTGCTCCTAGAACAACAAAGTAAAGCGTTTTTCCCAAATGAAAGCAGTCGAGACCCACATTTCTACCTTAAATGCTACGTGCATGAGAGAGGGTCTTGTCTCTTCCCATTCTTTATCTCTAAGACTTCCCCCACTTCTGAGTCTCCTGATAAGTGGGTCCCTGTCATCACCACTGCCTCAAGAGAGTGAGAGCTTTGTATGGATTTTCCACGTCTCAGTAGCAGTTGCTCTTCAAAAGTAACTCAATTGTAGACACAGCAGGTTTCATGGGTCCCTTTCCTCATGATATGAACCCTAAGAGGAAGGGTTTTTGTATGGATATTTTTATCCCTCAAGTACCTGAAATGAAATCAAGAAATTATATGAAATAAGAAAAAAAGATACCTATCTAAAATTCAATGCCCTAAAACACATTCAATTATTTTCCCATAGATTACATTCAAATAACAACTCATAGTTTACATCTTCTGGTATACAAATACTGAATTTTATAAAACATTTCTGTTTATCACATGTAAATGAGTAATATTTTCAATTCTATTTTTTAAATAACAAAAACGAGTCTGATTGCTAAATTGACTTCCCAACTCACTAATGAATTGTGAAGTCCACAGCAGAATAACCCTGTCTTGAAAGCTCACATTCTATGAGTTCATATGTTACAAACAATCCTTAATAAATTTAATGATTAGCTATCCCAACATACTGAAACCAAAAACAATCAATTGCACAGAGTTAGGCAAGATTGATAGACTGAAGAATACAACAAAGAAATGAACACTTCCAGCAAGGCATGTGAAGGAACAAACAACTCCAAAAGCACTCAAATGGGAATTAGTTAGTGACAGATCAAATAGCTGCTCATACCTCAATAGAGACCCTGAGGAGACAGCTGCGTTATGGTGCCAGTCAATAAGTGTGCTGATAATGATAACCCCAAGTAATCACAAAAACTTTAATTGATGCTCTTCATAACAATCATAGTTAAAGCAATTCAGCACATTATTGAACACTTTCTTACTTAAAGCATTACGTTTAAATACTGTGTAGATCATTTCAGAACTATTTCAACAAAAATATTACTAATATAACAAAACAATTTGGCAATTTTACAAGATATCATCTGGTATGGAAGGCTTTCAACTTACAGCAGATGCCCCCTGTACTATATCCAGTAAGAGAACCTCCCAGCACGCTGAGTGGTTTGACAGTCTGATAACTGGACCTGTGAGAACTACCATTTTTATTAATTTTCATATCACTCTCCAAGTCTGCACTTCTGCTAGGGAGGTTGGTACTGAATCCACACCTTCGTTTCTCTAAATGACGTTCCCTGGACGTAGTTGGGTAGATCTCAACTCTAGCCCACCTTCTCCTCTCTGGACCACCTGTCCCTATCACCTATTTCAGAATAAACACCAAAATTTCTCTTCAGCCCCTTGTCAGCATTTTGTAAAACTTTGTTTTTGGTTTTGTTTATTCTCTATATTGTCTTTGTGTCAACCCCTTTTATTTCTTATAGGACTTCTGCTACTTTCTCTTCTACCCAAGTGTTAGGTGTCCCCTTTTATCCTAGAAACTTATATTTCACCTTTATTTTTCTCTTTTAAATTACAAAGTCTTATCTAATTTTGCACAAAGGCTGAGAGAGGAAAGAGAGTTAAGAATTAGAGGGTTGAAACAAGCTATGCTCTCTTTAATAGGATTCTGAAACATCTCGAAATCTAAGACCCTCTTACAAGGAATCTTCAACTATTGACTTGTGGAGAACAATCTCTTCCCAAATGATGCTTTAAAAGGATTTCACCTCTTTTTAAGCAGAAAAGGTTTTCATAGGGTATCTTGTGAAACATGTGATTGTTTCCACAACTTGAAATTCAGAGAATGGATCGATTTAGGCCTGCCTGAAGAGAAAAGGTTTCACAAAGACTCCAAGGTGTTTAGAGTCTTAGTGCTAAGAAGGAATGACCTTGAAAATGTGTATTTACCCAATCAAAATCCCAGTTAGTTACTTTGTGGATATCGATAACTAATTCTAAAGTTGATATGTAAAGGTAAATGACTCAGAAGAGCCAACCTAATATTTATAAAGAACCAAGTAGAAGGACTGATACTATCTAATTTCAATCCTTACTATAAAGATACAGTAATCAAGGCAGTGTGATACGCGTGAAAGAATAGGCCAGTAGATCAGTGAAACAGAATAGAGAGCCCAGAAATAGATCCACACCGACATAGTCAAATGATGTTTGACAAAAAAGCAAAGACACCTTGGGGGCAAAAGAATAGTCTTTTCAACAAACAGTGCTAGAACAACTGAACATTCACGGGAAAAAAATGAACAATTTAGATATAAAAACTAACTCGACATAGATCATAGGCCTAAATGTGATACACAAAATTATAAAATGTCTGGAAGATTACATATTAGAAAATCTGGATGACTTTAGATATGGCAATGACATTTTAATACAACACCCAATGTACTATTTTAGTTGTATGTCACAAGTTTGCTTTAAAATATTTTTATCTTTCATTTAATATTTTATATGCTCTATTTTAATTTCTTTATGAACTGTGGGTTACTTAGAGGTGTATTATGTTATTTTTCAAGAAAAGAGAACTTTCAGTTTAGGCTTTGGTTTATTACAGCTTAATTTTAATTTTGGTCAATAAACATGCTCTTGTCCCTTTCCCAGATATGGACATGAGACTGCTTATCCTCTGTATGAATTCAATCATTCAAAATTTGTTAAGAGCTGCATAATGAAGCACTATTTGTTCAATTTTATTAAAAGTTTCATAAAGCCTTTAAATTAACACGTGTTCTATGTTGCTAGGTTGAGGGATTCTATTAGGTCAAGTTTGTCTATCAGTCAGGTTCGTCAAGCATGTTGTTCAAACCTTGCATATGCTTATCATTTAAAAAATCTTTCTGCATGTTCTATCAATTATTGACAAGTTTTAAAATCTATCTTTGTCTTTGTAGATATGTATATTTCCTTTTGCACATTTATCAGTTCGCTTTATGTATTTTCAGCCAATGTTAACAGTACATATATTTTTAAATTGTCATATTTTTCTGGTTGATTAAATAATGTTACAAAGTGATCCATTTACCTTTAATAGAACACTTTTTGCCAGAAAGCTTCTTTTGACTGAAATTAATATATATAGCATTCCTTTACTTTCCATATCCTGAATCCTTATTTTAAATGTATTTATTATCAAAAAGACATTGCCATTTCTGTATTGTTTTATTTATATCTACATATTTTATCTTTTTCTTATTTCATTTTTATTTAATGTAATTATAATAAAATAGTTTTATATCTATCACCTTATTTTTAAATTTGTCTTCTTATTCTTTATGTATTCTTTCTCCATCTGTATTAACTACATATTCTTTCTCATTTTGATTTTTCCTCTACTAATTTAGAAATCTAAAAAAATTTTGTTTTTTAAATGTTTTAATGGTTACCTTGAAAGGTAAAACAAGCATTCTTAGTTGATCAATGTACAAATTTATTCACATATTATTTTGAGATTTATATTGTTGCTATTAAGAAATCACCAGACTATTGCTTGTTCTTGAAAAACTTCTAACATCCTCTTACTGATTTTCAGATTTATTTTTGTCTTCTATGTTCTGCTATTTTACTATAATTTAAATGGATGAAAATTTATTTGTATTTATCTTTATTTATAATGTAGTCCTCCTCAAACTGGTCTATTTCTTTATACATGGGAAATTATTAGCCAAGTATACTCCAAATATTGATTCTGCTACGTTTCTCCTGCTCTCTTTTTTCTTCTATAAAATGTTTTTCTAATTGGCAAATAATCATGTATATGTATGGGATATGTTGCAAAGTTTTTATATAATTCATAATTTTCACACAATTCATAACGCTATTTGTCTACATCCCCAAAGTATGCTGTTGTCTTTTCTTAAGACTGATACTATAACTAAAACATATCTTGCTGTTGTTCATGCTGGGTCAATATTATCAAGTGCATATTATTTTCTTTCAAAAGGCATTTTAAAATCTTTATTTCAGAAACTTCTTGAAAAAAGATTTTAATATCTACTATTTTTTGTTTCTTTGATTTTCTTTTCAGAGACTCCCATTATACCTCTTTTTGGTCTTCTTTTTCTGTACTCAATGTCTCTCATTTTTTTTGCAAAAGCTTTATTGTTTGAATCTTATTTTTAATTTCTTTATTTTTAAATTTTTTCCAAAGGTATTATTTGTTGTGTTTATTTACTTTTGTATCTGTTCTAGTTTAGTCAATTTTCAACTAATATTTACTCTTATTTTTTGAGTTCTTCTAATTCCAACTTATGTTCTTTCATGTATTCAATTTTGTTAATATATTTTAGCTATTTTAATATAATACATTATAGTTTTGATTTATCTATTAAGTGTGCCATTCAGGCATTATTGTACTCATTGGAGAAATGCCATTCTACTTCTTAGTCTCTTTCTCTTTATAATAACTTTATATGGAATTTTGCCTGAATGTTTTTCTAATGTACAATTATATGTAAAATTGAATGTCCTACACTTGCAAATGGAGACTTAATTTAGATAGCCTTTATGACATAAAGGATTTGCATTCTCTGTTGGGCTAGTGTATTGTTAGATTGACAGCCTGCTCCATGAGTTACCCTGGCTTTATTTCTCTCTTTCACACTTTACTTCTCCTTGCCTTTATCTCTGTTACTCTATGCCATTTAGCTTTGATTTTACCCCCAGCAATTTCCTCCTCAGTCTATGTCCTGTCCGTAGGGAACCAAGGCTTATCATCTTCAAAAGCTTATAAGGGCTGAACTACTCCAGGCACTTCAGGCCTTATCTCAAGTCCCTTATGTCCTTATGTTTAGCTATGAGTGGAGGGGACAGAACTTTTTACATTTTCAGTTGCTATTCTCAAACCGGCCTGACAATTTTTCCAATGAATATATTTTAGCTTTTGAGATTATTTTGTTTTCATGTTGGTTATACTCCCCTTTGTTTCCCTTACTTCTTTCATTATAGACTCTGATACTGTGCAAATCTTGTAGCTATTGGTGATTTGTCCTTACAGATTTAAGATTTGGAGTATATGAGAAAATCCATTGCCTAGCTTTCTTCTATATTGCATTCACAAGTTTTTGCTTTTGCAGTGCTATGGCTCTGTCTTAGGTGAAATAGGGGAAATTCCAAACCCTATACTTCCCTTGTTAATGACAACTTCCCAGATTTATCTGTCTCATTATGTTTCATTGTGTGTTCTTTATTTTTGGTAAGCCATTGTAAAAAAAATATTTGAAGCCAATAATAAATGTGCATTGCTGACTTTATCTGTATAAATCATTAAAATTAACCTCATGGGCTTCTGATTTCAGAGAAAGTAGAATAAGCACATTCCATATTATTCTTCCCACTAATTATAATCTTGGAAAAAGCATAAAGCCAACTATCAGAAAACATTGAAAGATGGAAAAAAGATGAGGCAGTTTGTCTTGAGAAATTGAGATAACACAATGGTGCAATGGTGAATTCCATCAAATTACTTTTTTCCTTTTTTTCTTTCTTTTCCTTCCTTCCTTCCTTCCTTCCTTCCTTCCTTCCTTCCTTCCTTCTTTTTTGTTCTTTCTTTCTTTGAAGCAAATGTTTTTCATTCAAAAGCCAGATCGTTTTATATTTGCTGGTCATGTGGTTTGTTAGAACTATTCAATTCTGCCTTTGTAGCATAAATCATGACTGTTTTAGTACAACTTTATTACAAAACTAGACAGTGGATCCTATTTGGCCTACAGGCCATAGTTGGTCAATCTTTGCTATATATCCCAATGAGCATGATAGAGCTGTCCACAGATCAGAATAGAAAGAGGGATGGCCCACTTTCATTCCACCTAGTGCTTCAGAGATCCTAGGTCAGAACTTGTCAATCATCCCCTACACTAAGGCCAACAGAGATAATACCCCTTCCCCTTTCCAGATGGGGAAGCAAAGCCACAGTGTTCACCCCTTTTTAGAAATAAGCAAGTGACAGAAAACAGGGGTACTCTACCTCCTCTCAATGATAGACAAAGTGTGTGGAGTTGCAAGAGTTTTGAGAGCAGAGCTACAGCAAGGTATAATGCCCAGGTTTTAGATGAGCCTCTGGATATCACTAGATAGAACAGATTAGAATAGCACTGCAAGGCTTTGAAAACCCACATTCTACAAAATTGACCCAAGGTATGCAGAATACCTGCTAAAATATAATATTAAAATAGAAAACAGAGTCTCATATGTAATACTAAAAATATCCAGAATAAGATCCAAATTTATTCATATCAAGAACTGGAAAATCTCAACTTAAGCAAAAAAACACCATCAACAGATATTAACCCAGAGATGAAACAGAGGTTATAATTATTAATCAAAATTATAAAGCAGCCATCAAAATGTTCTAAGGTGCATTTGTAAACATGCTTAAAAAAACAGAACATCTTAGATGAGAAATAGAAGATATAAAAAACCAAAATAAAATTTTAGAATAAAAAATACCATAGCTAAGATAAAATACTTAATGGGCTAAATAAAAAAATAGAAATGACAGAGAAAAGAATATGCTAATTTGAAGATAGATCAAGAGAAATGATCCCCTCTAAATGGCAGAAATAAAATGAATTTAAAAGAATCAAAGACCTGGGCATTAACAAAATGTCTAACATTAAGGTAATTGTAACTAAACAAAGAGAGAAGAAAGTTTTATGGCTGATAAAATATTTGAATAAATAGTAGTTTAAAAACTTCCCAAACTTTGAGAAACACATAAACATGCAGCCTAAGACACTCAGTCATTTCAAACTATTGTGGATTAAAAAAAATTCAACATCAAACACATAGTAAAGTTTATTAAAACTAAATATAAAAATAATACCTTGAAAGTAGTCAGCAAGTATTGATACATTAGCTGTGGGAACAGTGATGTGAATAACTGCAGATCTGTAGATTTAACACACCTCTATCAAGATCCCAGCAGATAAATTTTGCTGAACTTAACAAGCTGATGCCAAAATACATATGGAAATGCAAAGTACCAATAATCACCAAAAATATCTCAAAAATACCTAGAAAGACTTTATTGATTTCAAAACTTTCTATAAAACAATAATAATTGAGATAGTACAATAACTGACGTTATATATATGTAATGGAACAGAGTTTAGAGTATATAATTAAACAAGTACAAAATAATAAATAAGGCTAGGTATGATGGCTCATGCTTGTAATCCTCAAAATTTGAGAGGCCAAGTGGGGAGGATCGCTTGAGGCCAGGAGTTCAAGACCAGCCTGGGCACCATAGCAAGACTCCATCTCTACAAAAAATAAAAATAAATACAATTAGCCAGGTGTACACCTGTAGACACAGCTACCAGGGAAGCTGAGGTGGGAGAATGGCTTGAGCCCAGGAAATTAAGGCTGCAGTGAGCTGTGATTGCACTATTGCACTCCAAGCTGGGTGACAGAACAAGACCCTGTCTGGGGGAAAAAAAGGAGTAATAACTAAAATAAAAGTGAAATTGGTGTGGAGAAAGGACTGCTATTTATTATAATCGGTATATTGTAAAATGGTGTCATTTAAAATTTTTAGTATGTGCAAAATATTTAAACTATTAAAGTATGGCATACATACCGAGGAATAGATACATTATTAGTGTACAGTTTAATGACTTTTACAAAGTTTAACTGAGCTTTGAAAATTAAGAAGGCTTTGTTCTAGTTTGACATCTTCCATGAATTATCTTACCTCTACAGCCCTCTGTAATCTTCTCATTTACATCAGACATTCTATTAAGTAGCATCATTATTGCTACTGCTCATGTTAAGTCCACATATCGACTTGTACAATCCTTCAACCACAACATATGTACACTGACTCCAGAGCACATTATAAGTTCTCTGAGAATATAGCATCTGCTCAGACCCAGTTCTTGGAGAGGGCCCACCAGGCAGCTGCCTGGATCACCTATGCAGTGCATTCAATCATGACTAGAATAAATAGGAACTATGTGGCTAGTTGGGTCAGATTTCTACACCCAAATTCGTGTGTGTGTGTGGCTGGGGGAAGTGGAAGTAGATATAAATTTTTCCTACTATTTAATCAAGGAATACACTATTTTTTAAATCTGTTCAATCAAGGAACACACTCCTTTTTTTTTAGTTGATGTCTCCCTGTGTTGCCCAGCTGACCTCTAACTCCTGGGTTCATACAATCCTTCTGTCTTGCTTCTCAAGTAGCTGGGACTACAGGCATGCTCCACTGTGCCCAGCAAGGAACACACTATTATCCTGAATGTGATTCTCTGCTTTTCTTCTAAAAGTGTTGAGTCCTAGCTACTGGCAGATCTCATGTTTGCTGAGTACGAACAAAATCTACATCCTGAATGTCTTTCACATTCTTAAATGTATTTCACATTCTTAAATATACTTAGTGTGTAAGTTTACATAAGTTTGGGGAAGGAAGCAATGAAAAAGCTAATGATTTCAAACAAGTAAAAGAGAAATGAGTCTAGTAATCTTAGGCAGGTGGTGACCCTGATAATCTCTGGAAAAAGGAGTACAAGAGGCCTAGTCACTCCATGAGCAAGAAAAGAAACTCAGGCAATATTTTATATCTAATTTTATTTTTCAGTGAAATGCAATGTAAACCACTTTTTCTATTTGCCCAATGAAATCTTCAGTAAATTAACCAATATTCACTAACTTTCTCTTGAAAGTGAAAATTTACTTTAAAGATTGCAAATTGAAAGACAAGAGGGCAGTAAATGTAAGAACTGCAAATCTTTAAAACGAGATATACAAGTTGGGCGCGGTGGCTCACACCTGTAATCCCAGCACTTTGGGAGGCTGAGGTGAGCAGATCCCCTGAGGTTAGGAGTTCGAGACCAGCCTAACCAACATGGAGAAACCCCATCTCTACTGAAAATACAAAATTATCTGGGCACAGTAGCACATGCCTGTAATCCCAGCTACTCGGGAGGCTGAGGCACAAGAATTGCTTGATTTGCTTGAACCCAGGAGGTGGAGGTTGCAGTGAGCCCAGATCTCACCATTGCACTCCAGTCTGGACAACAAGAGCAAAACTCCATCTCAGAAAAAAAAAAAAAGACAGATAGAGATACATTACCTTAATGAACATAAAGTCAGTTTGTTTCTATCACCACGAATGCTATATTGAACACATATTTGCAATCATAGCGTTTGAAAGGAGCCAAATCATTATTAGCCTCATAGGGTACTACATGTCATAGATCCACCCTAAATTTTTCTGTTAAATGAAGTTTATTCTAACATCTTTATTTTTTTTTCCCCTCAAACATTTGTTAAATGTTCTACTTTGGGTTACTAATTGAACTGGTTTGTATGAAAGTTTCCGGTTTTAGTACTGGAAGTGCTTTTTTGGGGAAACTTTCAGTCCTGGGCAAACTAGGATTATTGGTCACTCTAGAACTCCAGAGTGATCTGGCTCCACGTCAGTCTCGGAGATATTAACAGGTGAATGTGGGCTGAATTGAGGAGATGAAAGAATGGAGACATGTCATGGAATCTATGCTGCTTCAAGTCAGCTTAGGTTGAGGGAGGAGAGGAATCACTTGAAACTCTCAGGAAGCCACATAAAATCACAACACCAGATTATAGGCAAAAAGTTTGCTCTCACACTTGCTATTTTATCCGGCTTGTCTGGCTCTGCTCTGAATCCTTTCTTAAAAGCGGCATCCTCGTATTCTTAAGAAAACCTAAACTTTAAGTGACAGGACATAAATAGCTGGAGAGAAAAATCTAGTTCAATATAGGCCAGAGAAAATTCAAACCCCCACAAATCCCCACCCTCAAGTCCTCAAGGCTGGAGGAGTTAAGAGGCATTACATCACCAGCAGCTGCTCCCATTGGCTGATGGTACCTCAAGGACCAGAACACCTGCTCCTTGGACTAACTCTTTCCTTCCCTTGCAAAGCATCAGAAATCTAGGTATCATCGAATAGAACAAAAGGCCCAGGCAATGACAGCTTTCCAGAGGGGCACACCCTGCTGGGTCACTGCTTCAGCACGGATGCCAGTGTGAGCATGTCCGCAGATAGGACACAGTGAGCCCAGGCCAGCACCCTCCTTCTTAGGAAGCCTAAGATGCTGGCTTGACTGAGAGTTGAAAGAGATCTCGGGTGAACTAAATGTGTTTGCTTTCTTCTTTCACTAGTGCTATCGAAAAAGATTCTCATTGTAATAAGTTTTGACAAGAGCTGGCAAGGGGAGCAGGTGCCAATGAATCCAACTAGTCAGAGGCATTAGAGACATCGTGGGCACCAGAGGATAGAGGTGTTGCTATGGGAACCAAGTGAAAGGTGTTTGGTAGTGGCTGGTTAGGAGGTTTGTTTTCTTGTTTAAGACAGAGCTGAACAGCTGCAAGTCATGCTCTGTGTTTTCTACTTTAGCATCAGTGGGTAAATCCCCCTTCTCTCTTTTCCCCCATCCCCAGCCTTAAATAGGATTTGAGGAATTTAATTTCTCTGCTAACATGAATAATGCTTACATACGAGGCATGCCAAAATCTTTTGAAAAAAGGTATTTTCAGCAAATCAGGACAATTCTAATCATAGAACTCTTTATGTTGGAGAGAAAATTGTTGCTTCAGGGTCAGAGTGATGTGGGTTTTCGTTGTTTTTTTTTTTTTTTTTTTTTTTTTTTTTTTTTTTTTTTTTTTTTTTTTTTTTTTTTTTTTTTTTTTTTTTTTTTTGTAGAATTCAAAGACATCATTTTGAGCTGCGGAGCTCACACTCTAGCTTGCATACACATCATTCCATTTTGTATTCTTTTGCACTCATACTTCTAGATTTAGGGCTCACATGCCCTAGAAATGACCCTGAAACACAGGACTGCTGAAGGGAAGAGGATGGGGTCTCTGAATTTTGCTGGTTTATTTGAAGCCTCTTAAAAGAAAAACGTAAAGATAAGTGTCAAATTTAAAAATAGTAATTCTCCAGCAATAAGTATTATAATTGGGACTACCATGCATCTAGTCCTCTTATAAGAGCTCTGAAAGACACAAGATGAGGGTCAAAGTTAGAAATTTGATGATAAAACTATTCACTTTAGTGAATAGGTAAGCAAAATGGGAAACATTCATACAGTGGAATACTACTCAGTAACTAAAAAAGAATAAGCTATTTACATGTGCAACAATTTGGATTCATCTAAAATGCATAATGCTGGTTGGATTTTAAAAAATGTATTTTGCTATAGTGCATAGCTAGACTGAGAAAGCAATAGATTTCTCTTGATCTGACAGAGGAAGAGTGGAAGGGTGAAGGGGGTTCTGAGCTACAGGAAACTGGAGGAAAAGTCACGTGGATAAGGAGCTGATATTCTGAGTGGAAGGCCTCAATGAGAATAACCAGCAGATGTTATGGGTTCAGTCATGAGAATGCCTAGCAAGTAAAAGTATACTGTGAATGGAATAATGGTGCCCCTGGTCAGTCCAAATAGGAGCTTCATTGCTGAAATTAGGACTCACAAGTTCAAACTATGTTATAGGGATCAAGGCCAAGACTAGTTACCAGTATCCATGCATATGATTAAGATGGGGAGGGGCCACCTTGTTGCAGTGATGCTGGACCACAGGGACACTGGCCTGGCATACTTTTATTCATCATCCAATGAGGCACAGCGTTGTGTTTTTATTTATAGGTTGTAGTTAATTTTGACTAATAAGGTTAACAAAGGCAAAGGAATGATATGTCAAAGTCTCTGTCTTCAAATAATTTATGACTCCATTGTGAAAACTAAGGCTCCCATACGCACAGGTTGCAGTATAGTGCAATTAAGTGCCAAACCAGATACACAGGTTCTCAGTGCAGTAGAGGGGACAGAAGATAGAGATTAATCTGGACAGTAATAATTAGTGAGACATGGACTCCTAGAAGAGCTGCCTTGCAACTAGCCATTCACTCATGCATGCAACAAATATTTACTAACTAGCTACTTTGAAACAACACAGGCTGGGCACAGTTGCTCATGCCTGTAATCCCAGCACTTTGGGAGGCCAAAGCGGGTGGATCACAAAGTCAGGAGTTTTAGACCAGTTTGATCAACATGGTGAAACCCCATCTCTACTAAAAATACAAAAATTAGCCAGGCGTGGTGGTGTATGCCTGTAATCTCAGCTACTCAGGAGGCTGAGGCAGGAGAATCACTTGAACCCGGGAGGTGGAGGTTGCAGTGAGCCGAGGTGGCACCACTGCACTCCAGCCTGGGCGACAGAGCAAGACTCCATATCAAAACAACAACAACAACAACAAAGGAATATGTGCTGGTATAAAATAGGTATGCTTTTGCCCTAAGGGAGATTACAGTCTATGTCATGAGGGTTCCATGTAAATAAAAGTGTGTCTGTTTTAACTGGAAGCTAAAATAGGCATAGAGAAAAAAAATGAAAACTTAAGCTTGTTAAAACTTAAGCAAAGAGGAAATTTCACACAAAAGCCAAAATCATCTTTTTGAGTATTGAAGAAGTTATTTCATAAGGCACTTTTATCAGGAAAACTATCTGGAAACCATTGCTCCAGACCAACAAATGACTGATGATGTTTGGCACATTTTCCAAGTTGGGAGTATCAGATGCATCTGGATTACAATCCTTCCACCTATTATGTGTACTATCTCTGTGCTGTGGAGTAAAAAGCCAGGGCCAATCATTAAATTATCTGCATATATTAATGTATCATATTAGTCAGAACTCTGAATGGATATTAAAGGGTTTAAATGCAACATACAGTTTTTAATTCTGTTTATGTTTTTATGTAGGGTACATGGGATCAAGAAATTGTTAGCAAATAACAGGTGCAAATTATGATGTCTTTACTAGTATCAAAGAAGTAGAGAAAGGGCTCTGAATGCTGGGGTTGCCAAGTGAGACATTTGCCTTGTGTGAATACCAGCACCCACTGTGAACGGCCCTATCCTTGATCTAGATTAAGAGTAAAATTATATTATCAGAGAAGGTCAGAGCTGAAGGTATTTTTTTCCCTCTGGAATTCCCCCAGGAAAAGATATCCCCCAAGTATATTCAGGAATTTCCTTGAATACAAGGAAATATATTTTGCAGTATATGCAGTACATAACCTTTTGAGACTTTTTTTCTATCCAGCCAGCATTATGCATTTTAGATGAATCCAAATTATTGCACGTGTAAATAGTTTATTCTTTTTTAATTTCTGAGTACTATTCCACTGCATGAAAGTTTCCCAGTTTACTTAACTATTCACTATTTAAAGGGCATTTAGCTGTTACAAGATTTGGCAATTAAAAATAATGCTGCCATGAATAACGCATGTACAGGTTTTAGTGTGAGCATTTTTTCTTTTTTTGAGGAGTCTCATTCTGTTGCCCAGGCTGGAGTGCTGTGGTGTGATCTCAGCTCACTGCAACCTCCTCTTCCCAGGCTCAAGTGATTCTGCCGCCTCAGCCTCCCTAGTAGCTAGGATTACAGGCATGTTGTACCACCACACCCAACTAATTTTTGTATTTTTAGTGAAGACAGGCTTTCGTCTTGTTGGCCAAGGTGGTCTGGAACCTCTGACCTCAGGTGATCCACCGACTTTGGCCTCTCAAGGTGCTGGGATTACGGGCATGAGCTACCATGCCCAGCTCTTTGCTTTTATTATCAAGGGTAAATCCCAGGAGTGGAATTACTAGGTCATAAAATGTGTCTGTTTAACTTTCTAAAATGCTACTAAATAGTTTTCTAGAATATTACTTTTTTTTTTNCACTGCAACCTCCGCCTCCTGGGTTCAGGCAATTCTCCTGCCTCAGCCTCCTGAGTAGCTGGGATTACAGGCACGCACCACCATGCCCAGCTGATTTTTTGTATTTTTAGTAGAGACGGAGTTTCACTGTGTTGACCAGGATGGTCTTGATCTCTTGACCTCGTGATCCACCCGCCTCGGCCTCCCAAAGTGCTGGGATTACAGGCGTAAGCCACCGCACCTGGCCTAGAATGTTACTTTTTAACCAGCATGTATGAGCCTCCTAGTCATTCCACATCCTCACCAAAATGTGGTAATGTTGGTAACTTTTATTGAAGGCATTCTAATAAATGCGTGGTGATATCTCTTAATGGCTTCAATTTGTATTTCTCTAATGATTAACAATATTATCTTACAATATTACCTTTATGCCTTTATTTTTCATATGTCTGTCTTTTTTGGTGGATTGTCTGCTAAAGCCTTCATCCTGTTTATCAATTGTATTGTTTGTTTTCTTATTTATGAGTGTAGAATTTATTTCAATATTCTGGATACAGATCCTTTATCAGATACATGAAGCAAATATTTTCTCACAGTTGATAGCTAGATTTTTTTACGTAATTTCAATTTAATTTTATTTTATTTAGTGACAGGGTCTCCCTCTGTTAACCAGGCTGGAGTGCAGTGGCATGATCATAGTTCATTGTAATCTCAAACTCCTGGGCTCAAGGTATCCTCCTGCCTCAGCCTCCCAACTATCTAGGATTACAGGCATGAGCCACCACATCTGGCCTTTTCTTTAACATAATTGTTGAGATATTATTTACTTACCATAAAATGCATCATAATTTTACAATTTATTGAATTTTAACCAACTTCCATAGTTGTACAACCATGACTATATCTACTTTTAGAACATTTCTATGATCTCAAAATATCTCTTAAACCATTTACAGTTAATTTTCATTTCCATGCTATACCCAAATGACCACAAAGCTACTTTCTGTTTCTACAGATTTGCCTATTCTGAACATTTCATAGAAATTGAATCATACAATCTGCCTGTTGCATCTAGATTCTTTTACTTAGGATAATGTTTTTGATATTCATTTATGTAGCATGTATCAGCACTTATTCTGTTTTAATTGCCAAGTAGTTCCCAATTGTAGAATATCCTGTATTTCTTTCTTAATTTTCTGGTTGATGGACATTTGGGCTGTTTTGCTTTGGGGATGCTATGAATAGTGCTGCTACAAACATAAATATGCAAAATTGAAAGAGAAATGTCTCATTTATCTTTGGTAGATACTTACCAACACAATTGTTGTGTGTGTGGTAACTCCATGTTTAAAGTTTTCAGGAGCTGCCAAACTATTTTTGAAAAAGGCTATACCATTTTACATTCAAACAAGTAAAGTATGGGTATTTCCCTTTCTTCACATCTTTAGTAATACTTGCACTGTTTCTATTTTTTATAAAATTAAACATTGTGTTATCACATTTTGGTTTTAAAGTACATTTTCATAATAACCAATGACAATAAGTATCTATTCATGCACTTATTGGCCATTCCTATAACTTCTCTGGAGAAATATCTATTCAAATATTTTAACTATTTGTAGTTGAGTTATCTTCTGATTATTGAGGTTCTTGGGTTCTCCATATATTATAAATACCTGTCCTTTATCAGAAATGAAATTTATAAATGTGTTCTACTAGTCTATGACTTGTCTTTTCATTTTCTTAATGATGTCTTTCAGAACACAAAAGTTTTTAATTTTGATGAAGTCCATTGTATTGATTTTCTTTCACGAATCGTCTTTGGTGTTGTATGTGATAAACATTTTCCTAAATCAAGATCATAAATTGTTTTCTTCTGTATTTTTCAAATCTTTTATAGTTTAGTCCTTACATTTGTACCTATGATATTTTATTTTATGTGTAGAATAAGATAAATGTTAAAATTATTTTTTTTGCATGTGGATACCTAATTGTTCTAGCACTATTGGCTAAAAAAAAACCAAAATAAAATAAAACACCCTATTTTTTTCTTTTGAATTGCCTTGACATCTTCACACCTTTGATGAAAATCAATAGACTATAAATGTAAGGGTTTATTTCCAGAGTCTCAATTCAAATAGATGTATAGTTCCATCTTTAAGCCAGTTCTGCACTAACTTGATTATTACTGTAACATTTGAGAAAGTTTTGAAATTAGGAAATGCAAATCATCCAACTTTATTCTGTTTCATAACTGCTTCAGCTATTGTGGACCTGTGCATTTCCACATAAATTTTAGGATTTTTTGCAAAATGGGTATTGGAAATTAGATAGGGGTTGCATTTGAATCTATAGAATACTTTGGAGAAAGCTGTCATCTTAAGAATACAGAGTCTTCCAATTACTGATCTTAGAAACACCTTTCTGTTTATTAGTGCCACTTTAATTTCCCTCAGCAATGTTTTCAGTGCACAAGACATGAAATCAGTTTTTTAATTTCCATACCAATGCCTTTCATGAATAACATGATTTGAATTTTCATAGAATTCACAATTTTCATTATATAATTTTTGTTATATGTTAAATGCTTTACACAAAACAAGATCATAGATGATTTATCCTTTGTTCTCTTGAAACTGTTTCATATTTATGTATCTTGCATTTAAATCTATGTCTGATTTTGTGTTGTATTTGTATAAATTGCAAATGTAATGCAAAATATAAAGGTACTTCTCTGCATTTGTGTATATGTGTGTATGTCTGCTTATGGGTGTCCAATTGTTACCAATATCATGCTTTCAAAAGACTACCCTTTATGTAGACTGTTTTTTAATTTTGTTGTTTCCTTTGCCATGAGGAAGCTTTCTTAGTTTGATATAATCCTACGTTTTTGTTTATTGTTTTGTTGCATGTGGTTTTGGTCTCCTATTCAAAAACGTATTGCCAAGATCAAGGATATTTTTAGTTATATTTTCTTCAAGGAGATTTACTGTGTCAGGTCTTACATTTAAGTCTTTAATTCATTTTGAATTGATTTTTGTGTATGGTGTAGTATAAGGGTGCAATTTCATTCTTTCACATGTTACAAATCGTATATATGATAGGGGATTTATATTAAATATATATAAGAAACCCAAACACTATTTAGCAAAAATATAAAAAACTCAACTAAAAAATGGACAGGAAAACCTAAACAGACATTTCTCCTAAAAGACAAACAAATGGCCAACAGGTGTATAAAAAGGGCTTAACATTACTAATCATCAGGGAAATGGAAATCAAAACCAAAATGAGATATCACCTCATGCCTGTTAGGATGGTATAATTAAAAGCAAGTAAAATGTAACAAGTATCGGCAAGAATGTGAAGAAAAGAGAAATGTTGTATACTGTTGGTGGAAATGTAATTTGGTACAGCCATTAGGGGAAGCCATTATGGAAGTTCATTAAAATTAAAAATAGAACTGCCATATAATCCAACAATCCTACTTCTAGGTCATTATCCAAGGAATTCAAATCATGTTCTGGAAGAGATATCTGTACTCCCATGTTCATTGCAACAATATTCACAATATTCAAGATGTGGAAACAACATGAATATCCATTAATAGAAATGAATGAAAAAAAAAAGCACAGGCACCTGTGCAGAAATACTATTCAGCCTTTAATAAAGAAGGAAATTATGTCATTTGCAATGATATAGATGGACCTAGAGGATATTGCTAAGTGAAATAAGTCAGATACAGAAAGATAAATACTGTGAATATTACTTATGTGGGGAATCTAAAGTAGTCAGACTCATAGAAGCAGAGAGTAGAATGGTGGTTGCCAGGGGTAAGGGGAGGAAATGTAATGGTCAAGGGTACATCTCAGACATCTTCTGTACTCTCATCTATACAAGGTAATTAAGTTCTGAAGATATACTATACTGTATAGAACCTATAGCTAACAATACTGTATTGTATACCTAAAATTTGCTAAAATAAATCTTATTTTAAGTATTCTTAATAATAATTATTAATTTCAATAGGAACACTAAGGATAATAATGATAAAGGAGAGCAGAAGAAAACTTTGGAAGGTGATGGGATCATGTGCATGGCCTTGTTGTTAATGATAGTTTTAGAGATGTATACTTATCCCCAAACTCAACAAGTTATATACACTAAATATGTACAAATATGTCCATGTCAGTCATACCTCAATTAACGGAAACACTTTCCTTTTTCTATTGAATTGTCTTTGCATTAGTATACAAAATAAATTGGAAACACAATTTGACCACATATGCATGGATCTCTTTGGATTCTCCATTTTCTTTCATTGGTCTATCTCTCTTTTTTTTTTTTTTTTTTTTTTTTTT
>NW_016107657.1:2106795-2127688 GCF_001604975.1 Cebus imitator | reverse complement strand
TAGCTGGGATTACAGGCATGCGCCACCATGCCCAGCTGATTTTTTGTATTTTTAGTAGAGACGGAGTTTCACCGTGTTGACCAGGATGGTCTTGATCTCTTGACCTCGTGATCCACCCACCTCAGCCTCCCAAAGTGCTGGGATTACAGGCGTGAGCCACCGCGCCCGGCCAGTCTATCTCTTTATTATTGGTCTATCTCTTTATTAATGCTACACTACCTAGATTACTATGGCTTTATAGTTAATCTTAAAATTGGTAGTATCCTACAATTCTGTTTTCATTTTTCAGAATTGTTTTGATTCTTCTATTTTCTCTGCCTTTCCATATAATTGTAGAATCAGTTTGTGTAGATTTACCAAAAACCCTGCTTTGCTAGTGAAATAAATTTGTTTAACTCTGGAAATAAATCTTGGAAGAATTAACATCTTTAATATGCTGAGTCTTTCATCACATGAATGCAGTATAACTTTTCATTATTTTAGGTCTGTTTTGAGTTCTTAAATCAGCATATGTAGCTTTCAGCATACAGATCCAATACACGTTTCATTAGATTTATATCTAAGTATTAATTCTTAAAGTTATTTTAAATTTTGGCTTCTGTTTATTGATAGTATACAAAAATTCAACTGATTTATCAGTAAATCTTGTGTCTTGGAAACTTGTTAAACTCATTAGTTCTAGATGTATGTTGTAGATGCTAGGGATGTTCTAGTTAGGTAGTCATGACGTTTGTGATAAAACTAATTTTTCTTATTACAAAATTTTTAAATGTATTTTTCTAGTCCTATTGTAATAAACAGAACTTCTATTAGGTTGAATAGGAGTAATGAGAATTAACATCCCTGATGGCCTCCTGACCTTATGAAGACGTAATTCAATTTTACATTCTTAAATATGTTAGCTGTTAGTTTTTTGCAGATGTCCTTTATCAGGTGGAGAAATTTCCCCTTATTCTCAGTTGCTGATAACTTTCATCATGAATAGGTATTGAATTTGTGAAATGCTTTGCCGCAGCAATTGATATGACCACATGTATTTTCTTTTCACACTGTTAATATAATGGATTACCTGAATTATTCTGAATATTGAACCAAGCTATTTCCAGAATCAAACTTAGAAAGTTATGAAATATAATAAATTATTTATTGGTGAAATAGATTTACTAACATTTTGTTGAGGATTTTTACATCTGGGTTCATGAGAAATGTTGGTGTGTTGTTTCTTCTTTAGTACTATCTCCATCTGATTTTGGAATCATGATGATTCTGGCCTTATAAAATGAATTGGAAAATGTTTCCTCTATTATCTGGAAGGGATTATGTGAAATTGATCTTCAGCTATTTGGTAGAATTAACCAGTGAAATCTTCTTGATGTAGATTGTTTCTCAGAAAGCTTTTATCTATGAATCCATTGCCCTCTATAGTCACAGATAATTTAGGTTGTATCTTTCATCTTGAGTAACTTTTAGTAGATTTCATTCTTTAAGGAATTACTCTGTTTTATTGAAGTTGTTGAACTTGTGTGCATAAAGATGTTTATGATATCTCCATATTCTTTTTTAATGTATGTAGTAATATATACTTTTTAAATTTTTATATTATTAATTTTGTGCTTTATTTTCTCTACTAGTCTTAGAAGAAGTTTCTCAATTTTATTTATATTCTCCAGAATTCAGCTATTGTTATCATGAATCTTTATGTTTATTTTTATTCTAACTCTATAGTAGTAGCTTAGATTATTGATTTGATGCATTTTATCCTTTTGAATGTAATCATTTAATTCTACAAAATTTTTCTTAAGCACTGCTTTAGCTCCATCCCAAACATTTTGATATACTGCATTTTCACTTTAATTCAGTTTAGAAAATTTACTAATTTCTTCGAGACTGTTTGATAAGTTATTTATAAGCATACTGTTTAATTTCCAAGTGTTTGGATATTTTCTAGTCATCCTTCAACTATTTTAAATGTCTAGTTTAATTTTATTATGTTTAGAAAACATAATTGGTATACTTTTAGTTTTTTATGTTTGGTAAGTTTTACACCCCAGATTATAACCAATTATGTGTATTTGAAAAGAATGTTATTTTTTCTGTTGTTGCTATGTGAAAAATCTTATAAATCTCAATTAGATTCAGTTGATTGACATCTTTTTATTCTTTATATTCTTGCTGATTTTCTGTTTATGATTTCTACATATTAAGAGAGACATCTTGAAGTCTTCAACTATAAATTTTAGATTTTTCTGTCCATATACTTACTTTGGTTTTGCTTTATGTATTCTGAAACTTTATTGTTAAGTGCCTGCATATTAGTATTGTTATGTTACTCTTTAATCATCATGTAATATCCCTATTTAGACCAGATAATTTTCTTTGCTCCAAATAATACATCAAATATTCAAATAGAGGCTTTAGCTCTCTTTTGATTACTATTTTCATGGTTCATCTTGTTTTCCATTCTTTTACATTTCACTTACCTAAATAATTCTAATTTTGTGGAGTTTCTTATAAAAAGAATACAATTTGTTCATGTTTTTTAATTCAATTTTACACTCCCTGTCTTCTGATAGGAATATCTAAATCATTTAGTGTAATTATTGGTATGTTTGGATTTATGCCTACAATTTTATTTTTCAGCTTTGTTTTATTTTTTCCTTACTGTCTTATTTTATTTGTATATCTTTAGAACACCATTTTACTTTTCCTATTTTGACTGCAACGCTGCAATTTTTAACTGCTCTAGACACCACAGTGTCCATTATTAGCTTTGTACAGTATTTTTAAATCAATGTTGTACTATTGAAAGTGGAATGTAGAGTTGTCCTCATGAACTTTTGCAGTTCTATTCATAGTCATTAAAAATGTCATCGCTGATCAATGTCATAAATTTTATTCTCAACCATAATACCTATTTTTAAATATTTCAGAAAATAGTGAATGCACTATATTCACCCATGTATTTATTATTTCTATTCCTCATTCTTCATTTCCATTGTTTAGGGTTTCCATTTATTATCATTTTACTTTCTTCTGAAAAACTTTCTTCAGAAATTCAGAGTATATATGCAAAACATTTTTGTTCCCATATCAGGAATGTGTGTATTTTTCTCTCACTGCTTTTGATATGTTTCTTGGGCTCTTAGTTTTCAACAGTTTGATTTTGGTATGACTTGACATTACTTTTATTTTTTATTAAATACTTTTTATATCCCATACTCTTTTTCCTCTCTTTCTGGAAGTCTAATGATATAAATGTTAAAACTGTTGTTACTGTCCCACAGGATGCAGAATCTGTATTTTAAAAATTATTTTTATTCTATTATTCAAAATGGATAACTTCTATTGATCCATCTTCAATTTATTCATCTCTGATTATTTCATCTCTGATCTTCATTCTGCTACTAAAATGTCCAATGACGACTTATTTGATTGTTGTTTTTAATTTAATTATTTATTCCACATATGTCATTTGGTTCTTTCCTATAGCTACTATATTTTATGCTGATGCTTGATGTCTTTCCATTTGTTTTCAAAATACTCCTTCCTTATTAGGGCATTTTAATGATCACTGATTAATGTCTCTGTCACATAATTCCAATACTTGCATCATCTCTACATCAGCATCTGTTAATTCTCTTATCCCATGAGAGTTGAGATTTTTCCTGGTTCTACAGATGCTGAGTAAATTTGGGTTGCATCTGAGGCATTTTGAATTTTACATTGTGAGTCTGTGTCTTATTTAAATCCCTTAAATAATGTTGATATTTTGCTTTGGTGTTATTTTACATCTCTTCTCAAGAGTTATTTAAGGCTGCAGGGATGGGATAAGGTTAATTTTCCAGCATTTCTGGCCTTCAGGTATAGGAAGCATGACCTTTCAAGCTTCCAGTAAAGCCCTCAGGTATAGAGACATGGATATCAGATCAGTAACTGAAAGATGGCCAGAGTACTTTGAAATGATAGAGTCCAAGGAATGTGACAGGTTCTGACAGTATCTGCTATGCTATGACTGTATTTTGAGATACTAATCTATTTCCACCTTTATTTAGCTTCCCACCCCATGTCATTCAAGGAATGTAATCCATTTGTCAGTTCTATTATTTTTCTTTGTGGAAAAAAATGTAGATGAGTCTAAAATTGTCATTCTTTCTGGATTTTGTATCCCCAGTGGTTAAGCCCTTTGTTATTAAAGGTATAAAAAAATTGCCTAAGCAAGAAGCTAAAGAAGTTCTGTGGGATGAGTGAGGAAAATAGTGATCACAATGATATCTATAGATCTCAAGAACAAAGGAAATCGGGAACACACATGGAAGAAGATCCGAAAACAGAGGTATCAAGAGAGAAGAGGCCTCCACAGGTCTCTCAAGCCTTGATTTCAAGGCAGAGGGCAGCAGGTTTGATGGGGGCATTCAGATGAGCAATCTATGTGAACAAATGATATATGGAACATTTTAGATATCTTTAAATGGATTAAAAGAGATGGTTGTGGTCAGAGTTACTTTGAATGTCTTTTACTTGATTCTAAATTTTGATATACCTAATAATTACCTGGAACTACTTCAATGTGTAAATAATTAAGAGCCTGAATTGTATAAAACAATAAATGCCATTAGTTTAATACCAAAAAAATAGCATAGTATATTAGAAAACTAGAATAGCAAAGATTGATACTTCTTTATATGTGAGCTATGACCATTTGTCTTGTCTTTATAAATTTTTCAATTTATTGTTAAATTACATCACAAAGAAAGTTCAGAACAATATAGAAAAAAGCAGTACTAAAGTATATTTTTCATTGTTCCAGAATTTAAAGAGAAAGCCTTTGATATTTCACTATTAAGTGTGATAGTTACAGTGGTCACGTAGAGCGACCTTTGTCTGGTAAAAGAAGTTCACTTCTAGTTCTAGTTCGCTTATAGGTTTTATTATAAATGAGTGTTGCATTTTATAGAATGTCTTTTCTGCATCTATTAAGATAAATTAATATGAGGATATTATTTTTAACCTCTTAAAGTAATGAATTACTTTAATATAATTTCTAAAGTTCCACCATCTTATTATTTCTAAAATATACTCATCTTATTCATAATATTATACATTATCAGATATAGTTTGTGAGTGTTTTATATCCACAATATGCAAATATTTTAATATTTTTGTGTTCTAATTTTATCTGGATGTATTATCCAGATTATAGTAGATCAGAAAAGGGGGTGACAATGCTCCATATCTTTCTATCATTGGGACAAAATGTGTGTAAAACAGGGATTATTCTTTGGAGACTTGTAAACACACATGAGGAAAGCCATTCAGGAGTGTTATTTTTGCAAAACATAGTACAAAGTTTTATTATCATGAATTGCCTTAGAATATTTCAAGAGTCAGTTTTGGTAATTAATACTGTTTTAGAAAAATTAACTGTTTTGTCTAGGTTTTCAATATATCATTACAGATTTATAGCATTACCATATAATTTTATTGGTCTTGAGCAGATCTATATTAATGATCTCTTCTTATTTCTGAAATTACTTATTTATGCTCTTTTTAAAAACAAATATTGCCAGCAATTTGCCTAACATTAACCTTTATAAAGAAGCCATTGATAGTTTTGTTGATTATGTTTCATCATTGTTTTCTATTTTATTTTCTAATCTTATCTTTTGCATTCCCTGTTATCTCTCTTTGAGTTTATTATGCTTTATCTCTTTCTAACTCTATCATTGAAAATATCCCCCATTAATTTTTCATTATTTCTTTAAAATTATAAATATTTCTTTTGGCATCTTTAGATGGGCTTCAAAGTTGTACTAGATACTATTTTGTCACTCACTGGTGATTATTTTCTAAATTTAATATGACATTTTTCATTTATGGCTTATTCAGAGTGGTGCTATAATTTCTAAATTCATAAAACTGAGAACTCTTCTTTTTGTTATTGATTCACAATTTTAATTCATCATAATCAAGGACATGTAGCTTGCATATTCATTAGGAAGTATTTTTCTATTTCTATATTTTGAATATAAATACATGTGTTTTTAGAATATAAATATGTTTGAAATATATGTGTAAACATGTATAAACATATATATGTAGTCAAACAATAAATTACAAATGTATATGTATGTATATATGCATGTATATGTATGGATGGATGTATAAATAGATGAGAAAGAGAGATGGATAATTTCGTCTAGTTATGGCAGCCATCAAATCACACTTGATTTAGTCATTTTATGTTTAACAAATTTTATTGTTCCTGGTTTGAGTGGTATATGTTAAAATCCTCAACGTGATTATGGTTTGAGAATATATTCTTAAAAATAATATCAACCTTTGCTTTGTGTTATATAATTTAAAATTCATTTTTAGACTTCCTAGCAAATCATTTCTTTTATTCACTTGTAATAATTCTCATTATGCTTGTTTCTTTAAAATTTATACCATTCTCATTCTGCCTTTAATTCTCTATGCTGCATTCTGAGAAATTTTCTTGGTTTTAACCTTCAGTTTACAAATTCTCTGTATTAAATCTGCATTTTTAACTTTCCTTTTACTTTTTAAGATTCATCTGAAAATTATATCACAATTTGTTTCATGTCTCAGTGTTAAAGATGTGAAGTCCAATGCTTGACTGATTTTTTTTTCTTGTGTAGATATCTTAATCTTTTGCCTGTAAGATTATTAAATTTTTCTTTTATCATTAGAATGGTTGAAGAATTTCATAAGATGTGCCTGAGTGTTTTTCTCTAGCAGAGGTGCAGGTAGGAAGAATTATTTTCAGATTTGTCTAATCTTAAATAGCTTCCTCTGTTTTTATTTTTTGATTATTTATTCTTCTCATTATACCAGACAGAAACTTTGTGAGTCTATTTGAGGCCTAATTCTTTCTTCAGCTCAGAAAAATTTTCTTCTCATATTGATTTAGTTACTAACAAATTAATTTTTCTTCCTCTGGAACTCCTGTGATTTGAATGTTATGAATCAACTCTATCTGCTTTTTCATAATAGTCATCTGTGTTTCATACTCTGTGTTTTGATGTATTTCTTACACTCATCTAGATCACTAATTTGGGTCCTTGTTAAATGATTGTCATCTCATTTCACATAATACAAATTATATAGTAAACATTATATTTTAGTTCTGAAAGCATATTTTTGTGCTGCACCTGAAATCCTTTTGAAGCCCATTTTTAAATTTACATTTTATCATGTATATGACAGTTTTATTTTACTAGATGTCTATTTTGAATTTCTGCTTTATCTTTCTCTTTCTGTATCTTATATTCTCCCTTAGGTGATGTGTTGACTTTTTGTTTTGTTTTGTTTTTGTATACTGGTGCTCAAATCTGATTTTTGTAGTTTCCTAATTCTCTTGAAACCTACAAATGCTAGAAGGCACATGAGTTGTGATTAGTTGGGTTTTCTGTGTAGCCAGAATCTGCCCACCTACTGTTGAGACACTAGGAGTGGAGCATTGGTTGTCTGATCTCTCTGTTCTTCCAACGCAAAGCTTGAAGAAACTCGGTCCTCTTACGTGTAAGGAGGCCAAATGCAGCCCTGACCATGTGACTCACATGTCTCTAGACAGTATAGACTATTTCTTTTTAGAATATGCTGCTTTCGAATCTGCTCGAGGTATTCTCCAGCTGGAGAAATCATTACATCAGTTCCCTCACATGGTATCCTAACACAGTCCAAGGTCTTAATCCAAGGTATCTAAAGTGTCCAGTGACTAATGGCTCAAGAGAAACAGCAGCTTGGAGCTGGGATAAAGGAGAAGGAAGATGTGCTAATGGTAGCTTTCCTAAAAATCCTCAGCTTTCAAATTCTTGAGTATGATATTCAGTTTTGTTTTCTCTTTCAAAAGAGTCAGAACAAGTGTTATCAAGGACATGGAGAGTTGAAAACTTCATACACTGCTGATTGAAACGTAAAATGCTATGGTCAATTGGGAAAAAAGTCTTCCAGTTCCTCAAACATAAAGGTACCATATGACCCAAAAATTATATTCCTAGGCCTATACCAAAGAAATGAATACATATGTCAGCATAAAAACTTGTGGCTGGGTGTGGTGGCTCATGCCTGTAATCCCAGTAATTTGGGAGGCTGAGGTTGGTAGATCACCTGAGGTCAGGAGTTCTAGACCAGTCTGCCCATCATGGCAAAACCCCATCTCTCCTAAAAATACAAAAAAATTAGCTGGGCGTTGTGGTGGATGCCTGTAATCCCAGCTATTCAGGAGGCTGAGGCAGAAGAATTGCTTGAACCCTGTAGGAGGAGGTTGCAGTGAGCCAAGATCGTACCACTGTACTCCAGCCCGGGTGACAAGAGCGCAACTTGGTCTCAAAAAAAAAGAAAAACAACAAAGTTGTACAGGGCATTACTCAAATAGCCAAAAAGTATAAATAATTCAAATGTCTATCAAGTGATAAATTGATTAATAAAATGTGGTCTATCGAGGCAATGGAAAGGAAATAATTACTGCTACATGCTACCATGTAAATGAACCTTATAAGCATTTTGATACATTAAAGAAGCCAGCCACAAAAGACCATCTATTTTATGATTTCACTTACATGAAATACCCAGAATAAGAAAAATTATATAGAAGAAAAGTTTTATAGATGAAAAGTAGATTAGTGGTCAAAGGACTGGTAAAGGATTGGGAGAAATAAGGGGATGAGGGTTGTTGATAAACAGTGCAGGGTTTCTTTTTGGGGTGATGAAAATAGTCTAAGATTGATTGTAGTGATGGTTACAGAACTCTTTTAAAGTAACAAAAAATATTGAATTATAAATTTTAAATGGATGAATTATATATTATGTGGACTATTTAACAATAAAATGTTACCAATAAAAAAAGACTAGAGCTAAAATTAATTTGTAACAAAATAAGACCAAATACTTGTTGGTTGTAGTTGTAATGCTTTCATTTTTCCCATTATTTAGCATTCCATTTTGTGAGTATGCTATAATTTATATATCCATTTTACTGTTAATAGACATTAGGCTTCTTCAAACATTACTTAAAATATCACTGTCAATATTGTTATACATATCTCTGCCTGCATATGAAACAATGTTTCTCTAGGATAGAAATTGAGGAATGAAACTGAGGTGTGTAACAGGTTATATGCATCCTTAATTGAACTAGATACTACCAACATTTTCTCTGATATTTTGCATTGAAGTTTGAATACTCACATTAAAATTATTTTTTATTATATTCTTAGAATTTTGTTTTTTCTTCAGTTTGGAGCTGTAACATGAGTCAAAATCTGAAAAACTGGTACAATTGTTATATGATTTCATTGTATCCTCACCCAGGTTTCATCTTGGGAGGGACCTGGTGGGAAGTAATTGAATCATGAGGGCAATTACTCCCATAATGCTATTGATAGTTAGTGAGTTCTTAGGAGATTTTATGGTGTTATAAGAGATTTTCCCCACTTTTGTTCTTCACACGTGTTGCCACCATGTGAAGAAGAGCATTTTTGCTTCCCTTTCCTCCATGATTGTAAGTTTTCTGAGGCTTCCCCAGACATGCTGAACTTTGAGTTGATTAAACCTCTTTCCTTTAGAAATTATCCAGTCTTGGGTATGTCTTTATTAGCAGGGTGGAAACAGACTAATAAATTGTCAAAAAAAATTATTGCAAACACCACGATTATTGCGAATTTATTGTTGTTGACTATTCATGTAGCTGAGCATGTCCTGATAGTCATGCAAAGTGAGGAGAGCTATATTTCAACAGGGTAGTTTATGGTGAGGAAGTTAATGTTGAAAAATAAGAACTTTTCTTTCTTTTTTGAGACAGAGTCTCACTCTGTCATCCAGGCTGGAGTGCAGTGGCACATTCTTGGCTCACTGTAACCTCTGACTCCTTGGTTCAAGTGATTCTCCTGTCTCAGCCTCCTAAGTAGCTGGGATTACAGGCATGTGCCACCACACCCAGATAATTTTTTTGTATTTTTAGTAGAGACAGGGTTTCACCATGTTGGCTGGGATGGTCTTGATCTCCTGACCTCGTGATCCGCCCGCCTAGGCCTCCCAAAGTGCTGGGATTACAGGTGTGAGCCACCGCACAGGGCCGAAGTAAAAACTTCTTAGGGTTTAGATTATAAAGAGAAATAAAAATCAAACGGTGTTTTGAGGAGTGAAAAAACGTTGAGATTAAATATATATATATGTGCTATAAAGACTTACATAACCTAGAGAAGGAAGGATGGAGAGAGAAAGATGTTAAGTATCAGAAAGGAATAATACAGTGAAGTTCCAGAGAAGCTTCAAGAAAATGAAAAAAAGAATATAAGAAAATGGGGAAGTAGCACAAACGACACATGAGGCCAAGCCTTCTTCTATATGAGAGGGGAAGAGCCAAGGGAAAGAGGGTGGAAATGGGGAGACATGGAGCAGAGGGAAGGAGATCACCTCTGGTAGCCTCTTAGTTTCCTGGAAGAAGCTGTGCATGCGTGTGTGGGGTCCTTAGGTCATATATCTTGCTAATGTCATGCTAATAATCTTTTAAAGGTTTTTCTCAATTGATCTCATTTTTTTTAATAGTCTGTCAACAAGTTCAACTCAGGATCCATTTCAACCCTTGTGCTTCTGTTCTAGTAGCTCAGCCCATTTGAAATAAGGATTTGAAGTTTTAAAATTATGGCTTATGTTTGAATGGTTAGTTACTGTTATGTGTCTTGTACAAGAGTCTTAAACTGTCTGATAAGCACTTTTTGTACCTATAAGATGATAATAATAACATCTCTCTAATACGATTGTGTTTATTAATGAGATAATATGGAGACATTTTGTAAATGCTATGGCACTGAAACAATGTTAATTGTTTCTTTGTTTTAATTTTATTTTCTGACCCTCTCTTCCACCTTTTTATGGGATCCTGCATTATTACCAAATTGTTTCACCCATATAAATATACTTTTCCTTATAATAGGAGCATCTAACAGGTTCAGCAATTAAGATGTGACCATTTGTCTTGCAAACAGACTGATCGACTTGGCAACAAGAGCAAATATGGAGAAGAAAGTGGGAAAGCACAGATTTCTCACGTGGTGCCTTGTCATCTTGTACTCTACAGTTATCCATTTTTTTTTTACCAGAGTGCAAACAGATCTTTAAAATCCATTGTAATATGACACTACCAAATGATACCAATGGTACTCAAAGAACCTACATTTTAATTGGAGAGAAAACAAATGCAGGTGTAAACATATGAATAAAAATACAAGAGCCACATAACCACAGAAAGTAGGATAGGCACCTCAGGGAGGAAGGTATTATTGTGGTCTGAATGTGAGATGAGTTATAAAGCAGTGTGTTTTCAAATTTCATGTAGAGCTCGTTGCTATTTTCCAACTAAATAGGCTATCTCTTATTGAAGTAGAGGATAAGGACTCAGACAGAGCCCAGGGCCGCTGCACCTGTTTTCTCACAACTCCTTCTCCCCATTCCTGGCAATTCTGCAGAAAGCCTTGAAGCACCTCTGCAGAAGCCTGGGCTTTCATGGAGAGAAAGAGGATTGGATTAAGGGAAAAAGAGTAGAGAAATGAGGGAGTTTTAGAATTTGAAAAAGCATAGTAAACAGGGTAAAAATGAGCATGGGTGACACTAGGATTTCCCGCTCCCCTGGAGCTGTGGAGTGATCAAATACTTGATGCAATGTAAGTAGCATGGAAATTTATGAAAGAGTTCAATTATCGAAGGTGTTAAATGTGATGCTTAAGAATCTTGCAAGTTAGGAATCCCCGATAAATAGACTGATAGACCAAATGATTTCAAAAAATGATCGTGGTTCATCCCTACAGAATACTTGATACTACATCTTTTTCCTTTTCATAATTTTCTTTCAGGGATTTACCAGTTTGAGGGGGATGGGCTGATACAGATAATAAGCCCATGCATAATTTATACATAACTCGTTCAGAAATCCTTTCCTCTCTTCTCCTCTCAACACACACAGTCATAGAGAGATTTCAATGATTCAGGGACGTAAAAATTAGTTCCTAATTGCAATGGTTTAAAGGCTCTTTCAACAAGCAATGGAGCATTATTAAAGTTTCTTGAGAAGGGGAATATATGATGCAAGAATAACTTAATTGAACCTCCCTGGAAAGGAAGGAGTGTCTATGCTCTATGTGTGCAGGCATTTGTGTGTGTGGCTATAGACGTTTGCATATATATATATATATGGATTATACTTAAAAGGCAGCCTAAGGGCAGATATGCTGCAATAAAGTTTCATTCTACCGAGGTTAGTGAGACAATTCACTCAGAGTAAATAGGATAATTTGGAAAGTTGTATTGTTTTTCAAATAGGAAAAGATTGACTTAATTATGATGTCACATCATCACAAGGTTTCTTGCAGTTGTGGAGGAACTGAGAAAATATCTTTAGACGCCTATTTTGTTCCTTAATCTTGGCAAATGGCTGAGAAAATTTAGCTCATAAATACACGCTTATACACACATACAGATTTACCAAAACTCATACTCTCATTCAGTTTACTACACATAGGACTGGTGATTTGGAGATTTCTGAAAAGTGGCAACATATGTGCCCCAATATCAGTGGAAAAGTAGAACTAGAGTTGGCCCAGCCCACATAGAAGAAACTAAGTCAACTTTATCTAAAATGATATAAAATTTCAGCAGAATAAACATTATACTCCTACACAAAGATAAAGGGAAATTAAGCTAAGAGCTCATTATTTCTCAGTCCTGTGATTTAAAAAGAAAATTCTGAAATTCTCACTACAGAACCCCCCATGGATTTCCCTACTGGAATAAAACAAATGGTAATAGCCTGCATTATTTTTGTCCTTGGAAGATGGAAGTGAGGAAAATCTTAATGAGTCTTAATTGTGGGTGATGATGGTGAGAGGTGAGTAGCAGAGACCTTGTGTGTGAAGTCACTCCTCAGGCTAGAAAACCCATGTGTGAGAGCTAAAATTGAAAAGACTACTTTTGTTTATTCTTGACAGTTAATTAGAAAATGAAATGAATCTTGTTTTTAAAGATACATGCCAACATTTTTTCTAGTTGGTGGAGGGTGCAGGGGAATGATATTAGCTAAAGTGAATAGACTCAGGCTCATCGGTATCTTTCTTTTTCAAATTTCAGAAGAAGGGGTCAAAATCTTCCAATGTTCCTTTGAAATGTCAAAACTCAACCTTAATAATCCCAACCTTGTGCAGTAGCTCTGCATACCAAAGGAGCTGGGAAGCTGACAGTCAGCTTTGCTTCTCTCTGATTGAATGAACTCACAAGGGCAGCAAAGCCTTTTTGTTGGGGTGGAGGATGGAATTTAAAGCATCTTTACTGATTTAAGCTAACTGAAGAGGGACAGTCCTATGAATCAGTGATTAATGTGAATTATTGAACAATCTTTTGAAAATTTCATTCCAAGATGTCTATACACACTGAAGGTTAGATGGGCACAAAAAGACATGATCTTTTACCAAGCAGGTTCATGGACTTCCTGGGGATATGTTTTTAAAGAATGTGTTTTATTACATTAAAGTAAATATTAGAACATGAGCTCACCTAGCAAATGACTGTCCTTTGGAGACCTAGTTTATAAAGGAATAGATAATAGTTATTGTCTGGCAACGTATCAATTGCACATTTGCTGATCAAAGAAAGTCATAAGCTTGAGTAGACATAAAAAGTATGTTCCAAACCTTAAGAGTTTTGTATTATGTCATGGGCAATAGGCCCCCACTCCCCCTACAAATTAATATGTTGAAGTCCTAACCTCTCTGTTCCTCAGGAAGTGACTGTGTTTGGAGATAGGGTTTCAAAAAGGCAATTCAGTTAAGTTGAAGTTTTTAGATTTGGTCCTAATCCAATATGACTGGGGTCCTGATAAGAAGAGGAAATTAGGATGTAGACACATACAGAGCAAAGACCATGTGTAGACATGGAGACAAAATGGCCACGTACAAGGTAAAAAGAGAGGTAACAGAAGAAAGCAAGCCTGCATACACCTTGGTCTCAGACTTTGATCCTCCACAATTTGAGAAAATAATGTTCTGTTGCTTAAGTGACCCAGTCTGTAATGCCTTACTATAGTAGCCTGCTATGAACTGACTGTTGGTGTACCCCTAAAATGGATATTCCAAAGCCTTAACTCTTAATGTGGCCATATTTAAAGATGAAGCCTCCTAAAGATGTAATTAAGGTTAAATGAAGTCATAAGATAGAATCCCTGATCCATTAGGATTTGTGTCCTTAAAGGAGATGACACTAGAGAGCTAGCTCTTCCTTTCTGTGCAAAAGAAGTGGCCATATGGGACACATCTAGATCACAGTCACCACAACCCAAAAAAAGAGTCCTCAAAATAAAACTGACCTTGACAGCACCTTGATCTTAGACTTTCCAGCCTCTATAACTGTGAGAAATGAATTGTTGTTAGGACTCTCAGCCTGTGGTATTTTATTGTGACAATCTGAGCAGACTAATTAATGCACAGCCTCAGAAAATTCATATATACCATATATGTAAAAGTTATTTTTCTGTGGTAGGCCCAGTCCTAGTCCTCTCCCAAACACCAGAAACTGGAAGTTAAATGAATGTATTAATGATATTTCATAGTCAAAAAATATAAAACATAATTATTCAGTATGTATGTTTTGAGCAGTCATATATTTTCTATGACAATGGGTTTCAAAATGTTTTGCTAGAAGGTCTTTACCTTCAAGACTTTAAATTAGGGTTGACATTTATTATTATTTTATGTATATTTAATTTTATTTCATATTTTTAATTGCTATTACTAATATTAACCCATATCATAATACATTTACATTTTCATGAACTTCTCCAAGTTCTTGTATAAGTTTGTTATCTTATTAACATCTCAAAAGCCTAGGACAGGTGCAAAACACAGCATCTTTAATTTTCTCACATGCTATGGTTTGAATGAGTCCTCTCCAAAATTCAGGTGTTGCCAATGCGATAGTGTTAAGAAGTGGGAGCCAGGTGCAGTGGCATGCACCTGTCATCCCAGCTTCATAAGAGGCTGAGATGGGAAGACTGAGTTTAGGAGTTTGAGACCAGCCTAGATAACATAGTGAGACCTTATCTATAGAAAATTTAAAAATTAGTCAGGTGTGGTATCAGGCACCTGAAGTCCCAGCTACTCTGGAGGATTATGTGGGAGAATCACGTAAGCCCAGAAATTCAAGGCTGCAGTGAGCTATGATCACACCACTGCACTCCAGCCTGGGCAACAGAGTGCGATTCCATCTCTTAAAAAGAAAAAAGGCATATTCGACAGGTGATTAGGCTACGAGGAGTCCTTTCTTTTCAATGTGATTAAGGCCCTTATAAAAGAGTATTCATGCAGTATTTAGCCAGCTTGCCCTCTAGCCCTTCTGCCTTCTGCCACATGAAGACGCAGCAAGAAGGCCCTCATCAGATGCCATATGCTGGTGCCTTTATCTTGAACTGCCCAGCCTTCAAAACTGTGAGAAAATAAATTTGATAATTTATTAATAACTCCATTCCTTATATATTACCCAACCTCAGGTATTTTGTTAAAGCATCAACAAGCAGAATAAGACCATGGAAGAGGGGAGTTAGGTATTCTGCTCGAAATCTTTTTTTTTTTTTTTTTTTTTGAGACGGAGTTTCGCTCTTGTTACCCAGGCTGGAGTGCAATGGCGCGATCTCGGCTCACTGCAACCTCCGCCTCCTGGGTTCAGGCAATTCTCCTGCCTCAGCCTCCTGAGTAGCTGGGATTACAGGCATGCGCCACCATGCCCAGCTAATTTTTTGTATTTTTAGTAGAGACGGGGTTTCACCATGTTGACCAGGATGGTCTCGATCTCTTGACCTCGTGATCCACCCGCCTCGGCCTCCCAAAGTGCTGGGATTACAGGCTTGAGCCACCGCGCCCGGCCTGCTCAAAGTCTTAATGACAGAAGCATGTATACCTTCTGGCAATAGCGGATATACTGGAGATGGATGAGGGATATGGTAGACATGATTAGGCCTTTTGTCATGCCTATAGAGCTTAGAATCTTTTCAGAATGATCTCATTTAGTTATTGCTTAGGTAAACGTAACATTAAAAAACAGTTACCAAAACACAACAACACAATCATAAAAGTGAATGTTAAAACAATAAGTAGACACCACTTGGTTGAGCCTAAGCCCAATACCCTAGACTCAACAGTCTAATTCAAGTTCCTTCTACTCTTCCCACTGATAATTTTAACCTGACTCTGAATACGGAAAAACCTTCCTTCTAAGCTCTCCCCAAGGGTGACCGTCAGACACCACCATGAAGATAGTGCCGATTCTTGGATTGGTACAAATACTATTTCAGAGACAAGAATAAGGAGGCTAAAATAACTGGATCAGTCCAACTGGCCACTTCCTGGGAGAAGGCGGCATCTTTGATAAAACAATATGATAAGGGAAAGAGAGATGCTTAGGGTGCTCCCACATAAACTTTCTGATTTCCAAGGAATCTGCATTCTTTTTTATGTCAGTAAGCTAAGTACCCAGAAATCTCCATTCTTACTAGGCCACAGTACCAGCCATAATGAGAGGGCATGGTCCCTGTTCTAAAAGGTTTCACTTTATGGATATGGAGACAAGATTAACACATTATCAGAGAAAACTTGCAGTCCAAGCCACATTCAACATATGCCTAAAGAAAGGTGTCAATGTTCATTGGACTCAAACCTCCAGTTTTCAATGAACTAATAACACAAGTGAGAAGAAAAGAGGAGAGCAGGTAATTACTCTTACGTTGGCATGCTAGCACCTGAGATTTGTAACTGTCCTATGGGTCACAGGTTTTGCTACTGGTTCCCAAATCTAGTTGTAAACAGAAATCAAGGAAGCAGGACAGTACAGAACAGTTCAGATACCAGAATTCTATACAAAGTTTAGACTCAGATTTGAATTTAGATATTATATCACCCAAGGAGTATCTTGTATGAGGAAAATGCTTTAAGAAAAGAAAAACCTCTCACCAAATAAAAATAAGGCAAAATAACTGTCTCAAGATGGAACAAGAATCTCAAAGTAAGAATGTATGCTGAGCAATGTATAATAAATCTGAATGAATACTGACAATACAACAGCAACTGTAATATAAGTTTTAAGTAAGGGTTTCTGAAGGAATTAAAGAATAGAGTGAAACTAAAAATTCTAAAGCACATAGAAGAAGTGTAAGAGGTGTGTGAAAAAGCAAAGTGTAGTTTGAATCCTGCCTTCATAGAAGTGGTGAATAAAGGTGTGAAAAGGTGAGAGTAGAGGTTCCATCTGTCTTCCAGGGAGATCCAAGAATCTCATGCTTTTGTTAAGCTTCCATGGTGATTTTGGTGTGGCTACTCAGCACGTAGGCTTTAGGAAACCCCTGATTTAGAGGACTGTTCCTGAAGCTAAGAATAAGCATTTCAGTACCTGGCTCCTATTGCCCACTTTTTTTTTCTTTAGATGGAGTCTCACTCTGTCACCCAGGCTGGAGTGCAGGAATGCAGTAGCCCAATCTCTGCTCACTGCAACCTCTGCCTCCATATTCAAGCCACTCTCATGCTTCAGCCTCCTGAATAGCTTGGGACTACAGGAGTGCACCACCACACCCTGCTGATTTTTGACTTTTTAGTAGTGACAGGGTTTTACCATCTTGGCCAGGCTGGTCTTCAACTCTTGATCTCAGATGATCCACCAGCCTTGGCCTCCCAAAGTGCTGGGGTTATAGGCATGAGCCACCATGCCTGGCGTATTGCCCACATTTTCTAAAACAACTCTCGATAAATGAATGCAAACGCATGTCTCCTGCCTTAATTCCAACTTCCTTAGGTGGAGCTTTATGTAACACAATGAAAACGACTTCTGAGAGGTGGATTCAGAAGATACTGTGTACTTGCACTTTGGTTTTCTTGTGAAAAATAGGAATTGTATTAGATGGACTATAATTACCATTTATAGCTTCAAGTTTAAATGAATTTACAAAGTATCCTAAGTTATATTTAGGAGAGATATTTAGAGAAAATGTAGAATTCCATTCAGGAAATAATCAGAAGCCCACCATCTGGCCAATCTGACATAGGCATCTGGATGGGATAAACGAGGCGTGATGTTATTTCTCCAAGTCTCTCCTATTCCTGTAATGTTTTGTTCACCTCGGACAAAAAATAAATGCATATGTTTTTTGAAAAGGTACTGGATCTATGAATATAAAGTTCTTTGGGTGGATCTTGGGAAATACAAGATGAAATAAAATCAGAAATGAAATAATTTAGTGCTACTACAGGCTGGTAACTGCTGACTAAGAGGTCAAATCTTAAATTTGAATGTCTGGAATAAATGAATCCAAACATTTCTCAGAAGCCTTGCTGAAAACAAAATAGGAAACAGTGACAAGGGGAACAGAAGGCAAAATGAATAAAAAGTGGAGGTGAAGTTTTATGATAATTTTGTAGTCATAAAGTCATCAAATTTCAGGTTTGGCAGGAAACCCAAAGGTCATTCCTGCCAATCACACATCTCATGCTTGAAAACCCTAATTTTGCTCCCCTCCAGTAAGATGATTCAGTGAGGACTCCACTTTCCTTCCTTGGAAATCTGTAAGTGTAAAATGTTTCCTTCTATAGAGCTTTATTCTATTTCCCTCTTTCTCTCTTAGCTTCTACTTTTCAGTAATGGCTCAAGTCTTCTCTCCTTTGTACATGTCACACTTTATATATTCGTAATTCACTATAACACACACACATGTAAACTCACTTCTGTCTCCACAGGATCTTCTATTTAGTTGTAAAAGTGAACCCTAATTTTCTCAGATATTCTTCAAATCATGTGGTTATTAACTTCATTTTTTCCTCTCTGAAATTTTTTAGTTTCTTCAATCTCTTTTAGAATGTAAAGCTCAGATTTGGGTAATCAGAATTGCTTGATGATTTAGAATAGGAATAGATTAATATTACACATTTCCCCAATGTTCTACTTTGATGATTGTTCCCCCAAACCAACTCACACCTTTTGTAGCCTTTTCTGTGGTCATGAAGTTAAGCATACAAAAATCCACATTTTTGCAGCTAGTATTTTAAGTTTTAATATAGTAATATTTTGTATTTCAGTCCAAGCCATGAATCCAATTACCCAGCATAGAGCCTTGTGTCAAACCACTAAAAACTTTCTTCAATGTTTTCATTAATCTATTTACCAGCATTTATTTGTGATTTCATAACCCATTACTCTTCCAAATATATAGCTATATAGCTATTCCTTTTTTCTCATTATTTGCAGTGGAAGCCATACCCAATGTCCTACTAAAACACAGATGTGTCATGACTACCTGATTTGCCACATATAACAGACTAGTAGCAGAGCAAAAGTATGCTTTTTCCCCCTTGGTTAATGCATCTTAGGTCCTTTGGTAATAATTTTTTAACTTTTAAGTTCAGGGCTACATGTGTAGGTTTATAATATAGGTAAACTTGTCTCATGAGGATTTATTGTACAGATTATTTCACCACCCAGGTATTAAGCCTAGTACTGATTAGTTATTTTTCCTGCCCTTCTCCCTCCTCTCAGCCTCCACTCTCTGATTGGCCCTAGTGTATGTTGTTTCTATGTGTCCACATTGTTTGACTCTCACTTGTAAATGAGAACATGTGGTATTTAGTTTTCTGTTCCTGTATTAATTTGCTGAGGATAATAGCCTCCAGCTCCATCCATGTCCCTGCAAAGGACATGATCTCATTCTTTCTCATGCTTGGTGCTCACAAACCATGCCTTTAATATTATTTTACGCAAACTCTCTGAAATTTGGTGTAACGTTCACAAGTAGTTGAAAAAAATGACCCTCTATTTCCTGTGCAAACAGTCTGTCATTTGGGCATTTCAGTCTTTCATTCCATCATCCATTCTTGAGTCCTTCAAAGAATACAGAGCACCACATTTGCAACTTTATTCAAGATGCCTAAAATATAACTGATCTTGGTCCCCAGCATAAATTCAAGATTGGAGACAAAGATGTTTTGCAAAATTTCTTCAGTATTTCTGTAGACCTCATTAAGTTTATTCTACCCTTCCTTGACAGAAAAAATTCTTTTTACCAGAAAAGGCAAAATCAAAAAGAAATTTGGAAATTCTGTTTTGTCTCCAATCTCTATATTTCATAATGAAAGTTAACATATATGCATGTATGGAATATATGTCAGAAAAAAAATTATTCTCCTGAATATCATTGTACTTGAACTTGTTCCAAATACGTTTTGTGAAGTTTGCTTATGTCTTAGTCTTTAACGAAAAATCATCTTAAGATCTGGTGAAATAACCACAGAATTTGTGGAATGAATTCAGGGTAGCATCTAATTCATCACCCATCCACCTCTGACAGAAGGACCTTGGCGGCTTGTTGGGTCTCTGGGAATTGTTTTTTCTTAGTTTAGAACTAGTGCCTCCTCGAAACTATCACAGAGCCAGGGGTTTCCCTTTTCCCAGTGTCTATTTATTATAAGTCATCTTACGGAATGTTAGGAAGAAGATTAAAGTATAATGCTCCTGAACATATTGTAGGATCTTTCCTCAAAGGAATTTTGTCTCATTTTAATTCAATAAGCTCTGGATCTGTGAACTGACTCAGATCTGAAAATTGGATAAAGGGCCAATTACTCTCTATCATGTTAACTCAATTAAGGATACTCATCACCATATGTAGAGGTGTTGGTGCCCATTTATTTTGGTCTTGGGCACTTCATCAATTCACCATAGCCAAAATGTCAAGCCACTTTGATAACCTCTTATGACAACTGAACTTTTATATTAACTATGCCTATCTTGTACTCCACTTTGTCTTTTTTATCCAGGGTTCCCTCATTAGCTCTTCTTGTTACATTGATCCTTTTAC
>NW_016107657.1:2103806-2106539 GCF_001604975.1 Cebus imitator | reverse complement strand
ATAAGAGTGATGCAAACAGACATTCTGGTATTTATTTTTCTTAAAATAAGTATTCAGTCTTTTACTGAAAGTATGATACATTAAGTATGATACTAGTTACAGGTATTTTGAAAATATCTTAAGAAAATTCCTAGTTTTCTGCTGCTGTCTTATCATAAATGACTGTTGTATGCACCAAATGTATTTTTATTTTCTCCTTCTATTGCGATAATCATGTGTTTCTTTTTTTTCTTGTTTTTTATATTGTTGATATGGAAAAAAGGATTGGTTAATTTCCAAATTTTGATGAAACATTGCATTCTCATGTTAATAAAAATTTGTTTTTGATATAGTTTAATTATAGATTATTGGATGATATTTCCTAATATTTTATTCAGGATTTTGAGATTATGTTTCTGTGTTTTCTTTTTTCTTTGTGTGTGTGTGTGTGTGTGTGCGTGTGTGTGTGTGTGTGTATATAATTGCACTTTAGTAAGGAGAACATGCAGGATTGTTGCATAGGTACATACATGGGAATGTGGTTTGCTGCCTCCAGCTCCATCACCTATATCTGGCATTTCTCCCCATGTTATCCTTCCCCAACTTCCTACCCACAACTGTCCCTGCCATAGTCCCCTGCCAACAGACCTCAGTGTGTGATATTCCCCACCCTGTGTCCATGTGTTCTCATTGTACAACACCCACATGTGAGTGAGAACATGTGGTGGTTGATTTTCTGTTCTTGTGTCAGTTTGCTGAGAATGATGGTTTCCAGATTCGTCCATTTCCCTACAAAGGACACAAACTCGTCATTTTTTATGGCTGCATAGTATTCCATGGTTTATATGTGCCACATTTTCCTTGTCCAATCTATCTACAATGGGCATTTGGGTTGGTTCCAAGTCTTTGCTATTGTAAACAGTGCTGCAATGAACATACATGTGCATGTGTCTTTATAATATAATGATTTATAATCCTTTGGATATATACCCAGTAATGGGATTGCTGGGTCAAATGGAATTTCTATGTCTAGGACCTTGAATAGCCACAGTGTCTTCCACAATGGTTGAACTAATTTACACTCCCACCAACAGTGTAAAAGTGTTACTATTTCTCCATATCCTCTCCAGGATCTGCTGTCACCAGATTTTTTAATGATTGTCATTCTAACTGGCGTGAGATGGTATCTCAATGTAGTTTTGATTTGCATTTATCTAATGACCAATGATGAGCATTTTTTTATATGTTTGTTGGCCTCATATATGTCTTCTTTTGTAAAGTGTCTGTTCATATCCTTCACTCACTTTTGAATGGCTTTGTTTTTTTCTTGAAAATCTGTTTTACTTCTTTGTAGTCTGGATATAAGTCCTTTGTCAAATGGGTAGATTGCAAAAATTTTTTCCAATTCTGTTGGTTGCCAGTTCACTATAATGATTGTTTCTTTTGCTGTGCAGAAGCTCTGGAGTTTAATTAGATCCCTTTGTCTATTTTGGCTTTTGTTGCCAATGCTTTTGGTGTTTTAGTCATGAAGTCCTTGCCTATGCCTATGTCCTGAATGGTTTTGCCTAGGTTTTCTTCTAGGGGGTGTTTATGGTACTAGGTCTTATGTTTAGGTCTTCAATCCATCTGGAGTTAATTTTAGTGTAAGGTGTCAGAAAGGGGTCCAGTTTCTGCTTTCTGCACATAGCTAGCCAGTTTTACCAACACCATTTATAAAACAGGGAATCCTTTCCCCATTGCTTGTTTTTGTCTGGTTTGTCAAAGATCAGATGGTTGTAGATATGTTGTGTTGCCTCCGAGACCTCTGTTCTGTTCCATTGATCTATATCTCTGTTTTGGTACCACTTCCATGCTGTTTTGATTACTGTAGCCTTGTAGTATAGTTTGAAGTCAGGTAGTGTGATGACTCCAGCATTGTTCTTTTTGCTCAGGGTTGACTTGGATATGTGGGCTCTCTTTTGGTTCCATATGAAATTTAAGGTGTTTTTTTCCAGTTCTGTGAAGAGGGTCATAGGTAGCTTGATGGAGATAGTGTTGAGTCTATAAATTATTTTGGGCAGTATGGCCATTTTTACAATATTGATTCTTCCTAACCATGAGCATGAAATGTTTTTCCATCTGTTTGTGTCCTCTCTTATTTCCTTGAGCAGTGGTTCGTAGTTCTCCTTAAGAGGTCCTTTATATCCTTTGTTGTATTCCCAGGTATTTTATTCTCTTTGTAGCAATTGTGATTGGCAGTTAGTTCTTGATTTGGCTCTAAGTTTGTTATTGGTGTATAGGAATGCTTGTGATTTTCGCACATTGATTTTGTATCCTGAGACTTTGCTGAAGTTGCTAATCAGTTTCAGGAGATTTTGGGCTGAGACAGTGGGGTATTCTAAATATACAATCTTGTCATCTGCAAATAGAGACAATTTGACTTCCTCCTTTCCTATTTGAATGCCCTTTATTTCTTTTTCTTGCCTGATTGCTCTGGCTAGAACTTCTAATACTATATTGAATAGCAGTGGTGAGAGAGGGCATCCTTGTCTAGTGCCACATTTCAAGGGGAATGCTTCCAGTTTTTGCCCCTTCAGGATGATATTGGCTGTTGGTTTGTCATAAATAGCTTTTATTATTTTGAGATATGTTCCATCAATACCTGGCTTATTGAGGGTTTTTAACATAAAGGGCTGTTGAATTTTGTCAAAGGCCTTCTCTGCATCAATTGAGATAATCATGTGGTTTTTGTCTTTGGTTCTGTTTATGTGGTGA